>NW_020954599.1:38407204-38647151 GCF_900497805.2 Vombatus ursinus | reverse complement strand
CACCAATTGATAGATTCTGAGAGCTTTCTTTGGGAAGGGGCCTAAAGACAATGTGAGAAGAAGGAGAATAGGGAGAAAAGAACAAACTTAAATGGGATAGGAATACCAGAGGAAGGATGAGCACTTCCAAAGTCACAAAAGAAACTTTCAGAATAAAATGGCAGTAATCAAATGATTGCTTTCCTTCAGATCTTAAAGGAACAGGTAGAAGCTGGGGAGAAAGCTTGTACTTTTTTGGACCAAAGCACTAAATAAACACGAAAAATTACTGTCTTTTATTCAACACACTTCTTAAATGATAAAACTAAGTAACTATAATAATTTGAGATTTTTTCATTTACTATCTGAATCTATTCAGGGGCTTTAAAAATCATTACCTGGGGTAGCTGAGTGGCGCAGTGGATAGAGCAGTGGCCCTGAAGTCAGGAAGACCTAAGTTCAAATCCAGCCTCAGACACTTGACACTTACTAGCTGTGTGACCCTGGGCAAGTCACTTAACCCCATTGCCTAGCCAAAAAAAAATTTGTTAAACATTTAGGGGGCAGCTAGGTGGCACAGTGGATAGAGCACTGGCCCTGAAGTCAGGAGGACCTGAGTTCAAATCCAGCCTCAGACCAAACACTTGACACACTTACTAGCTGTGTGACCCTGGGCAAGTCACTTAACCCCAATTGCCTAAAAAAAAAAGCATTACCTAGGTGTGTACACACACACGACACACACAATACTATGTAATATAGGTGTATATTTGTGTGTGTGTGTATACACATATACACATATATACATGCATATATATGTATGTAGTTGATACAAAATCAAGTAAAAAATAGCTGCCCATCCATTTCTTTCTTTTTCATTTTCTTGAAACCTAGTCTTGATCATGTTATGAAATTAACAAAAATCTTATCTCATATCTCAATATTTTAAAAATAGTTCACCTAAAGTATGCTGTACTTTATAATAGATAGAAAATAGGTAAAATGTTCCCTACAAAATAATTTGTATATTTATGCAGAAATAAAAAATGGTAAAGATATATGTCAATTGATCAGGATATATTAATTCAGATTTACTAAAAAAAAATATCAAAAAGTTCTTTTCTGTTTTATTGTATATTTGCTTGGGGACTCCATCAAAGTGAGGGGAAATTAAGGTCATTTTATAGGCCTATTTTCAATTTAAAAAAAGGAGACTGGCTTTTAAATTGTGTCATAGCAGAGTTGGAATTTAGAAACTATGGTTGCATTTCCAGCTTTGTTATCAGTAGACTCAGGAAATCACTTCCCTCCTTTGCGCCTAAATTTCTTCACTTATAAAATAAAGGGACTGATTAAGATCTCTTCTATATTGTTTTTTTTAAAGTTATATTAAAATTATTTTATTTTTCAGTGAACACTTATTTTCTCTCTCTCTCACCCTCTTCCAGCTCTATTGCCTTATTTAATTAAATTTAGTTCAACAATTTATTAAATACCTGTTGTAAGAGCAGAATAGGCAAAGAGGGCAAATATGAAGCAATATCTGAAGTCAAGAAGCTTGCATGCTACCGGAGAAAGATAAATTTCATATCTAAGTAAATAAAGAATAATTTGAAAGAGAAATCAGGAAATCAGACACAATGTCCTATGGGAAGTGTGGCCTTTGTTGAATCTTGAGGTAGGCAAAAGCTCTAACTATTCAGAGATAAGGTAGAACCCCATGGGTGATAGAAGAACACATGGAGATGGGAAATGGAATGCTGAGTTTGGAAGTAGTAGACCAGTTTGACTGAAATGCAAAGATCATAAAGGGAAATTGTATGAAGTCTGAAAATATGGGCTTCATATTTAAGGACTTCAAATATCATCTGCAGAATTTATACTTTCTTCCTTCCAGAGGTTATGAGGAGACCATTAAATAACTTTCTCCAGTAGTACTTGGCAATACAAGAATAGAAGCAGAGCAGGCATATAGTTGGAGTAACATAATCTTGTGTTCTATTAAGGTGTGAGGAATAATAGGAAAAAGGAGGCAAGAGATTCAAGGGTAAAAGATATTTTATATTTGAATGGCTCTACTATTAAGCCATAACTATGAGGGTGAGAAGTGAAGTTAAAGCAGGGATGACAGACTGCAAGATTTGGGAGGGATGGATAGCCCAGAGGTCCTGACAAAGAGAAAGCAATAGATTTAGAAGTAGAGTAGAAGGAAACAAGAAAGGCTGGGAGGGTATGAGAGAAAAAAAATCAGAATTCAAGATCATGGAGGTAGCCCAGTAATGTGTGAGGTTGAGAGCTATCATATGACTTTCCCTAAAGGCTTAGGATCAAATTCTCATCTCTAACCCAACCATGTGACTTTGGGCAAACAAGTTAACCTCCCTATGCCTCAATGTTCTCATATATAAAATGAGAGATTTAGGGGGGTGGAGCCAAGAAGGCGGAGTAAAAGCAGTGACTTGCTTGAATTCTCCCCCAAACCCCTCCAAATACCTATGAACAATGGCTCTAAACAAATTCTAAAGCAGCAGAACCCACAAAAAGACAGAGTGAAACAAATTTCCAGCCCAAAATAACCTGGATGGTTGATCAGAAAGGTAAATCACCCTGAGCTAGGCGAGGAATGCAGTTTGGCATGGGTGCTCAGGCTGCAGTGAAACTGGAGGAGACCTCAGAGGACTGAATCCCGGGCAGCTGTGGTGGTTTCCAGACTTTTCAACCCATGAACACCAAAGACAACTTAGCTCAGTGGGAAAAGTCTGTTTCTGCAGTGAGAGAAAAGCTAGGTCGCAGCCCCAGTTTTTGAGCATGGCCCCAAGATGATGGCTGCCTCCAGAGCTTCTAGCCCACAGACTGAGGGGGAATTGAGTGGCTGATCAGAAGGGGATTGCAGGGATCTCTCTGCTGGTGCAAGATTTTCTTGCTTTGCCCGTGCTTGGATCTGGGTCACAGTTCTGGGCAGCGGTCCTAGGGTGAAGAGGAGGGCTAGTGTGGTGGAGCTTATAGTGGCTGTGGAGAGGAAATCCTCTTCACAGTTTCAAGGCAGAAAAGAGTGCTCATAGGCCAGAGCACAGGCCAGGAAAGGAGTAAACACCTCACCCTTGATCATAACACCTTGGAAGAACTGAAAATTTATAGGTCCCTAGAAGTATCTCTGAAAACAGCTGCACAAAATGCCTGAAGCTTGGGACAGTACATTCTCCACACTGGAAGCAGACCCTTAACTTAACAAAGAATTTATGATTCAAATAATTGGCTGGGATCATGAACAAGCAGCGCAAAAAGAGACTATATTATCTTACTTTGGTGACAAAGAAGATCAAAACAAACAACCAAAAGAAGACAAAGAAGCCAAAGCTCCTACATCCAAAGCCTCCAAGAAAAATATGAATTGGTCTCAGGCCATAGAAGAGCTCAAAAAGGATTTTGAGAAGCTAGTAAGAGAGGTAGAGGAAAAACTGAGAGTGATGCTAAAGGAGACCCAAAAAAATACTGAAGAAAATAACACCTTATAAAATAGCCTAACCAAAATGGCAAAAGAGGTCCAAAAAGCTAATGAAGAGAAGAATGCCCTAAAAGGCAAAATTAGCTAAATGGAAAAGGAAGTCTAAAAGCTTACTGAAGAAAATACTTCCTTAAAAGTTAGAATGGAGAAATTGGAAGCTAGTAACAATTTGAGAAATCAAGGCACTGTAATACTAATCCAAAAGAATGAAAAAATAGAAGAAAATGTGAAATATCTCATTGGAAAAACAACTGACCTAGAAAATAGATCCAGGAGAGAGAACTTAAAAATTATTGGAGTATCTGAAAGCCATGATCAAAAAAAGAGCATAGACATCATCTTTTAAGAAATTATCAAGGAAAACTGCCCTGATATTTTAGAACCAGAGGGCAAAATAGAAATTGAAAGAATCCACCTATCACCTCCTGAAAGAGATCCCCAAAGGAAAACTCCCAGGAATATTGTAGCCAAATTCCAGAATTCCCAGGTCAAGGGGAAAATATTGCAAGCAGCCAGAAGGAAACAATTCAAGTGTTGTAGAAACACAATCAGGAAAACACAAGATTTAGCAGCTTCTACATTAAGGGTCTAGAGAGCATGGAGTATGATATTCTGGAGGGCAAAGGAGTTAGGACTACAACCTAGAATCACCTACCCAGCAAAACTAAGTATAATCCTTCAGGGTAAAAAAATGGTCATTCAATGAAATAGGTGACTTTCAAGCATTCCTGTGGAAAAGACCAGAGCTGAATAGAAAATTTGACCTTCAAATACAAAACTCAAGTAAAACATGGAAGAGGTAAACAGGAAAGAGAAATCATTAGAGGCTTATTAAGGTTAAACTGTTTATATTCCTATAGGGAAAGATATTTGTAACTCATGAGTCCTTTGTCAGTATTAGGGTAGTGGGAGGGGAAAAATATATGTATAGATATATAGGTAGATAGATAGAGGGCATAGTGTGAGTTGAAGATGAAGGGGTGATAACTGGAAAATAAAATTAAGGGGTGAGAGAGGATTATACTGGGAGAAGGAGAAAGGGACAAGTAGAATGAGGTAAAATATCTCACATGAAACATTCAAGAAAAGACTTTTACAGTGGAGGGGAAATTGGGGAAGGTGAGAGGGAATGAATTATTCTTATTCTCATTGGATTTGGCTTAAGGAGGGAATAACCTACCCAATGGGGTATGGAAATCTATCTTACCCTACAGAAAAATAAGGGGGAAGGGGACAAGACAACAGGGGGATGATAGAGGGAAGGGCAGACTGGAGGAGGAGATAATCAGAAGCAAACACTTCTGAGGAGGGACAGGGTCAAAAGAGAGAATAGAATAAACAGGGGATAGGATAAGATGAAGGGAAATATACTTAGTTTTTCACAACATGACTACTATGGAAGTGTTTTGCATGACTACACATGTGTAACCTACATTGAGTTGCTTGCCTTTTCAATGAAGGAGGGTGGGGAGGGAAGAAGGGAGAAAATTTGTAACCCAAAGTTTTAAAGACACATGCTAAAAATAAATTAAATAAATAAAAATAAAATGAGAGATTTAGACTAAATGGCCTCTGAGGGTCCTTCTAGCTCGAGATCTCTGACCAATGTGAAGAAATCATTTAACACCTCTGGGCCTCAGTTTAGTCATCTGTTCAATGAGATGATTGATCTCAATTAGGAACTTTTAACCTGGGGTTCATATACTGAAAAGGAGCTTGTAGATAGTTTCATGAGGTTTTTGTGAATTAAAAAAAATAAAGTCCATTTCAATATGATTGATTTCCTTTGAAATCCTGTACATTTCATGTTATACATTTAAAAGCATTATTCTGAATAAGGGTACAAAGACATCACCAAAATGCCAAAGGAGTCTGTGGCACCTAGATTTTCCTGAAAGTCCCTTCAGGTCTAATAGTCTATATGAATTTATGAGAAATAATTTTCCATTTCCTGTTGTGAGACAGGGAATAGTTTCTGTCTAGTGACCTCTCCTTCAAATTGCATACGCATAGTCCCTGGATATAGGGAATGTATCTGAAGCCTCTAGCTCTTATACATACATTGATGAAGTACATCATAGGCTACCATGTACAAAAAGGAAGAAAGGGGATTGGTTGTTGCTTGTCCCATTCTTCTATAGCATTATGGATTCTTGCTAAGCCCTTGACCACATACATTCATGAAGCTTATTCCTAACTGAACCCCTAATTTTGTTAGGCTGAATATCTCTAAAAGGCATATGAACCTGGCAACATAGTGTGCTAAGGGCGGGTGGTGCTGCTTAACAGAGTTCTGCCAATGTTACAACACTCACAAAGCAGTACAATTCTTGGATGGAGGAAAGGAATCAAGGGCAACCAAGTGGAGACACACATTGTTTCCTTTCTCTGTTCAGTAGGGTACACATTTATTGTCCCCCTGAGTCTGAATAAGATTTTGTTTTAATTCACATATTTCAATAATTATCAATTTAATATAGAAATTAGCCTGAAGTTAATAAGCTAGCATGTCAGGAATAAAAGGAATATTTTCATGCACTTAGACTAAAAACTGATGCTAATATAACAATCACATTGAATTCTGGCAGTTGGAGCAGCAAAGTTGGCAAAGTGTAACAAAACTGAAGCCAATTGGCAAAAGTCAAACAGAATTTGAATACATACATTTTCTAAAAGCACAATTTACTTTGCTATGTTTCTGGCTGGTTTGTTGATATTTTCACCATAAATTCTATTTTCAACTATTTTAAAATTGGAAATAATCTCTCTCTTGCTCTCTGTCTCTGTCTCTCTGTCTCTCTATCTCTATATGTGTATGTGTGTGTGTTAAAAAAATGACACCAAACAGACAAGCATTAAAATTCCATTCTGGGGAAAAATTCTTGCATATATTCAATCATCATTTCTTCAACCTAAATCTACTCTTAGAGATTTAAAGGTATTTCATAGAATTATAGAGGAATAAACATGCTATTACTATGAAAGAAAGCACAAACTTTTGGATCACTTAAAGTTGAATGATCAATTTTTATCTGAAAATCAGCAGCTTCTTTCTTTTCTCTCTGACATTTTATATGGAACTTTGAGATAGAGACCATTACTTTAAGGGATACTTATCACCACTACCACCACCACCACCCCCAATAATATTACAGATTGATTGAATTTTAGAAATGGAATATATATGTAAGGTCATTTCAGCTGACTTCATGGCTATTAAGGAGGTACCCAAAGGTTTGGACAAGGAGACTCCTGTTCATAGGGTCCAAATAAAACTATATGACTTTGCCAAGTGTCTTATATATTTCATTTTTTTCATGTTTAGATGTAATTTGCTGATCCAAAAGAAGAATGAGCTATATCTATAAGAGGAAGGTTTCAGAGGTGATCTAGTCCACCTCATCAATGAATAAGCATTTCCCTCTAAAATGTCCTCAATAAAGAGCCAACCCCCAGTCTGTTAAAAAAAAAAAGATTGATTATATCTTTCATTAAGGGCATGGAATAAGTGCCACAAAAAATTAGTTATTAATCAGAGAGTTCATTTTAAACATGAGAAACAAACAAGAAAACAAAAAATTTAAAATTTCATTTTATGAAGGGATAAAAATGTGGATTTATATTTTGACATTAGAATAAAGTGCTTGGCAAGAACTTTAAGAGACCTTGCTGTTAAGTGAGCTAAAGTATGAGACTGTGAGTAGGGAAATCTGTCTTAATTCTAGCTCTACATTTACCTTAGGAAAATTACTCCCCTCCCATTTCCAAACACAGTCCTTAATTCACCACCTTCTCCCTCCCAGCCATCTATGAAATGGCAAATGTGGGCTGAGTGACTTCTAAACTACGTTACAAAATTGTAATGAACTGCCCAAGAGGTAGTAACATCATTGGCAATCCAAAGCAAAGGAAAGATGATTACTTTGGGGGATACTTACTAAGCTCATTCATGTTCCACATGATCCTTAAGGTTCCTTACCACTCAGTTCTGCGATTTTTATCAGATTACTGTATTTATTGGACTCTGACCTATGGGCAATTCTTTAACAAAGTTTTCTTTTTTACTTGTATCATAAAAGAGTTAACTTAACAATTTTCTCAAGTTTCATCTTAAGGAGAAATTTTTTAAAAAGTCACGTTATATTAATAAAAATGACCCCTGCAAAATTAGGAATTATGTAAGAGATTAATTTCATTGAGTATAACAAATAAAGCTACTTCCTCTCTTTGAGGTTGCAGTCTCATTTCATTATTTCAGAGTTACCAGTATTTTTTAGCAGTATCTATAAAGAATGTTATAATTTGGATTGGTTAAAATATGCATTCAGTTAAGAGAATTAAGAAACACAGACCTTGGTCTAGTACTGGTTATAATTAACAGATAAAATCAATATTATTCTGGCATGAACATCCGTAAAGAATTTTGCTAAATCAAACTTTTCTTTTAAAAATTAACAAGTAGTGTAGATGCTCAGTGGTATCAATCTCAATTCCCCCAAAAATATCATTTGAGAAGCAAGAAAACAATTATGTAGTCAAATGAAGACTATAATAAGAAGTAGAGACCTCAAAATAACTACTTAAAACATCAGAGGAATATATGCATACTTGTTCTTTAAATTAAAACAAGGAAGAAAGAGACATAGTAACTGAGAGAGGGTCTACCTTGAAATCTGAATCTGGATTTTAGTCCCCCCACTAATTCATACTAATTATTTAATTCTGGGTAAAACACTAAAACTATACATTGGAGAACAGTCCTTATTTCTTCTTCTCTCTGGCATTCCCTTTCTGGGTAATTTCATCAACACCCATGGGTTTAATTATCATCTCAATACAGATCGCTCCCAGGTTTCTTTATCCATTCTCAGTAACATTTTTGAACTATCACATTACCAGTTGCAAAGGGATCATTTTAAATCAGAGATCATGTAGGGCCCTCAAACTTAGCATGTTCAAAAAAGAATTATTTCAAGTTAGGTTTTATTTTATTTTTTTAATGATCATGTATTTTTTTGTTCTTCTTCCCACCTATCTACCCCTCCACCCCTGAAGAAAAAAAGACAAACCCCCCCCAAAATAAAACCTTTTGTTACATAACAAATAATCATATTAAAGAAAAATAAATTCACATATTTGCTATATAGAAATGTTTTGTCATTTATTCTGCCTAGCCTCTTAGTTCAATCCCCAGTAAGGAGGTATTGAAGTAGCATTTTTCCTTATCAGTGCTCTGATTGGTCAATTTTTTTATCAGAATTCTTAAGTCTTTCAAAAATCTTCATTTTTATAATATCAATGTTCTATTCTATTCACTCTGCATCAATCCATATAAGTCTTTTCAAATTTATTTTAAATAATGATAGCATTTATATAGTATTTTAAAGTTGAAACTCTTTATAAATATTACCTCATTACATAATGATTGAACCCCTACTCAAAAAAGATTCCGGGTGACCCTTATGCAGCACTAGGTGCAGGACTGGGTGCCAGTTGGAAGCTGTGTTGCCCATTACTCAGTTCCAGGTCATAGTCCCATAGACTGACAGAAGACAGGGCAGACCAGGAGATGTGGTAGACAGAAGCAAAATACTGTAGAAGAAGGCAAGGGTGAAAGGAGAGAGGAAGAGAGAAGAAATAGGAGGGAATATAGGATGGAGGGAAATACACAGTTAGTAATTGTAACTGTGAATGTGAATTGGATGAACTCTCCCATAAAAAGGAAGTAGATAGCAGAGTGGATCAAAAACCAGAATCCTACAATATGTTGTTTAGAAGAAACACACTTGAAGCAGAGAGACACACACACAGTAAAGGTAAGAGGCTGGAGCAGAATCTATTATACTTCAGAGGAAATATTAAAAAAAAAGCAGGGATAGTGATCCTGATCTCAGACAAAGCAAAAGCAAAAACAGACCTAATTGAAAGAGATAAGGAAGAAAACTACATCATACTAAAAGATACCATAGACAATGCAGTAATATCAATACTAAACATCTCTTCACCAAGTGGGATAGCATCCAAATTCTTAAAGAAGTTAAGTGATTACCAAAGTTCATTACCAAAGAAGAGATAGAGAGCATTACAAAATGTAAATTAGATAGTTTTGATTATATTAAATCAAAAAACTTTTGCACAAACAAAATCAATGCAACCAATATTAGAAGAAAAGCAGAAAGCTGGGAAATAATTTTTATAGCAAGTGTCCCTGATAAAGGCCTTATTTCTCAAATATATAGAGAACTAAGTCAAATTTATAAGAATACAAGCCATTCCCAAATTGATAAATGGTCAAAGGATATGAACAGGCAGTTTTCAGATGAAGAAACCAAAGCTATCTATAGGCATATGTAGAAGTGTTCTAAATCACTTTTAATTAGAGAAATGAAAATTAAAACAACTCTGAGGTACTACGTCACACATATCTGATTGTCTAATATGATGAAAAAGGAAAAAAATGATAAATGTTGGAGAATATGTGGGAAAATTGGGACACTAATGCACTGTTGGTGGTGTTATGAACTGATCCAACCTTTCTGGAGAGTAATTTAGAACTGGTCAAAGGGAAACCAAAGTGTGCATACTCTGATTTAGCAATACCACTACTAGGTCTGTATCCCAAAGAGATCATAAAAAAGGGAAAAGTGCACACATGCACAAAAATACTTATAGCAGCCTTTCTTATAGGAACAAAACATTGGAAATTATGGGGATGACCCATCAATTGGGGAATGGCTGAACAAGTTGTGATATATGAATGTAATGGAATACTATTGTGAATAAGAAATGATGAGCAAGCAGACTTCAAAAAACCTGGAAAGACTTGCATGGACTGATGCTGAGCGAAATGAGTAGAACCAGGAAAACCTTGTTCACAGTATTGGCAACATTGTGTTATGATCAACTATGAATAACTCAGTTCTTCTCAGCCACACAATGATCTAAGACAAGTGCAAAAAACTTACAAAGGAAAATGTTCTCCATATCCAGTTAAAGAACTGCACACTTTTTTCACTTTATTTTTCTCATCTTTTTTTTTTAATTTCCCATTTATTCTGTTTCTTCTTTCCTGACTATGACTAATATTATAATATACATTTTTAGTCAAGTTTGACTTTTCATGACCTCATTTAGCATTTTCTCAGCAAAGATACTAGAGTGGTGTGCTGCTTTATTCTCCAGCTCATTTTACAGATGAGGAAACTGAGGCAAACATGGTTGAGTGACTTTCCCAGGGTGAAACAGCTTGGAGAGATGAGTCTCACTCCAGTTCCTGTTTTCTATCTACTGCACCACCTAGCTGTCCTTGTTCAATATATAATAAAACAGTAAATACTTTTTCATTGAATTCATTGATTCTTTCATCTGAATTTATTCATTCATTTTGAAATAACATCTTTAGTCTTTTGTAATTTTTATTGGCACCTTTCCTTATTGATCTTCTAACTAATTTCTATGACAAAATATCTTCCTCCACCTTGACTTTGTGCTTTTTAGAGCTAGGGTTCTTAGCATTACTTCTGTCATGGATCCCTTGGATTGTTTGGTGAAGTGTATGGAAATTTCAAAATAATATTTTTAAGTGCATAAAATACATAGAATTATAAAAGAAGCAATCATGTTGAAGTATACATATATGTTGAACTACCCACATATATGTGTACATATACATATGTATATATCCATATATCTAAATAACTATACTATATTTATAATTATATATACATATAGTTTTATAATTATAAATAACTGAATTCACAGACAGTTAGAAATATATTTGTGGGCTTTTTGGAGATCTGTGAATTTTAGGTTAGGAACCTCTGCTCTAGAGTAAACTTTTCCTGGTGACCACTGGTCCAAGCTTACTTTATTTATGGCAGACTTTCTGACTTTTCTTTTGACATTTCTAAGCTATCTTGCTTGAAAATTAGCAGATTAATGCCAAGGTCTAATAAAAACAGAAGTTGTTCCATGTGGAATCTAATTTCCAAGAGGGCTCAATATATCACAATCTAATTGCCCACCTTTTTTTTTTCTGACTTGGTTTTCTTCCTGCTTAAGTTCAGATCTGTCCATACACCTTTCTGGAAACATTCTCTGCCAGAAAGACTAAATTCAAGAGAATTCACTAAATGGGCACTCAATGTCATTTCTAGTGAGTCTGTGAAAGCTAAGACTACATTTTAAGAGAAGTCCCACATGTTTTTCAATGTTTTGGAAAAACTAATTTTCTGTTTTAAAAGTTATACTCTAATATAATTTTACATGTAAAAGTGAATAAGAATAGATAGATGTCTTTTAGAAACAAAAAAAAAACACAGCAAAACTAAACAAAAAGCAACAAGCCATAGATAGGTTTATAGGGCTAATAATAAATTATCAGAAAAGGAAAAAAGCAATGTATACAAATTTCAAAGAAGAACCAGAATTATTTAAAGAGATTTGCGTCACTTTCCCATTTCTTGAAGATGAAAAGGGACAAATAAGGCTTTTGATTGAAAAAGACAATTGCATGTTAATAAACAGATATTAATGTAATGTATTGTTTCTGAAAAGAGAAGAAAGATAAATTCTAAAATTAGAGAAAGCATTAGGAAAAGCAAAATCAAAATCATTTAAACTAAAAAGAATTTTTTTAAAAAAAGTAATGTGAGAGTAAGGCACTTTTATTCCTTAATTGTATTTGGCTAGTAGGTCTCTCTCTTTGGAAAGAACAAAGCTATAAATTACTCTAATACTCACAGCACTAGACGTATAAGCTTTTTTAAAAATCATACCACTTTCTACAAGGATATATTATTGTTAACTGTACTATTATTAAGATTAGAGTAGGAATCAAAAGTTATGACAAGTGAGAAGTATACTAAATTATACCTAGTTTTAAGTTTAATCTTTGTTCTTTTCATAGATTAAATATATTGGTTTCTAATATAGTTTGAGATTATAATTAGAAATTTTAATAATAATTTTTATATATTTTATATTTTAATTTTTCCTAGAAATAGTAGTTTCTATTTCTTCTATTTCTACCAATACTTATAATACTTGGCTTCCTTAATCCTCAGCTCAAGTGCCACAATCTCCAGTAGACCTTATACAATTCCCCACAGCTACTCTTGCTATCCCCACTAAGATTACCTTGTTTCTACTCTGTATTTTTGGTGACTATATGGATTTATATATGTTTCCTTCTTTCATTAGAATACAAGCTCCTTGAACAAGGAAAATTGTTTTCTTTTTCTTTATATTCACAGAGTTTAGCATACCTAGGATCACCTATGTAGAGGTACAAAAAAAAAACACCTTAAAGGACAACTTGTGCAACTTGTTCATTTCTACAAATGAAGAAACAGAGGCAGAAAAAAATGCTGAACAATTTATTCAGCTCACAAATCTCCTAAGCATCTAAGGCAATTCTTGAACCCAGGTAGTAATCATTTAATAATGCTTACTGAGTCATTGATTTTTATATTTAAAAAGAGGATCATGAATAGAAATTCATGATTCCTACCTGAATCACATGATCACAAAAGATCATAGAATGAAAAAAAAAACCAGCAACATGTAGTTTGTTGGACTCATAATGACAACTTCTCAAGGAACCCTCTATGAGACTGAATGAAAAATACCTAAGAGAAAAGAGTGGTCTCTTGAAGTTTGAACTTATAAGAACTTGCAAAATGTTGTCAGTAATGCAACTTGTATATTTTATTTTCTGCCATATTAATCTGAATGAAAATTCCTAGGAATCAGTAACTAAGACTTCAACTTATTTTTTTTATCTAACCTTTATTTTTATCTGCACACAGAAGCTATTCTATTTTATACACAGTAGATTAAAAGAAAATGTTGAGTTCCACACTGATAGCAAAAGCATTTTTGCTATATTGTTGAGATCATTTTATTTACAGTATTGCCAAGTACTTATTATTTTCTTAGATATTATAGAGTTGAAGTTTCAGTTCCATCCATGGAATGAGAGTGCTGTGATTTAAAACTTATATTTATAAACTCCAAGGTGAAACAGCAAAAGCTTCAGATGAAGCTTAAAGATGTAATCAAACTTAAATAGTTTTTCCTGAGTGTATGTGTGAATTTGTGTGCATGTGTATGTGATCTTCAAAGTCATCTATTCAAAGTCTATTATGGATTTAATTTGCTTATGAATGAAATACTAATTCCTACTTTATGAGCATAGGTAAGAGAGTAGGGACCTAAGAGCAAGCTTTTCCAACTTAAGAATGGGAACAACAGCTTAGACACTGTTCGCATATGTAGGAGAAGAGCTCATTTGCATCATCTAAGAACATAATTCATTGACCATGTCAATATTGAATTCTTGCTTCCTACTTAAAGGAAAGGGATTTTCTTATCAATATGATTTAAGAATTGAGCCTTCTAATGAAAAAAATGGAGATTTCCTGAGCTATGTCACTCCTATTCACATGCTGTCTCCCAATTAGAATATAAGCTTCTTGAGGAAAGGAATTATTTTGATGTTTCTTTGTATCTCTAGCACTTATCATAGTGCCTTGCACATATTAAATCCTTAATAAAAACTGAAGGTTTTGAAAATAAGGGCTTTTGTGGAGAAAAGGAGAATTTTTCAAGTAGTGCACCAGAAAAAGGAATAGTATTACTCACATTGTCCTTCACATCACTGTTTATTATTAAGTCATTATGTGGAAGAAGAAAAGGCCTTAGCCTTATTCTTTGCCATTAAAGCAAACTATTTAGATAGTGCAGGTTCTATGGAAAGGTGGAGTGCCCTTCTAGAAGGTCTAAAGTATGTTTCCACATTAGTGTGTAAAATGTTTTCAAGAGGGAATGGTTTCATTCATTCTATTTGTATGGTCCCAAAGCCTAGAAGAGTGACTATTATTTAGTAGGTGCTTAATAAATGTTGGTTGATTGACTAATTAATTTCTTTTCCAGGGGGAGTACACCCCACAGTCTTGCATTATGAGTCTTGAGAACACCATATTGTACACTAATGGGATAAAAAAAATTCACTAGAATAACTGTTTTTTGTTTGTTTGTTTGTTTTTCTTCCCCTTCCCCTCTGGAAAATCTAAATTAGTTCCCTTCTAAGGATGTTCAATTCATGGTGTAGCACTGAATTTGATGGAGTCTAGGTGCTATGGAAAATGTAACCAACCGTACAGGGAGAATTCTGTTCAATATGTGTAGAATATTGAGAATCTCTTTGTGTTTTCTTTACTTTGTTTACAAGTTCTTTCAAAGCATTTGCATCATCTTCATTTTCTTTGGGGTAAAATAAAAGCTATCCGGACCCAGTGCCATTTGTTACTCTGACTGATTATAGAGAAGCAAGGGATCCTGTTCTCCTCATCTATGTAGACCCACACAGGATCTATGTATAAGGTATAAACAGAATTTTTCTCAAATAAATGCTAAATGTCATCAATAATGAGTCAAAAAGTAAAAGGTGGGGTAACCACCCAAGGCCAAGCATAGTCTGTTTGAGTTCAGACCAAGGATGCCCTGGGTCATAGGTAACATCTGTCCTTCAGAGTTTATTAAAGGACTTGTGAGATGTAACAAATTAACTTAACAATTGACATATTTGAAATATAAGAAAATTGACATACAACTTTTGCATTTGATTAATTATAGCCAAAATATTTTTGCACCAATCTTAAAACTGATTTCTGCCAAGTGCATCATGTTTTTTTAGGAGGGGTTATTATTATTTACCTAGAAGGCCATTTATAATGTTTTACCAAACAATTATTTAACAGTTGATCGATAGCATCAGTATATTTTATGTCTACTCTGTTTGGCAGATTTCCATTAACTTTTAAATACAGCATAAGTTAATTTGTGGAGTTCTTTGCACATTCATAAATGTTTGAAAGAAAAAATAATCTAGGAAGTTATTCTTTCTCCTATCCCACCTATGATTATATTAAGTAACTCCCTGATGGTATTCTCATGGATTTTTTTTAAAGTTGGTTAGTTCTGTAATGCTTCTACAAAAAAGTCTAGAATCATAGATTTTGCTTTTTTGGTTGTTTTTTTTTTTTTTTTAGTTGTCAGGTATCTTAGGGATCATCCAGTCTGTCATTTAAATGTAAGAAAACTGAGGCCAAGATAAAATAAATGATTAGTGCAAAGTCACAATGGCAATAAAAAAGATACAGTCTTTTCCCCCACTTTTTCATCCTGTTTCTCACATCAAATATAATGTCCTCTACTTGGTCTTCACCATATAGAATGAGCCATCATTTCAAGATATTTCCTACTACTTTGGAAATGCAGCCTTTACCCCTTTCCAGCTCACTTGGTTTCTGCTTATTTTAATATCTATGCCTTTTCTCATGATCTTCCATCTACCTGTGACCATTAGGTTTCAAAGATTTTGAGATTCATGAAAGTTCCAGCTTTAGAAGATAATTTTATTTTTAAGGTAGTGTGGATTTTACAGTAAAAAGCAGTCTTTTGATTATGGTACCCTAAGTCTGATTTGTGAGAATGCTTTAGTTCATATTGAAGATGGAAATGATTCAATTTTGTTATTGTTATTTTCTTATTTATGACATTCTGATAGTTCAAAAACAGATCATAAATGTGTGAAATATTTTCATAAGCCAGATCACACTTTCAAAGTAAGCCATAAAATCCTAAGATTTTAAGTAAACAAATTTCATAGTTGGAAAGTGTTATTTGGAAAACTGCTATTCTACATGAACTTTTGGAAATATATAGAATTTTGTAAGATTTTCATCTACCCCTCCATGTAGGATGTGCAAATTTAATCCCAACTTGGAAAACAGTTTCTATCTATCCTGAAGAGCATTTCTTAGCCCCAAAACCCTCCATGCATTCCTCTGAACCCTTAGTTTGTTTATGGCCATGGGCTATATTTGTTGCCTTTGTTGTTCAAGCTTAGAATAATAGTTAAAGAAAATGAGTCTTTACATGTGTTCAGGGGACTCAGATTCTTATAATCTAGCCACAGCTCAGATTCTTGTAATCTAGGCACTGCTCATATTCTTCAAATCTAGCCACTGCTTAGATTCCTTAAGAATCTGCACAATATGATGAATGTTTTGAATAAACCTTGTCTTTAGCTGAAAGAAGGCTTGGGTTGAATTCATTTGGGCAGGACCCACAAGTTGTGATTTTGAGGCTCCAGCACCCCTAAACCTCTAGGCCTCAACATTTGGTGCCCTATACAGAGAAAACTGCCAAACCTCAAGTTCTTCTCCAGCCAAGACTGGAAGGAATGTTAGCCTCTCCTCCCTTCTTTCTTGTCTTGCAGTTGGGGTCACACTCCAAGAACCTAGGAAGGCTTGGAGGTTCTTTTAGGGCAGGCAGTTGTGAGGCTGTCTTGCACTTGGCCTGACATTCTTAGGCTCTCATTCCACTGGGTCGGTTCAAGACCATAGACCTGGGTCCACCTTCTGCAGCATAGAGGACAAGGATGGATGCCATATCTGGAAATGTATTCCCAATTCTGTCAATTCTTTCTGTGCTAGGGAATTGAGAAAACTGCAGATGTTTTTTGGGTACCTGAGTTATTTACTCCCTTCCCTTTACACCTCTGAATCCTCCTTCATGGAGGTCACAGGGAAAATTTGGAATAGGTAAAAACATCTTAGGAGATTCTGGAGGTTTTGTGATCAACAATTAAGGGCTTTTGTTGTTGTTGTTTTATTTTATAGGCATATGAATTTATTTATATATAGCTAGAGATATCTATATATATATATGCACATGAATAAAAACTCTTTGCCTGTGGGATTCAGTGTTGGGACCAGGGCTGGAGGTAGGGGTTGGGGGGAAAATGCAATATTTTCCAAATGGAAAATTATGAAAACCCTGGAATGATACTTTTTCTATTTTTTTATCTCTTTTCTATTTTATTAATTTATTTATTTTAGTTTTCAATATTCACTTCCACAAGTTCTAAATTTTCTCCACATCTCTTCCCTCCCTCCACCCCAAGATGGCATGCATTCTAAATAGCCCATACCTACCTCCCTTCTTTCTCCTCCCCCCTTTCTCTTATTCTCTTCCTTTTCTATTTTCCTGTAGAACAGGATAGATTTCTATACCCCAATGCCTGTATATCTTATTTCCCAGTTGCATGTGAAAAACATTTTTAACATTTGTTTTTAAAATGTTGGGTTCCAAGTTTTCTCCCTTCCTCACTCCCACCCACCCTCACTGATAAGGCAAGCAATTTGATACAGGTTATACATGTGTAGTCATGCAAAACACTTCCATAGTAGTCATGTTGTGAAAAACTAGCTATATTTTCCTTCTTCCTATCCGTCCCCCATTTACTCTCTCTTTTGACCCTGTCCCTCCTCAGAAGTGTTTCCTTCTGATTACCACCTCCCCAAATCTGCCCTGCCTTTTATCATCCACTCCCTTCTTATCCCATTCCCCACCCCATTTTCCTGTAGGGTAAAATAGATTTCCATACCCAATTGAGTATATATATTATTCTTTCCTTAAGCCAAATGCAATGAGAATAAGATTCACTCATTCCCTCTCACCTTCCTCCACTTCCCCTCCACTCTAAAAGCCTTTTGTTATCTGTTTTATGTGAGATAATTTACCCCTTTCTACCTCTCTCCTTCTCCCAGTATAATCCACTCTCACCCCTTAATATGATTTTTTAGATATTACGCGTTCATCTCCAACTCACTCTGTGCAATCTATCTATCTATCTATCTATCTATCTATCTATCTATCTATCTATCTATCTATCTATCTATCTATCTATCTATCTATCTACACACACACACACACACACACACACACATATATTTTCCCTCCTACTACCCTAATACTGACAAAGGTTTCAAGAGTTACAAATGTCTTTCCATGCAGCAACGTAAACAGGTCAACCTTAAGAAGTACCTTATGATTTCTCTTTCATGTTTGCCTCTTCATGCTTCTCTTGAGTCTTGTATTTGAAAGTGAATTTTTATGTTCAGCTCTGGTCTTTTCATCAAGAATGCTTGAAAATCCTCTGTTTCACTGAATATCCATTTTTCCCCCTGAAGAATTATACTCAGTTTTGCTGGGTTGTGATTCTTGGTTGTAATCCTATTTCTTTTGACCTCTGGAATATTATATTCCAAGTCCTCTAGTTCCTTAATTCTGCTAAATCTTGTGTTATCTTTATTGTGTTTCAACAGTACTTGAATTGTTTCTTTCTGGCTGCTTGTGATATTTTCTTCTTCACCTGGGAACTCTGGAATCGGGCTACAATATTCCTAGGAGTTTTCCTTTGGAGATCTCTTTCAGTAGGTGATCAGTGGATTCTTTCCATTTCTATTTTACCTTCTGGTTCTAGAATATCAGGGCAATTTTCCTTCATAATTTCTTGAAAGATATTGTCTAGGCTCTTTTTTTGGTCATGGCTTTAAGACAGTCAAATAATTTTTAAATTCTCTCTCTTGGATCTATTTTCCAGGACAGTTATTTTCCAATGAGATATTTCATATTGTCTTCTATTTTTTCATCATTTTGGTTTTGTTTTACAATGTCTTGATTTCTCATAAGGTCACTAGCTTCCATTTGCTCCATTCTAATTTTTAAGAAAGTGTTTTCTTCAGTGAATTTTTGGACTTTCTTTTCCATTTGGCTGATTCTTCTTTTTAAGGCATTCTTCTTCTCTTTGGCTTTTTGTACCCCTTTTACCATTTGGGTTAGGCTATTTTTTAAGTTGTTATTTTCTTCAGTATTTTTTGGTTCTCTTTTAGCAAGCTGTTGGCTTGTTTTTCATGATTTTCTTGCATCACTCTCATTTCTTTTCCCAGTTTTTCCTCTACCTCTGTTACCTGCTTCTCAAAATGCTTTTTGAACTCTTCCATGGCCTGGGACTGATTCATATTTTTCTTGGAGGCTTTGGATGTAGGACTTTGTTGTCTTCTTCTGGTTGTATATTTTGATCTTCTCTGTCACCAAAGAAAGATTCTATAGTCTGACTTTTTTTGTGCACTTTGCTCATGTTGCCAGCCAATTACTTAACTTTTAATCTCTTTGTTAAGGTAGGGGTCTGCTTCTAGTGTGCAGAATATACTGTCCCAAGCTTCGGGTGTTTTGAGCAGCTGTTTTCAGAGATACTTGTAGGGACCTGTAAATTTCCAGTTCTTCCAAGGTGGTACAATCAAGGGCGAGGTGTTTACTCTTTTCCTGGCCTGAGTTCTGGTCTATGAGTAACCACAAGCACTCTTTTCTCCCTTAGAACTGTGGGGAGGATTGACTCTCCACCACCATTACAAGCTCCACTATGCCAGAGCTCCTCCTTGCCCCAGGACTGCCATTCAGAACTGTGATCCAGATCCAAGCACCAGCAATCTTCGTCTGATCAGCCACTCAATTCCCTGTCATTCTGTGGGCTCAGACCTCTGGAAGCAGCTGCTGCCCCAGGGCTGCACCAGGGTCCAAGGCTGGGAATGAGCTTCTGTCTCACTGTGGTCACAGACCTTTCCTGCTTACTTTCTAAGTTGTCTTTGGCATTTGTGGGTTGAGAAGTCTGGAAACCACCACAGCTGCCCATGATTCATTCCCATGAGGCCTACTCCAGGTTGGCTGAGGCCTGGTCTTTGCCTGCACATCCACACTGAACTGAGCCCCTCTCCCAGGCTAGTGTAATAGACCTTTCCAATCAACCACCCACATTGTTTTGGGCTGGAAATTTGTTTCACTCTCTTTTTGTGGGTTCTGAAGCTCTAGGATTTGTTTAGAGCCATTTTTTACAGATATTTGGAAAGGTTTGGGGGAAAGCTCAATCAAGTCACTGCTTTTATTCCACCATCTTAGCTCCACACCCCCCCCCCCATTCCATTAAAGAGTTTTGAAACACCTCCTTATAATCCTGGTCACTCCCTTCTCCCACTCCTTTCCCTTGAGTCAAGAGGGTAACTGTTAATCCCCCTCATACAGGAAAAGAGTTTCACCCTCCCCCCACTCTGAATTTGTTCTCTGAAGCATGGGCCCCCTCCCATGGGCAATGGCCATGGACCCTGGGGCAACCTTTGCCTGGAAGCAACACCCAGGTTCAGCACATCCTGATCAGGTTAAAGAAGCTAACCTCTAAATTTTGGGTAAGCATGCTCTTTTAAAGTTGCAGTTTTAACTGTTAATGATGAGATGTTGATTATCTGCGTAAAGTAATTTGGAAATGCACTTAACAAAACTGAAGTCACCTGATTGGTAATGGATTTGTTTTAAGTTTCAAATTGATGAACTTTTTTATCAGTTATGTAAAGCAACTTTTGAGAATTTGGTTACAGCTAAAATAATTTGACTATCGTTGGTTATTGTTTTAATATGTAAACTTGCCAAAAAGCTTGTTTGGCTTTTGTCTTGTTGAGAATTTGAAGTATATAGAAATAATCTCTAATGATTGGCTTTTTGTGCAGAACAAATTTAAATTTGAGATGTAATTCCTAGAAAAGATTTTCCTAAGCTGTGATTAGTGAAACTTGCTTTGAGATAAAAGCTCATGGGATTTTATTTTGAGTTGTCTGATGGACCATAATAACCCATCGATAATCAATAATCCACCACCTGAGAGAAATACCACAAGCTACTCAGAGAGAATATGATGCTGGTGGAAAGTCAACAAAAGGAAAAACTAAGTAGACAATATTTGCCTCAGTCTAAGATGGAATCCTCCTGGCTCAGTTTCCCCATTATGTTCCTTTGAAAAGGAATGTTACCCACCTGGCTATTCCTAAGCCTCTCTATGAGGTGAATTTGATACTACATGGTTGGAAAACTGAATTATCTGAATCCAAAGAGAGCTAAGGATGTTTTCTCCTGTTATATCTGGGTCCTACAGCATTTTCTGTCAGATTTGTGTCTTCCAGTCTACAGGCCATTCACCTACAATTGGTAGCAAACAGTTAATACCAGCCAATGTCCCCCCATCTTCTCCTGGATGCTGCCTGTGCTATGTTCTGGTCAACCTCTTTGGGACCCCCTTAAGGCAGGGACAGCTCTATGTCCCTTGCTGGCAGGAAGCAATTTCAGAAGCCAAGACCTTAACCCTTACCCCAAAAGAATTTGGGTCCTATTTGTTTGAGGGGGGAATGATGGGAATAGGATCTGAACCCCTAAAAGGAAAAGATCATGTATTTGGGATCTGGACCCCAAAAAGGAAAAACCCTGGACTTTCCCACCTGGCTAGATCTCTGGTGTTTACCTGAGGCTATAATCCTACCAACTGGCCTCTCATTGTGCCTAAACCCAATCTGTTCTGTTACCTCCCAATTGCCCCTGGCCAGTTCCCACCCTTAATCCCATCTAGACTCCATTCTCCCTTGGCCATGTGGCCCCGGTCCCTGGCATTCCATTCATCCCAGTTTACTGGCCAATCCTATCCAGACCCTCCTTAGACCCATCCTCCAGTCACCCCAAACTACTTGGCCACTCCTAGGTCCCTCCCACAGTCTTTCTGCATATAAGGTCCAACTTGTCTCTATTCAGGTGCTCAGATTCTTATAATCTTGCCACTGCTTAGATTCCTTAAGAGTCTGCCCAATATGAAGGATTTTCTACTAAACCTTGTCTTTGACTAAAAAATAAATTGTTTAGGGAAGTCTCTTGCCCTATTCTATGATTGAATGTTGTCAGGTATAGGGATCATACAGCACCTGGAAATTCTCACTTAAATCCAGGTTACTATGCCTGGCATAAAATTTATGACTAGTTTGAGTTAGGTTTTGCCAAGTGAACTTGGTGACAGCTAGCAACAAAATTTTCATCTTCTTGAAATAATCCTGATTTTATTAATTCAATACTTAATTTGAGAGACAATTTGTAGTGAAAATCAATTATCCTCAGAGTTAAGAAGAACTGTTTTTGAGTCCTAGATCTGAAATATATAAATTATGTGATCTTGTGAAAACTTTTTAACCCTTCAGTGCTCTTACCCTGTCACTGACTCTGTGACTCTGGTCAAGTTACTTTCCTCTAATTTCCTCCTCCACTCCCCAAATAACTTTCTAATACTACAAGGATAGAATAGTTGCTGATGTGAACTAGTAAAAGCAATTTCCTCACACAGGATTTTTCTTTTAACACTGAAAAAAGAGATTCAAGTCAAAATAAATAACCCTTTCATTATTTCAAGGAAGTGGCAGATTTAATTTGCTTGTCCAAAATAAACAATGATGAAGTTAATAATTGTATGTCATGCTTTTTTCATGAAAAACTTTCCTTTTCCAATATAAATATTATCATCCAGTTTTCTAAATCACACAAATAGACCAACAATTAATTTTATCAATGTGCAAATTTCTTGTGGACAAGTAAGAGAGTTTGCTGAAGGCATATTTGTATCACTGATGCTGTTTTTGATATTGTTGTTTTTGTTATGGTGAATCATCTCTTTTTTAAAGTTTTGTTCAATTATAATATATCTTAAATATGCAAGTCTTTTCCACCTAGATGCATTCCATTAATTTATCATAATGGTATACAATTTAAAGTGAAATTTAATCTATTTGTTATCTGTCCATCCATTCATTTATGCATTTTTTCATTCATTCATTCATTCATTTATCTATTTATTTATTTAGAAAAAGGAAGGTTTTTTTGTTTGTTTGTTTTTTTAGATGGCATAGCGACTTTGGGTTCAAGAAGAATAATGGTAGGTTCATAATTGGAGTCATCCTTGACATTTCTTTCTCTTTCAATCTTTATAGTTAACCAAATGTCATGTTGATTCTACTTTTTCAGCCTGTCTCTCTTTCATCCCCTCTTGCTTCTCTAAAAGCCACCATGCTTTTTCTGGTAATAGGATCATAATTGATCCTTCCTACTTCTTAGTCACTCAAGACTCACCATGTCATGCCTTGCTCAAAAGTTTTTAACTTTTGATTTGATAACGCTCTTATCAACAGGATAAATAAGAAATAATTAAGTGAGAGGAGGCACTAGAATTAAGAGAGATTAGTGAAGACTCCGCTTCAGAAGATGGGATTTTAATTGGGATTTAAAGCCTATGTTGAGAAGTAATGGCATTGCTTACTAGAGTGGGAGCAAAACACAATGCCTGGAGCCAAGAGATTGAATATCTCCCTAAGAGGCCAGGAGGGTTGTTAAGAAGATGAAATGAGATAATACTAACCGAGTACTTAGTAAAATTTAAACAGCTATATACATACTGGCTAGTTGGCTCCCTCACTAGAATGTTAGTTCCTTGAGAGTAGGAGTGATTTCATTCTTTGTATTTATACCCTTAACAAATAGTCAAACTCAAGAGTTAATCAGTCATTTAATAAATACCTATCAATTTATTTATACATTAGACTGACCAAAATTAACTATTTT
This sequence comes from Vombatus ursinus, assembly GCF_900497805.2. Lineage (NCBI taxonomy): Eukaryota > Metazoa > Chordata > Mammalia > Diprotodontia > Vombatidae > Vombatus > Vombatus ursinus. The sequence continues at coordinate 38,623,342 of NW_020954599.1, read as the reverse complement.
GCATTTAATTTTTTTTAATTCAGTATCTTAAAAGAATGTCGTGGTCAGAGAAGCAAATGTAGAGGAAAGAGATATAGGGAAAGAGAGACAGAAGGGGAAATAACCAAGTAGAAAGACAGCAGAAAACACACAAGAAGGAAGAGGTCTAAATTAATCCTGGACTTTCAACCAAATTTTGCAAAGGTCTTTCCACAGATCCTTTCACTATGTCCCCCTGTTGACTGAAATAAAAGATTGTTCAGGTATTTATGGTGCTCAGAAAGGTCTCTCCAGGATATCAGTGACTTCATGAGTGGTAAATTGCATGCTGGAATATGTGAGAAAGAAAAAAAGAAAATCAGTTGTTTTAGTTTAAAAAAATCAAATGACTTTTATATAGTGCTAAATCTTTTTTTTCCTGTACCAAGACTAATTAAACTTTTATCTGAGGCCTCAAAGATTAGAAAGAATTCACATCATTAGTATTATATATGAAAAGCTTAATATTAAGGAAGAAATTGCAGGTCCTGATCAGAAACTGCCATTTTTCTTTTTAATGTTCATTCATCAGAAAACAACTTTAAACAGGTAATAATTACTTTAAACAATTTTCTACAAGTGACTTTGTGGTTTATATCAATTTCCATTCATCAATGACAAACTGCAAAATTTGCCATTTTTACCATGACCAACCTATTAAATCTGTCATCCTTCTTTAAGATTTATATGTGTTCATGCTTATTAATCATTTCTATTCAATGACAAAAATAATTAAAGGTATACCATAAACAACTTTTATTTTATGTTTGTGTGTAAGGTCATCTTTCACTAAAATAGCAGATGTTAACTTTATTCTAAGTTGAGGAAAAAGTAAAAATTATGGGAAGGGAAAAATCAAGCAGAATAATATCCTAAAGGTAGGGTTCTTAAATGCCAAGTGCCCTTTCTCAGCCTCGACCATTCATTCTGAAAATGGCCTATCAAAAAGGCTTAGAGGGAGCAGTTTAATTACTGTTCCTTTGACATACATAATATATTTTCAGTAGCAAGCCCATACATTTATTTAAGGCCAAATGTTGTACAACAAAAATGTCCTCTGAGGTATTTCATTCCACCATTTTTTTCTTTCTCAGACTGGCCTATATAGTCATTTTTTTTTCAATAACAATGCCATTTCTGGAGATATTTTAAAAATGAACTTTAAATCATGTTTTTCTAGAGGATATAAACCTACTTCAGAAGGGGAAATAGGAAAAAGAAAAGAGTTTATTTTTCTTAAATATTTTAATAACAAACCAACACATATAGTGCTTTAAGATATGCGAAGTGCTTTACCTATGTTACCTCAGTGGATCTTGAAAATAATCATTTGAAAGAGATGATCTTATTATTCCTATACTAAAGGGGAAGAAACTGAGACTGAGAGAAATTAAATGAGTTGCCTAGGGTCACGTAACTAGTAGGCACTTTGGCAGATTTCAAACTCAGAACTTCTTGACTAAATCCAGACTAGTCACTATATTACCTACTCTGCTTAACAAAGTTAGAATATGTTTAAAAATAAGATACCTTCATAAAAGCAATTCAATTCTTCTTAGTCTAATGTTCATGGGCTAGAGATATAGGCCATTCTACTCAATTGAAAAAAAATTGAACTACTTCTTTATGTTAGACATTGTGCTAAGTACTCCTTTAGCCATCTTGTTTTTCTTCCCATAGCAAAAGACAATGAAGAGTCACTGCTAAGTTCATGCTGACAGAAAGACATGTTTGCTGCAGTAGATAATGAAGACAACATAATCACCATCTTACAAGTAATTGAGTACATTATTTTCTATTCTACTTTTTAAAATACATCACTTTGTACTAAAAAACATCATGAACAACAATATGTTATAGATTAAAAGAAAAACAAAGTTGGAAAGTTATTTTAACAGAGAAAATAAGGTGACTCATCAGGTGGCATAACTAATACAAATGGAAAGAAAATATTAAGTAGATATAATTTTTCTCTGTCCTATGAAATTGCTCATGAATAAGTTTAAATAAATTACATATATTGCTCCATCTGACATGCAAGCACTCTTGTGACCTGACCCTTTTGTAGCTACTTCTTCAGAATGAATTCTTTTTTATCCTAATGGGCCTTTTTAGGCTATTCAGATACAAGTAAAATTACTTTACTTTTCTAAAGTCAGTAGGTGAAAATTTGTTGCTGACATTAGGTATTCATAAACTAGTTTTGGCATCCCCTCATCCAGTTTTTATTAAAAATGTTTGAATAGCCAAGTGTCAGGAATGAACTCACATTTCAGAGCACTGAATTTTAGTACTAGAAGGAGCCTTAGAGGTCTCATTCCCTTCTTGGTCATATGATCAAACTGTGGACAAGGCAGGTGAAGTGACTTATCCAAAGTGATTTCATTTGTTAGTGGAAAAGTTGGATCTAGAAGCCTGCCTATTAGTCCTGTGCCTCTTCTTTTCTTTTCTTTTCTTTTGTTACTCTCTGAATACATAAAAGTGTCCCATATAATAATTAAGAAATGGTTCAGGGTCCATTGACTATGTAAAGAAACCAAGTGACTTTCTGTTTATTGATTTACATAATCCTTCTTTGAATTAATAGGATTTTAACTTACTCTAAATATATGATATTCTTTAAATTTTGAGGGGCTTAGAGTCATGGTCTAAATTAGTAACATAGAAGCATGACAAATTAAAATCAATTTCCATGTCTTAAAGTTTGGATTTAGCTACCCTAAACAGAAAGGCCAACTTCTTAAACCAATAAGTGGTTTCATTCCTGACTCATCAGACTTTTCCTGAGATAAGATTAAATATCCCATAACCTCTGATATAATTTATGCATGAAAAATGAAACAATTTTCTCCAACATATTCCCTGTCAGATATCCCACCATACCTTAGGCATTTTTCTGGTTTCAGAAATTTCAAGCATAGCTTTTCATTTTTGGTCAGCAAATGAAAATTTCCAAGTGCATATCGTGGGAGGGGAAAGAGGGAGCATCTTTTGATAAAATCCAAAGTACCAAGGGATCACATCTCTTAATGGAGTATCGACTCAAGGTCAAAGAAATATTTAAAATAGGCTGAACCTTGCCTCTTTTTCTTGATCTTCTCTTTACCTACCTGGTATCCAAGTCCATTTAATGAAAGAAACCTATCACCCTATTAAAGTTTGTTGAGGGACAGCTAATATTGGCTAGTCTTTCTGTCACTGTGCATTGGCATCAGAAAAGTGCTGCCAACCTATAATATAAAAAAGAGGTTCTTCATCTATTATATGTCATAAACCTCATTGACAGACTGTCAAAACCCACTGAGTGCTCCTCAGAATGTTTTAAGATGCATAGAATATTTAGAAATAAAAGTAAATCAATTAATTGAAATATTGAAATTATAATCAAATTATATCAAGCAATGACTTCAAAAAAGTAAGTACTTAATAGATGCTTTTTAATTGATTTATATTAATGATCAAACAGCCAACAAAAAATGTTATTTCACTTATTACTTCTGCTAAGACAGCTTGTTGGATTTTGATATATGCATAGTAGTTATCTAGTTAGAGGACAGCCTTTAATATGCTTTCATACCTATTCATAAAGAAGCATTTTTAATGGATTGATGAGTGATAAACCTCAAGGGTTTTTCTGTTCTCTCTTTTTTTTTCAGTGAAGATATAGTCCACTATATATTATTAACAAAGTTTATATTATCCCTTTTCATATCTGTATTAAAGATGTCCCTGATACATGTGTAGGTTATTCTCATGTAATTTTACACAGGTAAAGAAAAATCACATTTTACTTTCCTTTTTTTGGTAATAATAAGGTCTTGCACTGGAACTAAATCTCAATGCCTTCAGATGTGTGCAGACTCCTCCATGGATCACCTCCATAGTCTTTGTTTTATTCAGTGATTCTTCTTTGTCTTCTTTAGCGCTATTTCTACTTCTTTGTGTAATAATTTATGCTCACTGTTATTAAAGGAGAAAAAAAAAGTTATAGATACCTTGAGAGGTCCTTTCTACTTTTCATGTATCATTAGACAGAGAAATAGAGAGATAAATATACATGTATACATATATAGACATATATATATTTGTATGTAGGAATGAATTGATATAAATTCAATTTCATTATATATGTATACACATATTTACATACAAATTAGTGTGAAGTAGTGGAAAGAGTTTAGAATTAGAAGACCTGGATTTGATCCTGCTTGGTCCACTTACCTATCTGTGTGACAGTAGGTGAATCATTTAACCTCTCCAGGTGTCAGTTTCCTCATCTGTATAATGAGGACATTGGACTATACTGCATCTAAGGTCCATCACAGTCATAAATTTATAATCCTGTGATCTTTTAAAAAATACATATTATTAGATTTGTAATGTATTTAAATCAGCTTAAAAACACATTAGGTTTTCTTCTATGTCTGATTAGTCTTGAAAGATTTGGGACATTAGTTAGAGGTTGTAGTTCAATAAAAACAAGGTAAATTTTCCACTGTTAAACAAAGGCACTGACAGAAATTATAAACTGTTTTCCAGTTAGTGTATATACATTTATACATATATATATATATGCATGATTATTTCCAGTCATCTATTTATATAAATGTGCACATGCACATAGATGCAACTTTTCCCAACTATGCTTAGTCTATGAGTTTTGTGTAGTGTTATTGCATAGCATTACAGTGGGGGAGGGGAAGAATAATAACTTTATAAAGGGCCAAAGGGTTTTCATTTACAAAAGAATATCTCTAGCACTAATTGAAGTGAATTATCTTACTATTAAGAAATTGTTGCTATCACAGAAACATAAAGTTTATTTCATACATTAAAATCAAGTTCTATTAAAGGATGTTTCAAGCATGAATTAATTTCAAATTTAGATAAACAATAAAAAAAAGATGTGACTGATTTTGTATTCTCCAAGTAAGCACTATATTTTCTTAATTCATTGCTACTTTTTCCACTACAAGAAGCACAACATCCTCTCACATTTTCATAACTTACAAGGGATAAAAACTGTTTCTATGCCATGGTATATGTGTGAGGATTAATCACTGTGCATGCCTAGACTCCATGGTAACCTCTGTCTTTTTACCAGATGTTTAACATTAATCCAGACCAACTGATTTGTTTGTAAATCTCTTTTCTCCACTGCTGAAATATTGGTAGAGCACAAATTCAAACTTGTCCATTTTCTCAAGCTGCGTGAGATTTATTTGCAGGACTAGATTACAAAATTTAAGTATATGATAATGCAACTGTCTCTGAACCCTGATCTTCCATTTCCTCTATTTCCCATCTCTGTGTCTTTGTTCTGTCTGGTCTTCTCTTCCCATAACTAGAATGCTTACCCTCCTCACCAATTCATAAAGTCCCTTTCTTCCTTCAAGGCACAACTCAAGCACAACTCCTTACATGACACCTGTCCTAATCACCAAAACTTCTAATGCTTCTCTTCCCTAGTTACCACTTGTTTATTTTGTACTTATTTTGGTCCATTGGTGGTGCAGTGGATAGAGTACTGGGCCTGGAATCAGGAAGACCTAAATTCAAATTCAGCCTTAGAAAATTACTAGGTGTGTGACTCTGGGCAAGTCACTTAACTCCTGTTTACCTCAGTTTCTTCATCTGTAAAATAGGGATAATAATAACACCAGCCTCCTAGGGTTGTTGTGAGGATCAAATGAAATAATAATTTTAAAGAATAGCATAGTACCTGGCACATAGTAGGCACCATATAAATGTTAGCTAGTAGCTATCCCATACATTTATTCCATATATGATGTGAACCCCTGGCCCCAAATGAAAGCTTTTTAAGAGTAGGGATTGTTTCACTCTTTTAATTTTTATCCATAGTGTATAGCATGATTCTTGACATATACTCAATATGCTTGTTAATTTAGATTAGGATAATGTTATAGTAAGCATATGCATATGCTTAATAACTGTGTATTAATAGATTGATTGCTTATTATTGTGACCAAATACCGTGTCTTGCATGACTCATTGTACTCAAGGAATAAGGCCTCTTGTACTTTGTCCATGTCCAGCACTGACGTAAATTGCCAGTATCTGTGCCTCAAGCAAATCTCTCAACTCTAGGACTCAGTTTCCTTTGTCTTTAAAGTGAGGAGACTGAGCTAGATGATCTTAAAGGTGCCTTCCACCACAAAGTTCTATGCTTCTATGAACTGTAATTTGAATGTCTGAACTGTGTTAACTGCAATCAAATAGTCATGGATAGAGCAAAAGGTGGGTTTGATTCCATTAAGAATTTGTGTGAGGTTCCATTGTGATTGGGAGAGGGGAGGTAAAAAAAGGAATTTCCATAATAACTTTATTATAGATTTAAAAGGAATAGCAAATTGTACATAATAGATTTGCAGTTTCATGTACAATCATTGTTTTTATGATACTATATTATGAAAGTGCTTATTTTATTCTGTAAGTTAAAAATAAAATAAATAATTTTTTTTAAAGAAAGAAAGCCTGTGGGTAGATGCCAAATAGTGAGTTGGGGTTGGTTTAGCTACCCAGTCCTTCTAAAGCTGAAGTGTCTAATTCTAAAACCTGAAACTTAAAATTATTTTAAAATATTTAACATAAATAATCTGTTCATAGTCCCCTTATTGCGTATATGTATTAAACATGATACACATAAAAATCACTTCACTGCTGTCTCTACCAATGCAATTATAGGTTCAATATGAAATGTATTGGATTCTTTTTATATATGTGTGTGTATTTCACCAGTTTACTTCCCTATACCTACTTTCTATTTTTTTTAAAGAGTGCAAAAGGAATTGATGAAAGAGATCAATATTAAGAGAAACAGAGTTCAGTGTGTCCCTGATTGCTGCATAACTTTGGAGGAATAAAGTTTTTTTAAAAGGATAGAAGTTCTCAAATATTGATGAAGATTTCACAGTATACAAGGAGCTAGCATTAAAAAAAAACTGTTATTATAGTCCCTTATTCTCTTTCCACATTTTAGAATAAAAAAATGAAAAACAAATGTTAGAATGTTGAGCTAAAGGTGAAGATAATAATGAGCGAAGCCAAAGATCTTGTCAAATAAATGAATTACTCTTGGTTTACCCTTCAAACGGGTTAACTGTTTACATATGATGGTTTCTGACCATTACTAATGTGACCATTAGTAAATTCTATTGCGTATGATTTTAGAAGTCTTTACTTAAAAAGCAAAATTGTCAATTTCTTTATAAACACACTTGATCAATACACAGAAGATGATTTAAAGGAATAGCACTTGAAAGGAAATATAAGTCAGAGAAGAATTTGTAAATTTTCTAATTATTCTGTTCTCCTATGGATATTAGCCAGCTTAAATTCTTTGTGGGGAAAAAAGTATACTTTTGATATTGAAGTATACTGAAAAGTGTATTAGATTTAGATACAGAGGACTGTGCTTAATTTGTGCCTCTGTCATTAACTATTTGTTTTATGAAAGACTAGTTTCTTAACCTCTTTGGGCCTCAGTTTTCCTTTCTGTAAAATGAAGTGATTGGACTAGTGTCTTCCTAGAGTCCTTTCTTTTCTTATATTTAGGATTCTAAAATGCTTAGTTTCAAGTATTATAAACCTCAGAATTAATGGGTGATTGTAGAGAATTATGTAATCAGATACTGGGATACATAACTAAGTTTATAGTTTTATTATTAGCCCTGATAGAATTACAGAAAGTAAATACATTTCCCTAATAACATTTATCTTTCCTTTCTGATTCAAAGAATAAAGAAATTCATTTAAAGTGGTTGGCCCTGGTGGAAGAAGTGGAGACCCCTTGTATGCTAACCTGACCTTAAAGTTTATTGTCCAGAAAGAGAGGCATGTGCATGGTTTTTATAGGAAAACTGAAATCAATTTGACAATAAGTGATTTTCAGGGCAGCTCATTTAAATATCTAAATCATTGAATCTGATTCAAGGTTAAGTGTCATACATGCAAATTTTAAATACAGCTAGAAATTGTAGACAGGGCACAGTAAAAATCAATTTTTACATTTAATTACTTTAGTAAAATTTTTTCAACAAAAAGCTAATTTTAAAAATATCTATTATTTTCAGAATTTTGTATCCATAAATATATTGCAATGATTGTTTTTCTTGTTCCTAAAGAGAAATTCTTAATCAAAGCCTGCATTTCAACTTAGATTTTACCCAAAACATAATCTACTTCCTTCATTTCATGACACAACACATTTTGCTTGCAAAAAAATTAACATGAGGAAAGAGTACACCAATGATTTCATCTCTTTATTGAATTCCAGGTGGAGTAAATCCTTTTACAGATGCAGATCAGTAATTCTGCTCCAATTTACATTGAATTAGAGAATCCTCTGAAACATGGAGAAGGTACTTCCAGTCTCTAGAGTCAAAAAGCTTTTAAGAGTAAGGGATAGGACTTAAACTTCAAGTCTGTCTGACTCCAAAGCCAACACACTATCCAATAGAGAACTCTGCGTCTATGTCTTATTGAAAATAAGTTAGACTTCATTGTTACTGTATTTCATTTTGCTCCAATTTGTTAGGCAATTGCTTTTACTATTTTCATAGAAAATGTGAAATATTCATTTTTCAAAAGAAAATTACATTGCATGTTTTTATCTTATCCCTGCTAATATCTGTGCATTAGTTTTTATTCAAAATATTTTTTCTGGTCTTAAGTGCCAAGAAAGAGTCTGACTCAATTTCATTACTCCATTTGTTTGCATTATTCTCAATTATTATTATCTGCATATTTCATTAACAAGCAATATATTCCCTCTAAGATTATTAAGAGAGGGGATTAAGTAAATAGAAATTATTGTTGACCACTATCATAACTTGTTAGACACACACAGAGAACATGACACAGAGTAGGCAACAAATGCATATGTATTCATGTATATGCCTATGTGTGTATTTATCAATAAATGAGTGTGTGCATATATATGCAAGTGTATGTGTGTATACACATACATGTATAGATACATGAGCACATGTGTAAATACATACATACACATATACATATTTATTCAGATATGTATGTATGTATGTATATGTATACATGTATATATATGTATAATGTGTGTCCGTGTGTGTATGTATGCATGCATCTAAAAATTGTCATAATAGTCATATATGTGTGTATATCTCTATATGTCTGTACACACATATATACATGTATACATTTGTGTATGTAATGCACACATGTGTGTATAGGTACATGTATATCCACTATACCTGGCCTATAGAGTAGAGAATAAAGTTTAAGACAACTGGAATGACAAAAAGGCTAGATAATGAAGATCTCAAAATGGCAACAAAGGATCTTATCTTTGATCCTGGAGGTAAGAGGAAGTCAAGTGACATGGTTATCACTTCAGAATCTGTGTGTGGGTGAAGGGGAGTGGAAGGATAGATTGTAGTGAGTAGAAACATTAGGGAGGTCAAATGTGTGACCATTGCAATTGACCAGGCAAGAAGTCATAAAGTCTCAATATAGGTTGGTGACTGCGTGAGTAGAGGAGAAGATGTATAATAAGAGATACTATAAAATTAGAAATGACAAGATTGATCAAATGTTTAATGTTGAACGACACCAAAGTTGCAAATCTGGAGTAATTATGAGGAGGAAGGGGGTGCTTTTGCAAGTAACAGAGAAGTTCATAAGTGAGGGGAAAGTTTGGGGGAAGGAGGCTAAGTTCTTTTTGGGACAGATTGAGCTTCACCTATCTACAGGACATGCAATTTGAAGTGTCCAGTAGACAGCAAGAAATGTATGCCTGAAAATTTAGAGAGAGACAGTAAGAGAGAGAGACAGAGACAGAGACAGAGACAGAGTCAGAGAGACAGAACAGAGAAAGAGAGAAAAGAGAGAGAGTAGATGCTTCACAAATGTAAAAAAGGATGAGTTTTGAGAGTTTTTTTTTTTAAATAATGAATAGATGATTTGCAACTGGGGAAAAATACATTTCCAGTTTAATGATAAGGTTGGAAGCCAGAATGCAAGGGTTTAGAACAGAGTGAGAATGAAGGAAGAAGGTATCAAGTGTAGATGTCTTTCACAAAAAAAATCTTTATTGGGAAAAGGTAGGAAAAATATAATATAATTACTATAGGGATAGAATGACATGAAGATTTTTTTTAAGAGGGAAGATATGAATGTATTTGTAGGCATAGTGCAAGGAACTAGAGAATAAATGATTAAAGACTAGAACTAGGGATGAAGTGCAGGCAATTTGATAGAGAAGGTGGGGGGGGAGGCAATCATGAATGAATATGGAGGAACTGGCCTTGGCAAAATGAAGGGCCACTTCATCATCAGAGACTGGGAAAAAGTAGGAGATTGTGGGAGATATTTGGGGGATGGGATACAAGATGAGGAGAAGGGGACAAGAGGGAGCTCACAGCCAATGACCTTTTTTTCAGTTAAGTATGAGGTGAGGCATACATATGAGACAGGGAGAGGAGTGGTAGCACAAGAGGTTTTTGGAGACATAAAAAGGTTTGTAACAGCTGCTGTATTGAGTGTGACAGAATTCATTGTTGTTTGTTCTTCATTTTTGAAGAGGACCTATGATGTCACAGGGTGATGTCTTGACTTGCACATGAATTGAATTTAAGTGAGGCAGAGTTGCATAAAGTCGTCAGCTTCACAATCTCTTCCAGTGTCATTGAAATCCGGTGACAAAACAAAAGTCAGAATCACTGGGTGATGGCCTGGGATGCAGTGGATGATCATGGTTTCTGAAATCTTTAAATGCTCCACAGAGTCTACTTTAGCTTCCTTCATGGCCATTGGAACAAATTGTTCTCAACCACCCATTCCATGGGGAGGGGGGGGATGTCTTCACGTGCTTAGGGTAGACATCCCCCAAACTCACCAGTGGGTTTGAGGCCTGTGAGTTGCCTTCAGTCTGGTTTAGCTCATCTGTGGAGAAGGTTTTACAAGAATGTAGATACTGAGCATGCTACAGTGTCTTAGAGATATGGATGAGAGTTGAGTGCCAGGTAGATACCAAAGATGGATAAGCGGCCTTGAAAAAGGCTTGGAAGCCCTTACTCCAGAGGTGCTAGTCCTCCTGGAACACTTCATACGCAACTTGATATGCAACAAGGACATGGCAAATGGTATATTTTGAAAATTTGTGAACTCAGGAGGCAGAACCAAGATGCCAAGTTACAGGCAGAAACCCCCCTCAATTCACAATTTTAAAATAACTCATTAAATCAAATTTTCGAGTGGCAGAGCTAATAAAAGGCCAGAGAGAGACATTCTCCCAGCCTAAGACAATTTAGGAGATTTGCATTAGAGGTCTGTGATGACAGGCTGGGCACTGACCAGGAGCGAATAGGACAACAGCAGCAGCAGCAGGGCCTGGAGGCAGCAACAAGAAGCAGCAACAGTTTCAGGAGCTCTCTGCCCAGAGACAGTCAGAATTAGATTACAGGGTATGTATTGTTGGCATTGGGTGCAGCTGCTACAGATTAGTGACTCTGTTGCCCATGCAAAATTCTGGTTTGCAGTTCCAGGGCAGAGAAAAGCACGTGTGGTAGGTCACGAGAAAAGCAATAGCACTTGTCACTACAGGAGAACAGGGAGCTGGTCACAGTTCAAGCAGGGACCCTTCCTGGGTAAACACCAGAGAAGTGACCACAGATCTTCCTGGATCACACATGGTGAAGGCACTGAAAACTTGCAGACTCCTAGAACTAGTTCTGAAACAGCAGCATAAAAAAGACTGAAGTTTGAGACAGTGTCTACCCACCCACAAGTGAGCAATTATACTTACACATATATGTGTGTGTGTATATGTATATTATTATATACATATATACACATATAATTATACATATATGTGTATGTATATACATATATAAATAATTATATTCATTTATTTTAACATTCTTTCCTTTTTAAATTCAGCTTCAAATTTTCTAACTACCTCCTAATTATCCCACATCCAATGCAAAAGCAAGCAAAATAATAACCATTATAGATGTGAAATCATGCAAAACATATTTCCATATTAGCCATATTACAAAAAAAAGGAAGAAAAGTAAAAAATTATTTTTTAATTTGCACTCAGAGTTCATCAGTTCTCTCTGGAGGTGGATAGCATTTTTTTCATTAAGCATTCTTTGGGATTATCTTGGATCATTGTATTGATCAGAACAATCAATTCTTTCATAAGTGATGACCATTACAACATTGTTGTTATTGTGCACAATGACTTTCCAGTTCTTCTCACTTCACTGTGCTTAGTTCATATGGGTCTTGCTATGTTTTTGTTTTGTTTTGTTTTGTTTTTGTTTTTTGTTTTTCCTGAAACTATGCCCTCATCATTTCTATAGCACAATAATATTCCAACACAGTCATATGACACTTGTTCAGCCATTCTCCAATTAGGAAGAGATGCTATAAATATTTTTGTACATATATGACTTTTTCCTTTCTCATTTATCTCTTTGGGATACAGATCTAGTAGTGGTATTTTTGGGTTAAAGGGTAAGGCCTTTGTTAGCTCTTGAAGCATAGTTCCAAATTGTTCTGCAGAATGTTTGGAGTAGTTTGCAACTCCACCAATAGTTCATCAGGTTAATATTTTCCCTCCTCCCCTCTAGCACATAGAATTTCTGATAGGTGTGAGGTGGTATCTCAGAGTTGTTTAAATTTCCTTTCTCTAATTAATAGTGATTTATACCATTTTTGATATGATCATAGATATCTTTGATTTTTTTCTTTTGAAAATTTCCTATTCATAGCCTTTGAATATTTATTAATTAGAGAGTAGCCCTTATTTTTATAAATTTGACTCAGTTCACTATATAATTGAGAAATGAGATCTTTACCAAAGAAAATTGCTGTAAAATTTTTATATTGATTCTTTGCCTATAGTACATATTAGCAAAATGTAGCTCCCCTAATTATGTCTTTTAAATACGCTTTTGCTTTATCTAAGATAATAATTGCTCCCACTGCCTTCTTTTTAACCGAAGCATAATAGATTCTGTTCCAGTATTTTATTTTATGTCTGTATATATTCTTCTGTTTCAAGTGTGTCTCTTATAAACAACATATTATTAGATTCTGATTTCTAATCCATTTTGTTATCTACTTCCATTTTATGGGTGAGTGCATTCCATTCATATTCACAATTGTGACTCCTAACTGTATTTTTGCTCCATCATATTATCTTTTGTTTGTCCTTCTTTCTCACTTTTTATCCTATACTTCCTAAAAAATCTGTTTTAGTTGTAGTCATTACCTCCCTTAATCCTTTCTCTTTTTTTGTCATTCTCCCCCTTTCTGTATTTCTTATTCCCTTTCCATCATATTTATATATATGCTTCCCTCTTGAACCAATTATGATGACAGTGAGTGCATCCCTCTTTCTCAGCTCTTCACTTTTTTTTTTTTGAGATCATCTTGACATGATTGACTCACACTCCTTCTGTCTATGTAGACTTCTTCTAACTGCCCCAGTAATGATCAAGTTCTTAGGAGTTATATGTATCATTTTCCTGCATAGGCATGTAAACTGTTTAACTTTAATGAGTGTTTTATGATTACTCTTTCATGTTTACCTTTGATTTTTTCTTTTGAAAACTGCCAGTTTATACCCTTTGATCATTTATCAATTGGGGAATGACTCACATTCTTATAGATTTGGCTCAATTCTACATATATTTGAGAAATTAAGACTTTATGAGAAAAACTTGAATTAATTTTTTTGAGTTTTCTGCTTTTCTTCTATGCTTGATTATATTGGTTTTGTTTGTGCACAAACAAATTTAAACATTTTAATTCAATGTTTGCAAACAAAATTAGTCATTTTACTTCCCATAATGTTCTTTATCTCTGGTTTTGTCACAAATTCTTCCCTTATTCATAGATCTGAAAGGTAAGATATTCCATACTTTTCTAATTTGTTTATCATATCACTCTTTATTTCTAAATCATCACCTTACCTTGGTATAGTGTGAGATGTTAGTCACTACCTAGTTTCTCCTGAACTGCTTTCCAGTTTTCACAGCAATGTTGTCAAGTAGTGAGTTATTGGCCAAAAAGCTTCAGTTTTTGTGCTTCAATTACAAAGCACTAGATTATCGTCAATCACTACTATGTATTAAGTATAGAATCTGTTCCAGTGATCTACCACTCTATTTCTTAACCAGTACCAGATGGTTGTGATGATTATTGCTTTGTATTACAGTTTGAGATCTAGCACTGCTATGCCACATTTTTTATAGATTTGGCACAGTTCTCCTTATATTTGAAAAATTAAGACTTTATCAGAAAAACTTTGTCTTTTTTATCAATTCCTTTGATATTCTTGACCTTTTGTTCTGCCAGATGAATTTTGTTATTATTTTTTCTAGCTCTATGAAATAAGGTTTCTGTAATTTGATTGGTATGGTACTGAATAAGTAAATTGATTTAGCTAAAATTGTCATTTTTATTATATTGGCTCAACCTATCCATGAACAATTAATATATTTCCAGCATCTTAGATTTGACATTGTTTGAAAAATTTTGTAATTATATCCAAATAATTTCTGGATTTGTCTTGGTCAGTAGACTCCCTCCCCTCTCCTGCCCCCAAGATAACAGGCAGTATGATATAGGTTATACATGTACAGTCAAATTAAACATATTTTCACATTAATAATGTTGTGGAAGAAGAATCAGAACAAAAGGGCAAAGTCATGAGAAAGAAAAAAAGAATAAAAAGAGTATGCTTTGATCTGCATTCACACTCTATAGTTTTGTTTTGTTTTGTTTTGTTTTCTGGATGTGGCTAGCATTTTCCAACATGAGTCTTTTGGAATTGTCTTGGATCACTGTCAGGCTTAGAAGAGCTAAGTCTATCATAGTTAGTTATCACACAATGTTGATCTTGCTATATATAATGTTCTCTTGGTTCTGCTCACTTTATTCAGCATCAATTCCTGTAAGTCTTTCCAGGTTTTTTTTTTTTTCTGAAACCCATCTGCTCATCATTTCTTATAGCACAAAAGTATTCCATTACATTCATACACCACAACTTGTTTGGCCATTCCCCAATTGATGGGCATCCCTCAATTTCCAGTTCTTTGACACCACAAGAAGAGTTGCTATAAATATTTTTGCACATGTGGGTCCATTTCCCTTTTGTATGATCTCTTTGGGATACAGACCTAGTGATGGTATTGATGGATCAAAGGGTTTGCATGGCTTTGTTGCCCTTTGGGTGTAGTTCCAAATTGCTCTCCAGAATGGTTGGATCAGTTCACAACTCCACCAACAATTCATTAGTGTTCCAATTTCCCCACATCTGCAACACCCATCATTTTCCTTTTCTGTCATATTAGCCAATCTGATAGGTGTGAGGTCGTACCTCAGAGTTGTTTTAACTTACATATTTCTAAACAATAGCGATTAAGAGCATTTTTTTAATATGATTATAGATAGCTTCAAATTCTCTCGAGTTGATAATTTGGGAATTTGGCTACAATAGTCTTTGGAATTTTCATTTTGGGACCTTTTTTTTTTCAGGAGGCAAGCAATGGATTCTTGCTTGACTTGCTTGACTATTTTACCTTCTGGTTCTAGGATATCAGGGCAGTTTTCCTGAATAATTTCTTGAAAGATGCTGTCCAGCTCTCTCTCTCTTTTCTTTTATTTTCTTTCTTTCTTTTTTTTATCATGGCTTTCAAATAGTCGAATAATTCTTAAGTAATCTTTCCTCTATCTACTTTCCAGTTCATTTGTTTTTCCAATGAGGTATTTTATATTTTCTTCTATTTTTTAAATTCTTTTGATTTTTATTGTACTGATTCTTGATGTCTCATAAAGTTATTAACTGACACTTGCACACTCTTAATTTTGAAGTAATTATTTTCTTCAGTTAGCTTTTGTACCTCCTTTTCCATTTGGCCAATTCTACATTTAACAGAGTTGTTTTCTACAGTGGATTTTCCCCTATTTGGTCAATTCTTTTGTTTTAAGAAGTTGTTTTCCCCAGTCAATTTTTGTCCTTCCTTTTCCAAGCTATTTTCATAATTGTCCTGCATAACTCTCATTTTTCCCCACAACTTTTCTTCTACCTCTGTTACTTGATTTTTTAAAATCTTTTTTGAGTTCTTCCAAGAGGATTTTTTGAGATTGTGATCAATTCATATTCCCCTTTTAGGCTTTACATGTAGGCATTTTGACATCTTATGAGTTTGTTTTGATCTTCCCTATCATCAGAGTATCTTTCTATGGTCGGGTATTTTTTTCTGTTTCTTACTCATTTTTTAGACTGTTACATACTTTTAAAGTTGAGCTCTGGTCCTGGAGCACCAGGGCACTAACCTAAGCTTCTCATGCTGGGGTCTAGGTGCCTAGTCACTGGTTTTCCTTGCCAAGGGCCTCAGGTGCTTGCAGCTTGCTCACTGGGCTGGGTGTGACCTCACTTAGTCATGCCTATTGTGCCAGGGTTTTGGGGTTTGCAATTTGCCTTCTGCTATGGGGCTAGAGTCCTCACTGATGGCCTGCTGAGTGAGGAATGAGGGGACTTGGTTGCTGATCTGTACTATGGCTAGGAGGCTCCTGCTGGCTTGCCCAGACACCATCTTTGCTGGGCTGTGCTCCCCTCTTACTCAAGTGAGACAGACTTTTCTTGAAGTCTTTCTTAGTGATCTTAAGTTGGAAAATTGTTTCACTCCATTGTTTTGTTGATTCTGCCATCCAGAATACATTTAGAGGCTTGATTTAACATAGTTTCTGCGGGAAACTGGGAAGAACTCAGGCATTGTCCTCACTTCTCTATGCAATCTTGGCTCTGCCCACCTGCCCTGTCTCTTATCTTACTCCCATTCAATCTCTCCCTTTTCCCCTCTCCCAATGCATGCCTCTTTCTGACCCGTTATTATTTTAGATATCTTCTGATCTCATTTAATTTATACTCATGCCCTCTATATATATTCCTTCTAACTGCCTTAATAATGATAAAGTTCCAAGGAGCTACAAGTATCATCTTCTCATGCAGGCACATAAAAAGTTTAATCTTACTTAATCCCAAAATGATTTTTTGTTGCTATTTGTCTTTATATGCTTCTCTTGAGTCTTAAATTTGAAAGTCCAAATTTTTATTCAGCTGTGGTTTTTTCCTCAGGAATGCTTGAAAGTCTTCAATTTCATTAGATGTCCTTTTTTTCCTTGGAATGATTATACTCAGTATCTTAGTCCAGAATATCATATTAAAAACCTTCTGATCCTTTAATGCAGAAGCTGATGAATCGTGTGTGCTCCTGGTGGCTGTTCCATAATCATTGAATTGTTTCTTTCTGGCCTTTTGCTATATTTTCTCCTTGACCCTTTATTGTTATTGTTGTTGTTTTCTATATTTTCTAGTCCATTTTATCTATGAACTTCATATTAAAGTTGGAATTTGTTACCTGGAGTTGTCAAGCTTCAGGTTTTTTTTTTTTTTTGACTGCTATTTTCAAAGCTAGTTCTCAGGTTCTCTAAGTTTTCAATTCTTCCAAGGGGGTGTGATGCAGGGAGAGCTGTAGTCACTGCTCTCCCAGTCTGCACTCTGATCTTTACCTATGAATGACCTCTGCTCCCCTGTATTCACATATAGTAGTGTTCCTTTTGGTCCTGGGACCACGACCAGATCCCCTGTTCTCCTCAGCCACAAGTACTAGCTTTTCTCTTGTTCCTGGAATTGCAACGAAGAACGACTTATTGTCAATAAAATTGTCAATCAGCACCGGGTGTAGCCAATTCCACCAAAAGGTCTCCTGTCATCTCTTTCTGAGCAGTTGTCTGACTCTCAACTCACCCCATTACTGGGGCTGAGAGCTCCTGAAGTTGATGCTGTTGCTGCTATCATGACTTCTTCCAAGGCCTATTGCTGCATTCTGAGTCTGTGCCCACTCTGGTGTTACCAACCTCTCCTGTAGATGTCATAATATTTCTTACAATGGAAAAATGTCTCCTTCTTTTGTTTATTCTGCTACTCCAAAAATGCAATTTGAGGCCTTATTTTAAAGTTTTTTTTGATGGGAATATTGATGAGTTCAGCTGGGTCCAGGCCTGTACTTCTCCATCTTGTATCCTCCACCACTTCCTCTCCCCCACCACTTCCTCTCCCCCACCTTCCTTGCAACTAAACACAAAGTGTTCCTTTCTGTCCTGAAACTGCAACCAAAAACTGTGTTGCTCATTAGTACCAACTTTACCAAGTGCCAGCAAAGGGTTTCCTGTCATCTCTTTCTGACTAGTTATCCAACTTTCTTACCATTCCTGGGCATCAAACTCCCAAAGTTGATGCTTATTTTCCAGCCACTTCTAAGCACCCTCCATCACTATGCATTCCAGTCTAGTGTTCATCCCAGTGTCACAGAAATCTCCTCCTGACTTGCTAAGTTCTCTTAGGCTAGAAGAATATCTCACTCTGACCTTTTGTTGACTATGCTTCTCCAAAATTTGATTTGAGAAGTTATTTTAAAAGTTGCTTGGAGGGCAATGTTGTGAGAGTTAATTTGGGTTGCTCCCTCTGATCCACTATCTTGACAGATGAAGTTAAAAAAGGTAGGGTTAACAACCATGATCTTAGACAAAGAAAAAACAAAAAATAGATCTAATTTAAAAAGATAATCAGGGAAAATGGATTTTATATCATCGATAATGAAGTGATATAAAAAAAATTAAAGCAATTTTCTCTGATAGAAGCTTCATTTCTCAGTTATGTAGGGAACAGAATCAAATTTGTAGAAATAAGAGCCATTCCCCAGTTCATAAGTTGTCAGGAGATATGAACATGCAGTTTTTGGAGGAGGAAATAAAGGCCCTCTGTGGTTATGTGGGGAAAAATGCTCTAAATCACTATTTATTGGAGAAATTCAAATTGGAGTAGCTCTGAAGTACCATTTCACACCTATCAGAAATGACAAGTGCTGAAGGGATTGGAGGAGGATGGGTATACTGGTGGACTTTGGATAGAGTTGTGAACTTGCCCAGCCATTCTAGAGAGTGGTTTGGAACTAGGTCCAGAGGACTACAGAGCTGTCCCTGGCCATTTGGCCTAGAAGTTCCACTGTTTGGGCTGTACCCTAGGGAGATCAAGAAGGGGAGAGAGAAATCTATGTGCATAGAGATGTATATAGTGAATCTTTTTGTAGTGGTGAGAAATTGGAAGTTTGGGGGATACTCATCACTTGTGAAATGGTTGACCAGATTGTTTCATATGATTGTGATGGAGGACTATTGTGCTGTAAGAAATCAAGAGGGATTATTGGAGATATCACAGTGGATGTCCTACAGACCTCTCAAGTAAACATGTCCAATTTTTTTTCCTAATCCATTCCTTCTTCCACAATTTTTGTGTTTCTCTCAAAGACATTATGATCCAACCATCTCACAGATTCATAATCATAGCATTTTCCTCCATTCTCCACTGTTCCTTACTGTACTCATCCAATTAGTTGTCAAACTTCATGTCTACCTCCAAAACATCTCTTTCATCTGTCCCCTTCTTTTCATTAACACACATTAAAATCTTAGGTCTGACTTTCATCACCTCCCACATAGGTTATTATGAGAATTTCCTAATTGGTCTATTTGGCTCAAGTCTCTCTCTACTTCAATCCATTGTACACAAGGCTGATAAAATAATTTTCCTTAAGTGCAGATCTGACTATACCCTATTCTATCCATTCAAGTGGCTCCATATTTTTCTCTAGGAAAAAAAAATTGTTTCGCTTATCTAAAGCCTTTCACAATCTGGGATCAATATACCTTTAAATTCTTTTGGATATGCACTAATATCCAATATTTTTCTCACATTCTGTAATCAACCCAAATTTACCTTCTTCCTATTCCTTACCTTTCCCAGTGCTGGCCATCCCACATATCTAGAATCTACTATGTCTCTAACTTTGTCTTAGAGGTCCTTGATTTCTTTAAAATGTGGCTAAAGCAACATGAAAATTTTAGTGTTCCTTCCAACCACTAGTTACCTCCTATTTAAACTCCCTCCCAACTGTTGGTTACCTCCCTCCCAAACTCCTCCCAATTGCTGGTTACATCCCTCCCAAGCTCCCTCATATTTAACTATGTTTATATCTATACAACTCACTTTATATTTCTAAAAGATTTTATATTTATACATGTGTGTATATTTCTATATATTTACTTGTTATCTCTCCCATAAGAATGTAAGTTGCATAACAGTATGCATTATTTCATTCTTGGAGCAAACTGCCAGTTCCTCGAACAATGCTTGGCATAATGTATTTGCTTGATAAAGTTTGTTGTTTGATTACAGTTTCAGAACTGGTGTATCGGGGAATGAGGATAGGAGTTATAGATGTGAAAAGGTTAAGTCCTCAGAGTATAATGTCTGGATATGGGCAAAGGGCCACTGCTAGCTAGTTGACTTTGGGTGATATACTCTTGCTTTCAATAAGATCAGAGGTCAATCTCCAATTGCTGTCTCTCCTCCATCAAGCATACCATCCATGAGGGTTTCTCAGTGTGCCAGCCACAAACGTAAGCTATATCTGCTTGGCCAAAAACATGTAAAACTGTTTGCTATACTTAATGGAACTCTTCCAGAAAAGTTGCTTCCTTCCCTCAGCAAAATTGACAGTATAGCATTATGATTAAAATGCTTCATTTAGATTCAAGAACATTTGAGTTGAAATCCTGCCTCAGGGATATACTAAGTGATCTTGAGGAAGTCATTAAATCACTTATCCTCTTGGCCCTCAGTTTCCTTATCTGTTAAAAGTGGAGACAATAATACCTATATAACTGTTGTCATTATTACCCTGAATTCCTCTTTGGTGGGAATATTGTTATTGGTTCCTTCAGAACCAATATTTGGGGAGTATCCAGCAACACCTATATATAATTCTCTTCTTGAGACAAGATATTCACTGTAAACACTTAGAGTTTCCATATTCTCAATGTACTTATGTAAGGTGATAAAGGGAAGGAGGGCTAGCTCCACACCATTGTTAATCTAGCTATTATGTCACATAATTACCCATTTCCTATCCTTGGCATTTTTCTTGTGAAACAGAAACTAGGAGAAGTTTAAATTTCCATGATGCAGATTCAATAAACTAAAAATTAATGAGAATGCCTGCTCTTAAGGAGCTTACATTCTAGCCAGGAAGATAAGGTGTGTGTGTGTGTATACACACATATATACATACATACATATATATATATGTGTGTGTGTGTGTGTACACACATGTATATGAGCATATATGTGTGTGCATGTATACGTATATGTGTATATACGTATACGACACATGACAAATACAAAGTAGATTCACTGTACTTAACAAAATGTGACCTTTCAATATTTGTACTGTTGTGTATTGAGTAGTGGGCACTAGGTCTCATTCTTACATACTTTCTACTCTTACCATTTCAGAGCTCTTCCAAAATTCATTCCAGCTGCTCAAGTTCTCCGTTAGACACACATTTATTCTCTGTTTATTATTTCTCGCCTCAAGTAAGTCCCACCTTCATTTCTTTGACCTAGAAGTTCAGCACTCATATATGACTATGTTGCCCTACTAACTGATTTCACATGAAACATCCTCCCTGTGCACTCTCACTTCAGCTGATACCCCTTCCCTCCATACTGCTGCACTCAAAGTTTCCATGCCAAGCTCCAGAATCACTATTCAATATACCCCAACACTAAGGCTTATTCATAGCACTCCTAAGTACTCCATCGGAAGTTGAAACTATAACCATTACTAAAAAGGAGAGAGAAGAAAAACAGAGAAATTATTGCTTGAAGGAAAACGTTCACATAGCTTCCTTTCTTAGCCTGGAGAATGCCAAGCTTTTGGCAGGAAAAGAAGAAACCATGACTTAGTCACCACTTAGAGAATGTCTTGAAAGTAAATTATGTAGTACTTCAAGGTTTTTAAAAACCTTTGACAACCTAGCCTCAGAACAACTGATTGAGTTAGATAGTTTATTTATAAATCATACAAAATATATTATTTACAAATAAAGAAATGAGATTCAAAAATCTACATAACTCAGCTATAGTTATACAGTATCCAATTAGTGTCAGAGGGAGAATTCAAACCGAAGTCTTCTTGATTCTAAGACCCAAACACTCTGAGCTTAACCTTTCTAGTGCATGATATTGTTAATAAAAGTTGGATGTATCAAAACACAATAGAAGAAATGGGATAATAGATCCCTCTCAATATTGAAGCAGAACATGAATGATTGATGTTAACATCAGCTGGAGAATCAGGATATTATTTTACTTTTTCAAGGTTGGGGAAGGCAGTTATAGACTTGGCAACACATTCTAAGCCAATAGGTACCACAGATCTGTTCTATCATAAAGGATAATTGTACTCATTATGTTATTTTACTTTATCTTAGTTTTTAAAGGTAAATTTATTAAAATATCAATTAATATATTTCCTTTAAAGCATTTTATTTTGCAACAAGGTTTCTTTTAGGTCTGTCATTCTGTTCTTATATTGCCAACAATGCCAAAGTGTTTAAAAGAAATAAATTCAACTGACTGACATTCATGGAGCATTGAATTAATGAACAGAGAGAAAGCACAAATATCTAAAGACTGGACTGGACCTCTCTTAGTTGGGAATAAAAAGATTTCTGTTAGAAGAATTTAGCTCAGAATCTAATGTTTAACCCAATTCAGCTCAATAAATAACATTTGGGATCCATGATCTTGCTCTGAATGAGAAATAATGGAATAAGATAGAGACTTTGTTTGTTTATCTGGGAGTCAAGGTGACAACTGCAGGTCAATAAGGATTAATGTTGAATCTCAAGTCTTTTGTTAAGAGAATTTGAAAAAAGAGCAAATGAATACTCAGTTGAACTATACTATTGTTAGAAAGATTTAAGTATTATGGTTGTGAAGTTGTAAAGCCCTCAGACCATAAGGTTCAAAGAGATGTGGGAGGAAGACAGAAAAGACTGGTTCAATTGCTATGAGAATACAATATAAATCAAAGTTTCTTGTGTTATTGTTATAAAGAAACTATTTAGATCTTACTTAAGGCATCACATCCTGTATTGGTCACCATGTCTTTGAAAAGACAGACAGTAATTGCTTTTTGGGGTGTAAAGAAAAGCAACAGTCTCAGAAATATGCATTCTGAGGGAAGCCTGGTAAAGATGAGCTTATTCTTAAAGGAAAAGCAGGAAAATCGGTGACCTGACTCATATAAATTATGAAGGTTATAGCTAAAATTGATTGAATTAAACTCTACACAATGAAGGAACACAAAGCAATAAGATTTGATTTTAAATTCAAGAAATGAAAAAGACTAATAAACTATTGAAAACTGTGTCTTTTGCATAAGTGGTGAAATAAAAGACAATTGAAGCTTCAATTAGAAAATAGTGCCTTTATCAATTTTGAGGAGAGGTAAGATATAGAAGAAATATGAAAATGTAATGAATCAAAACAAAGAAGAACATAGAAAATGTCTTTCTCCTCAATAAATTTCTATATTTAATGATGACTTATTTTCATTTTTGTATGTTTCCTTTACTTAAATATACTGATTAATGTTGATTTTACAGAAAGTTCCATTCCAGGCCCAAAAGGAGTAATAAAAACTTTGCTAAATTGTATGTTTTAATTATTAAGTTTAAAGAGTCATATATGAGCTAAAATATAGTGGAATATGCTTCTAACAGAATTGTCCAATGGGGATGAGAAATTACTATCTCACAAAATTGTTAACCTAAAGGTTTCTTTGTGTGTGTGTGTGTGTGTGTGTGTGCATGTGTGTATGTGTATTGTTGCTAGTGTTGTCATCAATGTTGTTGTCATTGTTGTTGGTGTTGTTATTTTCCACCCAAATGATGTGCTACTGTTGGGGATGATTGTGCAAGTGCTACATGTGTGCATGTATGTGTGCTTATGGGTTTGTGAAGTTGGGTGAGAGGGTCTTTAATAATCAGATGAATGACTTAAACCTCTTAGAGTATTAGAAAAAGCATGTTAAAAGGGACTAGGTCAAGATTAAGTTATTATTGAAATCAGAAAGATAGGGAGAAGACATGCACATAATTAAAGACTGGCCATAGTTAAAAGGTCAAAACAATGTTGGTAATTTCTAGTTCCTTCAAATTTCAGCCAGAATCTATCCTCTATATTATAACACTCCTAACTCCTACAACTGCTAATTCTTCCTTCCACTAAATTATAGGAATTATGATGTAAAAGAGCACTAGACTTGGAGTCAAGAATATATGAGTTCAAATCCTGCCTCAGACCATTGTTAGTTATGTGATCCTGGCTACATCACTCAATTTCTCTCAGCCTCAATTTCCTCATCTGTGAAATGGGGATAATAATCATGTGTATCTCACAAGGGTATAGTTAAGACCAAATAATATATGAAAATAGTTTGGTAAACATAAAATCCACATACAACCACAATAATTTTTATTAATGATATTATTGTTAGTAGTAGTATGGTTATTGCTTTGCAAGTATGTTTATATTTACATGTGTACATGGTGTCTCCTTGGATATAATGTCAGCTCCTTTAAGGCAAGGAATTTTTCATTTTTATCTTAGTATCACTAGTATAGTGATTAGCACACAATAGATACTTCATAAATATTTGTTGATTGAATGATTGTTAATGAGTAGAATTGATAGCACTTCATGTGCAAGTTGCCTGATAATAGTAAAAACAAAATAAAAGAAAGCAAAAAAACAAAACAGCAACAAAAACTTGGCAATGCTATGTCTCAGAAGGTTTGAAGCTAAAAGTAATGCAGGGCATTCAAAAAGTCTTAGTGGAGTTTGAAGCTATTAAATCTTAAACAGCACTCAGTATTTTAAGAATACCTATAAATCTTATCATAACATAGACTTTATTGAAGTTATGATGATTATAAAAATTTGAAAGGAAAGAATCATCACTGTTTATATATTATAAGTTTCAGGGTCATTCCTCTGTGGCATTGGATAACAGGAACTTCTGAGGAAAGCAAACAACATTTCTGTTAGTTACAAGATGGGTAGTAAACCTCAGGGTTACTGTTACCAGACACTATAAGTTTCCCAGTAAATAATCTCTCTTGGGGGGTTGTTCTTTTGAGAAGAGGGGGATCTTATCAGTGGGAGAGTGACAGCAAGTTTCAAGAGACTTAGTCCTAAAGAGAACTGTATGCCCACTGGCGTCCTGATGGCAGAATAACATTGGTCCTAGGCTGCAAGCTATTTAGGTGTTTAGCGCTTAGTACTTTAGTGTTTAGTACTTAGGTGCTATCTGTGTAGCAAAATAGGCCTTCCTGGTAAACATCTGAAATACTCATCAATCCTATTTCCTATCCTCTTAGCATCTGGCAAAATGTTATAGAAATTTTTAAGTTCACAGTGAGGATGCCTGAGAAGCATGAGAAGATTGATGTAAACTGATGTATAGTGAACTAAGTAGAACCCAGAGAAAAACATATAGCTACAATGTAAACTAAAACAACAATAACAATCATGAGAACAAAGAATAGTGTATACAAAGAACACAAAAAAAAGTGTTCTATAATTATAATAATCAGACTTGGAGAGTCGAGGAAATGCAACTCTTTTACTTTTTTTGCAGAGGTGAAGGGACTATGGATATGGCACATTGCCACATATATTGTCAAACACACTTAAGATATTGGTTAATTTCCATGAACTGCATATATATGTATGTATAGACACACACACACATATACATAATGTTAATTTTCATTATAATAAATGGCTTACTAGATAGGGGAGATGGAAGATGTATTTTAAAACAAATGTGATATAAAAGCAAAATATGTCAATAGTGATACTAAACAATATTGTCACAAATTCACAAATATCTAATAGATGAAAGGAATTATAAACTTTTGGGCATGAAATTCATTAGTACCACCCACATATCAGCTATCAGTAAATAATAATTTAAAAATTCAAATCTTATGAATAATGAACTGGACCCAGAATTGAACAGGGAGAGAATAGGCTAGATTGCCATTAGGGAATTTTAAAGTTGCTTTAATAATCTTAATCTTTCCCTTAAAATTCCAATCTTTAATAATAATATCCTTTCTGTGATATTTCATGTCTGAAGGGGCAGCTAGGTGATGCAGTGGATGGAGTACTGGCCCTGGAGTCAGGAGGACCTGAGTTCAAATCCAGCCTCAGACCAAACACTTGACACTAGCTGCGTGATCCTAGCAAATCACTTAACTTCAACTGCCTAAAAATTTTTTAAAAAATTTAAAAAATTGCATGTCTGTTAGTCATGGAACACTGCAGTCTAAAAAAAAAATTACATGCATAGGGCACTGTGGAGGCTCATCATGGGTATAAATATGCTTCTGTGTATTATAAAAAGGGAAAAAATACTGTAAAAATGTCATCAAAAATGCATGATCAAAAAAGAATAGAGATTAGTTGCATAAAGAGAGCAAGAAATAACTGATAGCCTGAGTGCAGTATATTTATTTTTGTGATGTCACAAGAGTGGGTTTAATTTTCAATTCTATCTCCTTAGTATCTCTCATTTCTAAACATTCATCCTAATTTCCAATGTCTTCACCCTAATACAATCCCTCATTTACATCCCCCTGGACCTTTAAATGGCATTTTAACAGGTCTTTCTTCTTGCTCTCTCTTTCCTTTCATAGAATTTCTTTCACACAACTGACAAACTAATCTTTCTTACACATGTGTCTAGTCTTGTTATTATTCTGCTTCCAGCCAAAATTTGATAGCTCCCTAATGTCTATTAAATATTATTAATAAATTCCAGCCTGGCATTCTACGCCTTCCTTTGTATTCACAGCTTGATCATGTACCATTTTCTTCTACACATTCTAAACTCCAACCAAACTGCAAAGCATATATGCATATGCATATATATAAACATATCTATACATACCTATACATATATACATATATGCATATAAGATTGAATGAGATTTTATATATATGCGTATATATATATATATATATATATAATCTCATTCAATCTTACAAAAATCATAGAAAGTGGGTACTATTATTATCCCCATTTTACAAATGAGGTTGCTGTTATTGTTGTCTAGTCATGTCTGACTCTTCGTGACCACAATTGGGGTTTTCTTGGCAAATATTCTGAAGTGGTTTGCCATTTATTTCTCCAGATTATTTTACAGATGAGGAACTGAGGGAAACAGGGTAAGTGACTTGCCCAAGGTCACACAGCTAGTGTTTAGAATGATTTGTCCAGAGTCACACAGCTAGCAGATGTGTGATGGAACTCAGGTCTTTCTGACATGAGGCCCAATACTCCAACCACTGTGTTACTTAGTTGCCTACATCTTAATTTTATGTATTTGTGACATTTTTCATAATACTCCCTTTTGTTCCCTCTCCCACTGTTGAATTTTTGTAGCTCTCATTGTTCAGTTGTTTTTCAGCCATATCTAACTCTTCATGACCCCATTTGGTGTTTTCTTGCAAAAATACTGGAGTAATCTGCCATCTTCTTTTCCAGTTCATTTTACAGATGAAGAAACTGAGACAAACAGGGTGAAGTGACTTGCCCAGGTTGACACAACAAGTAAGTGTCTGAGACCAGATTTGAACTTCGGTCTTCCAGACTCTAGACCCATTAAACTATCTACTATGCCACCTAGCTGCCCCTGTTTAATTTTACCTATTCATTAAAATCCAGTTCACATTTCTAGCTCTCCTCAGTTTGTAGGAACTTCCTTAGGACCCCATTTAGCACTTTGTTCACTTCTCTCTTGTGGACCTAACATGTTCTATTTTGTACTATACAAGCAGTTCTGCTATAATACAGCATGTGTTTCCCCCAAGCACAGAATTTTGCAAAATAGAACAATAAAAACCATAGAGTTGGTGGGGAAAATGAGATTGGAGAAACAATGCTCAAAAACTTATTTAGAAAAAGATAAGAACTTGATAAAAAAGGTAGCACTGTGTCATACATGGTAAATTATTAAGACATACATGGTATTACAAGTAATAGTGACCCTGTCCGTAGCCTCAGGCTAGTGCTCTGCCTTCTCCCAAGTTTTTCCAAGAACAAGTTGAGCAGGCCACAACTCAGTGTCAGGACTGGAGGCTGTGGTGGAAGGGGATGGGGTGAGAGTGAGTGGGAGTCTTCAGTGTAGCCTTCTTCCACCTACTCCTAATGCACCAGAATATTAGCACTTCACCTAGATAAAGACCTGAAATTGGCTTGTGGAAGATTTTCAGTTTGTGAATCATTGTTAAGTGGTACAACTTTTTCTTGTCCTTTTCCTTATTTTTTTAATTCTCCATATTTCTCTAGGATTTATTCACATTCTAGCAAATGTGAAATGTAAGCAATGTTCATAGTGTTTTGTGTTGGAACAAATTAGAGTTTTCTAAATGTGTTATAGCAGATTTGACTTCGTGGGTCATAATTCCTTACTAGATTGCAAACTCCATGAGGTCAAGGTCCATGCTTAATTTTTAGAATCTTACCTCTTCCTTAATGCTTTGTAAATAGCAAAGTATTTGGTATATATTTAGTGAATGATTGAAAAAATACATATTTATTAAGCCCTTCTCCCCTTTTTTGATAGAAGGTATTATGCTAAGCTCTGAGGATCCAAACACAAAAGCACCATAGTCTGTGCTCCAGTCAATTCACCTCTGTCTGCCCCAATTTCCTAATATATCAGATGGATATAATGATAGCACCTACCTCCTAGAATTGTTGTGAAGGTAAAATGAGAAAATATTTGTAAAGTGCTTTGCAAACTTTAAGTACTATATATATTCTACTACTGCTGCCCCTGTTACTAGTTTGTCATTATTATTATTATTAAAAGAGACAACATATATAGGAAAATCAAAGCCTAGGAAGGATAATTTAATTTAGAAAGTTACAAGGAGGAAGCCCTAGTGTAGAAGATTGTCACAACTATTTTAATTGGAGAGAGAAAGGAGATTAACAGATAATGGGCATTAGTTGGAATGAGGTCTTGAGAGATGACTTTGGAATGAAATGAAGTGTAGCTGGGGCTGGTCCTAGTATATAGGGAATGACTGAGACAGCCACCAATATATATAACAGGGCATCAGGGTATGAGTTCTGGGCATGAAAGGATTAAGTCCTATAGGGTTTGGATTCTGCTCAGTTTATCATCTCAGAAACTTGTTAAATGGCTCTCCATTATTCTAGATCAAAATATATGACTTCCATGTTGCATTGGATTTTTTTTTTGCTGATAAGTTTCAGAATAGACCGAACATATACACAGATAAACATTTCTTCCAAATAAGTCATCATTTCACATAGACTTTCTTAAATTCTCAGCCAGGATTTCTTCTTAATCATCTAACTCACTTCTGTTCCCCACTTCTGAGATAATTTCAGTGTTGCCCAGACCATTTATTAACCTGACACTGAAGGTCATTGCATGAAGGGTGGGACAGGTAGAAGTTGATTGCTCTGAATGATTGAGCATTTACTGAATCAGGAAGGCAACAGATAAGGAGAAATCTGAGATGATTGCTGAGCTTCTTAATTAGGTAAGAGGCTAGATCACAGGCTACTGATAAAGAGATAAAATGAGGGAAAAGAATCAGGGGGTGTAAACAAACATATATATATATATTTGTTGTATATTCTATATATGTTTATATTTGTTGTATATTCTATATATGTTTACAGCCCCTGATTCTTTTCTCTCTTTCTCTCTCTCTCTCTATGTATATATATATACACATACATACACATATATGTATATATTTGTGTAGTAGTGAAATAAGCCTTGTTAATTTAGTAAAAAGTTGTGATTTTATATATATATATATTATATATATATATATACACACATATATATTTATACTAACATCTTCACACAATGATTATTTTGTGTGCAATTCCCTGTATTTACTTTTGAATACACAGAAACATCTGTGTATTCACTAGAAGCTCCTTTGAAACCATTTACAAAGCAGATTAAGGAAACAGTTGAGTTACATACCCAACAACTGGTTCTGAAGTCCTCACAGTACAAGGAGCTGAGCAAAAAATAGAGTAATACCTAGAAAATGGTTGCTCGGAGGCAGCTAGGTAGCACCATAGTGCACAGAGCACTAGGCCTAGAGTCAGGAAGCCCTGACTTCAAATCCAGCCTCAGACAATTAGTATTGTGTAACTTGGTAACTAAACCTGTTTACTTTAATTTCCTTATCTGTAAAATGAGGATAATAATAGCATCTACCTCCCCGGGTTTTTGTGAGGATCAAAAGAGGTAATAATTGTAAAACACTTAGCACAGCACCTGGCACATAGTAGGTGCTACATGAATGTAAGTTCTTCTTCCTCCTCCTCCAAAAGCAAAGAATTCCTTTTAAAGAATCCTTTAATTGTCTCTCAGGGGCTAAAAATAATGTGGTCTTTATCCCTGGAATCTATTGCTCATCATCATAAAGATTGTTCCTCAGACATGATAGTCAAGTTTCTAGAATTATCATTGTTATTGAACTTAGCTTACTTAAACCGGTTGCTATTTAGGTGAGACGAAACACTGAAGAACTATAACCATTATGGTGAATATTTCTTTTATGTTGTTTTCATTTATAACTAAGCCTCAATGCATTACTTCCAGTTTGTAAGGAAAAAAATGAACTCAGAATAACTCTATTTGCCCCATTCTACCAGTTGGCTTGAAGCCATATGACTCCTTCTTTATTAAACTGCCAAGTCAGATGCTTTTAATTGATTACTGTTGTTATGGGTATTATCACTTAATACACTAAATTATGAAATATCTCTAGAAAGAAGGATTCCATTCTATAATTACATAATTCCACTCTTCATATGAGAAGTGGCTTTCTTTTATATGAACAATAGGTTTAAAGGGAGGTAGGGATGGAGATCAAATGAGAATTTTGAAAATCATTTTAAATTTAGCATGCTTTATACATATGAACTATTATTGGATGAAAATCTTGAAGCATCAGAACCACAGATATAAAACTTTAAGGCAACTTGGAGGACATGCAATACGACCCCCTCATTTTACATATGAGAAAACTGAGGCCTGGCATGGTTAAACATTTTACCTAAGTTCATGGAGGGATCAAGAATAAAAGGTGGGAGCTGATTCCAGACAAACTGACATCATTCCCACTCATCCCCACCTTTTGTATGTCATTTAAAAAATCTTTTAATTTTTCAAATAAAATTCCATACATGGTGTCTACATGGTACCCACAATGGATACATCTAACCAGATACCTTCCATTAAGATTATATTATACTTGTGGTACTGTTGTTTGTTATAACACCTGTTTCTCTGATATCAATCAATAAACATTTCTAAATGCCTGCCTTTTGCAAGGTGATGTGCAAAGTGAAAGAGATACAAAGACAAAAATTAAATAATTCCTGCCCTCAAGAAGCTTACATTGTCTTGGAAGTAGAATGAGCTAAACACATGTAGTATATATGAAAATCATAAATGACCAATATTACAACTTGTACTTTGAGAGATTATAAGAGTTACTGAGGTCAGACATCATGAAATATTCAGGTTAGAAAATTTCCTTTGATACAACAGAAAAATCCTTTCCAAACAAAGGTTTTGCTGAAACATAGATAAGTGGACCCTAGGACATTAGGAAATTTCTACCAATCACACTGGCTTGTTTCTTTTCTCAAAAGTTTTAGGCCTGTTAAATATGCATAGAAGCATCAAAATATTATAGTTAAATGTTTATGAGATAAGTTAAGACAAATGGTCATTAAAATAGTTTAAAATGGCACTGCACATTTAGAAAATGCTAAATGGTCATGGTAATATTTCGTGAATGAAAAGGTAAGATGTACTTGCTTAATTTCAATAGTGCTGTAGAAACAATCTAGGCTAATACTTTGGTTATCTTAATCAATCTACTGCAACTTCTAAATTAGTCTTATGTAGGTTTTGATGAAGACTAATTATGGCATCTTAGCATGAAATTATTTTAAACCATTTCCATTGTCTGAAAAGTCAACCCCACACTGCATCTTATATATCTACTAACAAATGGATAATTTCAAAAAAATCACAACTTTCTTACCAAAAACTCTTCAATCCACATTTTCTTTTATTTATACAAGGGCATATCTACCCCAACCAAAAGGATTTAACTCACATGCATTGGGTTGGTTTTCTAATAAAGATGACTGCTGGGCAGAGTAAATAGACTAATTGATCTATAATCAGGAATACCTGGGTTTAAATTCTGCCTCAGATACTTACTACCTGTATGACTCTGGGCAAGTCATACTCTCTGTACCTCAGTTTCCTTATCTGTAAAATAAGGGGATTAGATTTGATAATATCTGAGGTCCCTTCCAGTTTTAAAGCTAAGATTCCATAATGGTGATTTTCACTGAATTATCCAAGTTTCGTTGTCCAGTCTCTTTTATAACCCACAATAGATATTTATTCACAGACAGAATTAAATACAAGTTCTTTGTTCTTGGAATAGTTTACCATAGCTATATGAAGCTATGCTCATGAGAACAGATCCCAAAATTTGAAATAATTTTAGAAATCTATTAAGCTATTTGGTAGAAGAAAGCAAGTGGGAAAGGAGGCATGGCTCCCTCTCCCCCAGGTTGTGGAAAGTTTATATCATATAGGATTTGGACAAATTTGCCCAAGCAGTAACCACATGTACACAGTTTAGCAACTTTGATGAGAGGATAACTCAAAAGCAGTGCATATTGAGGTGGATATGAATAAATGTAAACATTCAATAAAATCTGGGCAAAGCCAAAACACAAGGAAACCCAAAACATAAGTTTGAGTGTGGAGACTTGTGTGAGTGGAGATCCAAAACAAGAATGTTTTGGGTGGATCTAGGATGCAAGGGAATTCCAAACTCTTTGTAGCCATCTCTGACATTGGTGGAGTTACTGAGGTCAAGGTGATATTTCTGGGTTCAAGAAAACACTAGTCACATAAAGCTAAGTTCAAACAATATTAATAAATGATAAATAATAATCCATAGAAATTAATGGACTCACAGTACCAGGGAGGTTTGTCATTGCTCCTGTACATTTCTAGGTTTATGTCAAATTACTTACTCATTCAACAAGCATTTATTAATCATCTACTCTGAAGCAGGAACTGTGCTAGGCACTGGGGTTACAAAAACAACAAGTAACAACAATAACAACAACAAACACAAAAATCCTAAGACACTAAAGTATTACTTTCCTCAAGGAAATTCTTTCTATTAGAATGTTCCTCCAAGTATTCTACCCTCTATATATTTTCTACCCATAAACATGATTTAAATTATAGTCTCATTACTAATACTAGCCCTTAAGCTTAGGCTATCCTTGTTAGCTCTTTTTGCCTATTTTTCATTGTTTAAACACTAATTAATTTGCCATTGCTTCCATGCAGTCTGGTTTTATAACTGGGAATTTTCATGTTTGGTCAAGTACTAAAAAATGCTCCTGGGGAACGTGGTCTCAAACTTGATTTCATGGTGCTTTGTGTTTGTATATGTGTGTGGGGGGGAGGGTCAGGAGGGAGAAAGGAGCTCACCCCAACCTAACCTTTGCTAGCTTCTTATTTTAACTAATTATTCTTACTAACTAGGTGCTGAGCTCTATTGGTCAATGTCTAAATGGCTGATATCACTACCAACTTTTAAATATGGAACACTAAGGCAAAACCTTAGTTATGCCTATGCCTGATGTCCCCCTTGTGATAATCATTCTCTGCCACCTATATCAAATAGCACTTCATTTTGTAATTTCTTAATGCATTCCATATGCAATATATTGTATCATCTTTATCTATTCTGAAGTATTATTTCCCATTCTCCCTCTACAAGTTCCAGATTGTAACCTTTATGAGGGCACTTTTTAATCTCCCACAGATTCTGGTACCGTGGTCTATAGAGAGAAACATTAGTATCATGCTCTTAGGAAATGAACTACAGGACCCCATTGTAACCATCCAGGAAGGACAAACATTAGGAAAGGATTAGCAAATTTCAAAGAGATGAAGAAAAAATGCATTAAGTGAAATATATTTTAAAGTGAAAAATAATGATATTTCCCCAAAAACCATGCAATGGAAAAGACTTCATGGAAGCTACTTTTCTGGAAAGTTTCTTAATAATAGTCTAAAACATACTCCAAAATATAAGTAAAAAAACTAACAGTTTTCACCTCCCAAAAGAAGAGATAAGGACTTCCTCCATATAACAAAGGAAAATTTCCTCTAGATTGTATTTCCTCAGTCATTCCAGGAGAAGAGAAGGATTCCTGAGCTAAAGGATATATAAGAATAACAACAGATGGTAGAGAAACAGCATTAAAAGAAAAGAGCTAAGTTATGTTGATGTTTTCAGATGAATTTCTCTGCAGGCCTTGTTGCCTTTTTTCCCACCAAGATTTTCATGGGAAGGAAGTTGTAAAGTCAATAGATACAAAGTGGACCATACCTTCACATGGGGGAAAAGTGATAGTTCATAATCCATGTTCATAATAGTGTTTTTATATTTACAAAGTGCTCTACTCATTACAACCTGTTGAAATAGGTAAGGAAAGCAGGAGCCAAGATGCCAGAGTAAGAGGTAAGTTGCTCTTACCCTCCTGTATTAATCTCTAAAAACCCAGAAAATATCACTCAAGGAAAAACCCTATAACAGCTGAACCAGAAGAAAGATGGAATGCAGCAGTCCTATAGCCCTTGAGAGATTAACTTGAAAGGACCCTCTTGCCCTGGGGGAAGGGAAGTAGTATAGAAAGGGAAGCATCCCAGCAAGCTAGCAGAAAGCTCTGCCTCAGCATACCAGGAGATCCTGAAACCTAAGTGGTGGAGCAGGCAAACATCAACACCAGGACCCCCGAGTGCCTCAGTGAGGGTTGTGGAACCAATGGAAACCAGCATGCAAAACCACCAGGTGCTTCTGCATTATACAGCTACTGGGTCTCCTAGTGCCTCAGGAAAAATAAGGGAAGCAACAATACAAAGGGCCCCAGGTGGATAAATACTCTATAACATCCATCTGAAAGAAGCTGAAGAAAGCAAAAGGAAAGGAAAAGCAGGCAACCTAGAGTTGCCCTAGAGTTCCAGGATTACTGATTCCAGTCTAACACCAGGTAAGCTGTCAGAACCCTACAGCCTCCACTGCTAACATAGGAGGCCCCAGCACACAAAGCCAGTGACTAAGCCCTAGGCTTCCAACACAAGAAGCTTGGGTCAGTGCCCTCTGCTCCCCAGCAGGAGAGTTCAATCTCTTAAAAGGGCAGGAAATAAGCAAATATCATGAGCAAAAAGAAATGTAACATAGATTCATATTATGAGAACAGTGAAGATCAAGGCAGAAATTCTGAAGAGGACAACATTGTGAACAAACCCACATCTGGAAACTTGAAAGGAAATACGAACTGGTCTGAAGCCATTAAAGTCTTCTTAGAAGAGCTCAAGAAGGATTTTAAAAGTCAAATGAGAAAAGTAGAAGAAGAAATGAGAGGTATGCAAGAGAGAGTCAATAGCCTGGAAAAAGAAGGACAAAAATTAACTGCAGAAAACAAGTCCTTAAAAAATACAATTGGTCAACTGGAAAAAAGTACACTGAAGAAAACAAGTCCCTAAAAAATACAATTGGCCAAATGGGGAAGGAGGTACAAAATCTAATAGAAGAAAACAGTTTGTTAAAAATTAGAATTGAGCAAATGGAAACTAACGACTCTATGAGAGAGCAAGAAGCAGTCAAACAGAAACAAAAGAATGAAAAAATAGATGAAAACATAACATATCTCATTGGTAAAACAACTGACCTGGAAAATCAATCCAGGAGAGACAATTTAAAATGTATTGGTCTACCTGAAAATTATGATGAAAAAAAGAGCCTTTCAGGAAATCATAAAGGAAAACTGCCCTGAGGTCCTAGGACCAGAGGGTAAAATAGCCATAGAAAGAATCCACAAATCACCTCCTGAAAGAGATCCCAAATTGAAAATGCCAAGGAATATAGTAGCCAAATTCTAAAATTACCAGATCAAAGAGAAAATACTGCAAGTAGCGAGAAAGAAACAATTTAAATATCATGGAATCACAGTCAGGATTACATAGGACCTTGCAGCTTCTCCATTAAAAGACCATAGGGTGTGGAATATAATATTCTGTGAGGCAAAGGAGCTTGGATTACAACCAAGGATCAACTACCCAGTGAAAATGAGCATGATCTTTCAAGGGAGGAGATGGATATTCAATGAAATAGGGGACTTCCAAACCTTCTTGATAAAAAGACCAGAGCTCAACAGAAAATTTGATCTTCAAATACAAGACTCAAGAGAGACATAAAAAGGTAGATGGGACAGAAAAATACAACATGTTGTTAATAAGGGCAAAATGTTAACATCCCTACAAGGAAAGATGACACCTGTAACTCTTGAGAATTGTATTGTTATTACAACATGTTCAAGGGATATACATAAAGGGGGTGGATATAAGCTGACTTTGATGTAGTGATTTAAAAAAATCTAATCAAGTGGGTTAAATGGATCCAAATAAGTTGATTAATCTGATATAATAAAATGTACTGAGAGAAAAGGAAAGGAAGAGGTAGACAAGGATAAATTATCTTACAGAAAAAGGCATAAAAACCTATTACAGTGGAGGGAAAGAAGGCAGGGAGATGAGTATTGCTTGAAAATTACTCTCATCAGATTTAGCTGAAGAAGGGAATAACATAATCAGTTAGGTATAGAAATCTAACTAGCTCTATAGGCAGTGGGAGGGAAAAGGGGAAAGAAAAAGGAGGAGGGATCAAAGGGAGGGAAGAAGCAGTAATGGGAAAGGGGAAGAAAAGGGAAGGGGCTAATAGAAGGGAGGCAGAACCGAGGGAGGCCTTGTCAAAAGCAAAACACTAGTGAGGTGGGAAAAGGAGAAAGGAGAAAGAAAAGCATAAACAAGGGGGACAAGGAAAGGATGGAAAGAAAGACTGTGAATGTGAATGGGATGAACTCTCCCATAAAACAGAAGTGGACAGCAGAATGGATTAAAAACCATAATCCTACATCATGTTGTTTACAGGAAACACATTTGAAAAAGAGTGACACACACAGGGTAAAAGTAAAAGGCTGGAGCAGAATGTATTATGCTTCAGCTGAAATAAAAAAAATTAACAGGAGTGGCTATCCTGATCTCTGACCAAAAAAAAGCAAAAATAGATCTTATCAAAAGAGATAAGGAAGGAAACCACATACTGCTAAAAGGCACCATAGACAATGAGGTGATATCATTACTAAACATATATGCACCAAATGGTATAGTATCCACATTCTTAGAGGAGAAGTTCAGGGAGTTACAGGAAGAAATAGAGAGCAAAACTGTACTAGTGGGGGACCTCAACCCCCCCCCCCGAACTGGATAAATCTAACCACACAATAAACAAGAAAGAAGTTAAGGAGGTGAATAGAACATTAGAAAAGTTAGGTATGATAGACCTCTGGAGAAAATTGAATGGGAATAGAAAGGAACATACTTTTTTCTCAGTGGTACATGGCACATACACAAAAATTGATCATGTACTAGAGCATAAAAACCTCACAATCCAATGCAGAAAGGCAGAACTATTGAATGTTTCCTTTTCAGATCATGATGGAATAAAAATTATATGTAATAAAGGGCCATGGAAAGATAGACTAAAAAATAATTGGAAACTAAATAATCTATTCGTAAAAAAGGATTGGGTCAAACAACAAATCATAGAAACAATAACTTCATTCAAGAGAATGACAATAATGAGAAAACATACCAAAACTTATGGGATGCAGTGAAATCAGTTCTTAGGGGAAATTTTATATTTCTAAATGCCTACATGAATAAAATAAGAAAAGAGGAGATGAATGAATTGGGCATACAATTAAAAAAAAACTAGAAAAAGAACAAATTAAAAATCCTCAATTAAACACCAGATTAGAAATATTGAAAACCAAAGGAGAAAAACAATAAAATTGAAATTAAGAAAACTATTGAACTAATAAATAAAATTAAGAGCTGGTTTTATGAAAAAAACAATAAAATACATAAACCTTGGGTGAATTTAATTAAAAAAAAAAGAAAGAAGAAAACCAAATTACTAGTATCAAAAATGAAAAGGGTGAATCCACCACCAAGGAACAGGAAATTAAAACAATCATTACACACTTTTGCCCAACTGTATGTCAATAAATTTGACAATCTTAGTGAAATGGATAAATATTTTCAAAAATATAAATTGCCCAGATTAACAACAGAGGAAGTAAAATACTTAAATAACACCATCTCAGAAAAAGAAATTGAACAAGCCATTGATGTAATCCCTAGGAAAAAAATCTCCAGGGCCAGATGGATTTACAAGTGAATTCTATCAAATGTTTAAAGAACAATTAATTCCAATACTATATAGACTATTTGAGAAAATAAGTGAAGAAGGAGTCTTACCAAATTCTTTTTATGATACAAACATGGTGCTAATACCTAACCCAGGAAGAGTCAAAAGAGAAAAAGAAAATTATAGACCAATTTCCCTAATGAACATAGATGCAAAAAATTTAAATAAAATATTAACAAATAGATTACAGCAACTTATCACAAGAATAATACACTATGACCAGGTAGAATTTATACCAGGAATACAGGGCTCATTCAATATTAGGAAAACTATCAGTATAATGCATCATATCAACACCAAAACTAACAGAAACCACATGATCATCTCAATAAATGCAGAAAAAGCTTTTGACAAAATACAACACACATTCCTATTAAAAACATTAGAGAGCATAGGAATAAATTGAATCTTCCTTAAAATAATAAATAACATGTACCTAAAACTTTCACCAAACATCAAATGTAATGGGGACAAGCTAGAAGCATTTCCTTTTTTTTTTGGCAATTGGGGTTAAGTGACTTGCCCAGGGTCACACAGTTAGTAAGTATCAAGTGGTTGGTCTGAGGCTGGACTTGAACTCAGGTCCTCCTGACTTCAGGGCTGGTGCTTTATCCACTGCACCAACCTAGCTGCCCCGAAGCATTTCCAATAATATCAGGGGTGAAATGAGGATATCCATTATCACCACTGTTGTTCTATATTGTAGCGGAAATGTTAGCTTTAGCAATAAGAGAAGAAAAAGAAATTGAAAGTACTAGAATAGGCAAAGAAAAAATAAAGCTATCACTCTTTGCAGATGATGTGATGATACTCTTAGAGAATCCTAGAGAATCAAGTAATAAACTTTGAAATAATAAACAACTTTTGCAAAGTTGCAAGCTACAAAATAAACCCACATAAATAATTGGCATTTCCATATATTACAAACAAAGCCCAACAGTAAGAGATAGAAAGAAAAAGTCAATTTAAACTTACTGTAGACATTATAAAATATTTAGGAGTCTACCTCCTGAAACAAACCCATGAACTCTATGAATACAATTACAAAACACTTTTCACACAAATAAAGTCAGATCTAAATAATTGGAAAAACATCAGTTGCTCATGGGTAGGCCCAGCTAATATAATAAAAATGAGAATTCTACCTAAGCTAATTTACTTATTCAGTGCCATACCAATCAAACCACTAAAAATTATTTTATAGAGTTAGAAAAAATAATAACAAGATTCATTTGGAAGAACAAAAGGTCCATAATATCAAGGGAACTAAAGAAAAGAAATGCAGGGGAAAGTGGCCTAGCCATTCCAGATCTTAAATTGTATTATAAAGCAGCAATCATCAAAACTACTTGGTCCTGGCTAAGGAATAGAGTGGTAGATCAGTGGAATTGGTTAAGTATGCAAGACACAGTAGTCAATGACTATAGCAATCTATTATTTGATAAATCCAAAGACCCTAGCTTCTGGGATAAGATCTCACTCTTTGACTAAAACTGCTGGGAAAGCTGGAAAAGAGTATGGCACAAACTAGGCATAGATCAAAATCTCATATCGTATACCAAAATAAAGTCAAAATACTTTCCTGATTTAGGTATAAAGGCTGATACTGTAAGCAAATTGGGAGAGCAAAGAATAGTTTACCTATCAGATTTATGGAGAACAGAAGAATTCATGACCAAACAGGAGATAGAGAACATTACAAAAAGCAAAATGGAGAACTTTGATTACATTAAATTAAAAGTTTTTTTTTGCATAAACAAAGCCAATGCAACCAAAATTAGAAGGAATATAGAAAATTGGGAAATAATTTTTACAACCAGTGTCTCTGATATGGGCCTCATTTCTAAAATATATAGAGAATTAAGTCAAATTTATAAGAATACAAGTCATTCCCCAATTGATAAATTGTCAAAGGATATGAACAGGCAGTTCTCAGAGGAAGAAATTAAGGCTGCCTGTAGTCATGAAAAAATGCTCAAAATCACTACTGATTAGAGAAATGCAAATGAAAACAACTCTGAGGTACCACAAAACACCTATCAGATTGACCAACATGAGAAAACAGAAAAATGATAAATGTTGGAGAAGATGTGGGAAAATTGGAATACTAATGCATTGTTGGTGGAGTTGTGAAATGATCCAACCATATTGGACAGCAATTTAGAACTATGACCGAAAGGGTGTAAAAATATGCAAACCCTTCGACCCAGCAATAGCATTTCTAGGTCTTTATCCCAGGGCGATCATACAAATGGGAAAAGGACCTACATGCCCAAAAATATTACAACAGCTCTTTTTGTGGTCACAAAGAATTGGAAATTGAGAGGATGCCCATCAATTGGGGAATAACTGAACAAGTTATGTTATATGAATGTAATGGAATACTATTGTGCTATAAAACATGATGAGCAGGCAGACTTCAGAAAAACCTGGAAAGGCTTATACAAACTGATGCTGAGTGAAATAAACAGAATCAGAAAAACATTGTACACAGCAACAGCAACATTGTGAGATGACTAATGTTGATAGACTTGACCCTTCTCAGCAGTGCAAGGATCTAGGACATCTCCAAAGGCCTCATGATGGAAAATGATATCTACATCCAAAGAAAAGAACTATGGAGTTTGAATGCAGATAGAAGCATACTATTTGCTCCTTTTTTTTCTTCTGTTGTGTTTTGTTTCCTCTTTCTGGTAGTTCCTTCTATTGGCTCTAGTTCTTATGTACAACATCACTAGTGTGAAAATATGTTTAATAGGAATATATACGCATAGCCTATATCAGATTGCATGCCATTTTGGGGAGAGAGGGAGGGAGGGAGGGGGAGAAAACCCCTTTCTTTTTTATTATTATATATATATATATATATATATATTAAATATATAAATATATATTTATGGATATTTTGTTATATAGGACTCTTCTTTATGTTACCAAACACATTTGTGTATATGATAAATAGTGAGGTTATTGGGTCAAATGTATGAATAGTTCAATGACTTTTTAAGCATAATTCTAAGTTTTTTCTAAAACTATTAGACAAATTCACAGATTAATCATATATAAATTACTGCACCATTTTTCCCATAGCCCCTCCAACATTTTTTTTTAAATTTTTTATGCCAATTTGATGGAGAAGTAAAATCTGAGAGATGTTGAATTAATTTTTCTTATTATAAGTGATGTTGTTCAATCTCTATTGTAATCATTTGCATTGCTTCTTTTAAAATTTGTTAGTCTATTTTTGAATTATTTATCTGTTCAGTCATGACAAAGACACAGGCCTTTTAGCTGAATACACAGCAGGCTGATTTGTCTACAAAATGTAGTAATAAAGGATCTCCCTTTGCAATAATTGCTAGTCCATACTTTAGTCTTCTCAGAGAGAAAATAACAACAACAAACATGTAGAGTGAATTATGGTGAAGATTATGGCAAGCATTAGAAGTCACCATCATTTAAGAAATGAACTGATTCATTTTGATGAGCAAGAATTCTCCTGGGGTGTTTCCAATCAGATATTTTTGAATATATAAGATTATTGGTTATTAGCTCTCATGGTTGAATCATTGATATTACTGTTATTTGGAAGAAAAGAGAGAGCACAGAAATGAGAGACACCTAAGGTTCAGGTTCATTTAGATGATGCATTCCATCCCTTTTATATCATTCTTCTGTGTTGTAGTTCTTATAATTTTTCTATATCCAACATCCATTTCACCCTTCAGGCTATATGGTTTATAAAATATGACCATCATAAGATTAATTCTCTTTCTTCCACTGGTCCATGTAAAATTATACTGCCATTTTACTTTTCCTCATCTAGTGCATAATTTACTCATCTAAGTATATCTGCTAGTCATTGTGGGTGTCCCAAAAGTTTGAAGCTTTAATTAGTTTAGAGCTATTTTGGTACACTTTACAAAGTGCCATTTTGTCTTTCCTATTATCTAATGTAGGGGATGATGATTTTTTTAGTGATAAGCCTCCATATTGCTTACTCACCTTTCTCCTTTCCACTTCCTTTTGTATACTGTCTTCTCATTTTAAAATGTAAATTTCTTTGGGAAGTAAAATGGAAAATTTTGATTATTTTTTTTAAATATGCACAAACAAAAAAAAACAAGGCAGACAAGATTGGAAGGAAAGTAGTTATGTGAAAAATGCTCTAAATAACAACTGATTAGAGAAATACAAATTAAAACAACTCTGAGATGCCACCTCACATCTATTAGATTGACCAATAAGAAAGAAAAGGAAAACTAAAATTGTTGGTGGAGATGTGGAAAAACTGGGACAGTAATACACTGTTGGTGGAGTTGTGAACTGATCTGTTCTAGTGGACAGATCTATGCCCAAAGGGTTATAAAACTTTCATAACCTTTGACCCAGAAATACCGCTACTAGATCTGTATCCCAAAGACATAAAAAAGGGAAAATTAGCTATTTGTATAAAAATATCTATAACAATTCTTATTTGTGGTGGCAAAGAATTGGAAATTGAGGATATGCACATAAATTGGGAAATGCCTGAAGAAGTTATGGTATATGATTGTGATGGGATACTATTGTGTTAGAAAAAATAAATGAGTAGAGTGGTTTCATAAAACCTGGGAAGACATGAATTTATGCAAACTGAATAGAACAGA
The DNA here is from genome assembly GCF_900497805.2 of Vombatus ursinus. NCBI lineage: Eukaryota > Metazoa > Chordata > Mammalia > Diprotodontia > Vombatidae > Vombatus > Vombatus ursinus. The sequence goes on along the minus strand of NW_020954599.1, from coordinate 38,580,229 downwards.
ACCAAAAGAACAGTGTACTTAATAATAGGAATATTATAAGGATGACCAACTCTGAAAGACTTAGCTATGTTGATCAAGACAATGAACCAAGAGAATTCTAAAGGACCCATGCATGTTTGCTCAGGACAATCTTTTATGGTCCTCCAATTGATTCCTTACTGAAAAATGGATTTTCCCCTTATTCTTTGTCCTCATTTATTGGACCTAATTTTATTTTCTCTGTAAGCTTTTTTTCTTCTTTGACTGTAGGTATTAGACAGTAATTTTATATCTAAGTGGAAAATTACAATATGAGTGTAGTCTGACATGGAAAAGATAGAAATAGAGACCCATGAACACATTGTAGACACATCTCTCATGGATTGCCCAAAGCAACCTCTCTGACTGGCAGAATGTTTTCTCCCAAAGTTTGTTTATGGACAGACAAAATATTGGCAGAACTAAAAAGAAAGATCTTTGTGCTCATTAATGCCTTATGATGCTTTAATGAGGCTTTCACCACATCCCTTTGGAGCATGTGCAGATATTCTCTGCCTACTCCCAGATAGTCACATCAAAATTTTGTGTGCTGTCTTCTGGTCATATGTGTCTCATTGCTTGGAGTCTCATACTTGGCTACTGCACATGAAGAGTTAATGACTCAGGGGCTCTTTTAAAAGGAGAAGCAATTTATGGCTGATGGTCTGTGAGCTACAGCTCTTGAAGCTAAAAGATATGACTTCAGCAAGAGTTGTGAAGGGATAGAGTTCTGTCTCTGTCCCTGAAGCCACAGCAATCCCACCTACATGGAAACTGATACCAGGTGCTCTAAACATTTGAGTCCCTGGTCTTTTATGTTGACTTTCTATTAGCAGGTAACTTTATGAGATTCAAAAAGTATGGAAGTCTATGGTGGTAGCAATAGTGAAATCAAGTCAATGGAGGTGGCAGTATTATCCACCATCATTCTAGCAACAGTAAAGTCCATCAGAATAGTAGAGTAGATGTCAAGGCAAGCATCTGCATCAAAGAGAGGCACCACAAAGAGCACTAACCAGTTTATCTGATTTTATAGAAAGGTTGGTATCAGGAGTCGATCAAACAATGCCAAAGAAGATAAAATTTAATAAAGCTAGTCAACAAACTTTGACTCTATGTCTTGATAAAGCATAAACATCAGCCTCCTAGAAAATTATAACCATTGTTATATGTGACAGTACCTAATTCTGTTTAAATCATTCTGTTAATGCGATCTGTTATTCTACTATATTTAACATTATTGTCTATATAGGAATAAACAACCTGTCCTCTATCTGAAAGAAAAAAAAAAGAATGAAAATTTCTTAAGGTTGATGACTCTCTTATTTCTTTTTGTGTCCCTACCTAGGACTTATCACAGTATTTGGCTGACAATGAAAGTTTAATATATGTATTTTTATTCATAAAATAAGGCATAATTCTTTTATAAATATATTCAAGTCATAAATCCTGTTACAATAATTATGAGACTTAATAATGATGTTTATTCTACCTTCTTTGATTATGCTATATAGTTCATATTATTGTTATCCATACTTCATTCATTTTTTCTTTTTTTAAAATTTATTTATTTTTGTTTTCATTTATTTATTTATTTTTTAGTTAATTTTTTTTGTTTTCAACATTCAATATTCAATATTCACTTCCTCAAGATTTTGAGTTCCAAATTTTCTCCCCATCTCATCCCTCCCCCTCCACCCCAAGATGGCATGGATTCTGTATATACCTTCGCCTAATCTGCCTTCCCCTTCTATCTCTCCCCCCCTTCTCTTATCCACTACCCCTTCTATTTTCCTGTAGGCCAGGATATATGTCAATACCTCATTTCATGTATTTCTTGTTTCCAGGTTGCATATGAAAACAATTTTTTAACATATGGTTTTAAAACTTTGCGTTACAAATTTTCTCCCTTCTTCCCTCCCCACCCACCCTCATTGAAAAGGCAAGCAACTCGATATAGGTTATACATGTGTAGTCATGCAAAACACTTCCATAGTAGTCATGTTGTGAAAAACTAAGTATATTTCCCTTCATCCTATCCCATCCCCCATTTATTCTATTCTCTCTTTTTACCCTGTCCCTCCTCAGAAGTTTGCTTCTGATTATCTCCTCCTCCAATCTGCCCTCCCCTCTATGGTCTCCCTGTTGTCTTGTGCCCTTCCCCCCTTATTTTCTTGTAGGGTAAGAAGATATCCATATCCAATTATGTATGTTATTCCCTCCTTAAGCCAAATCCAATGAGAATAAGATTCACTCATTTCCTTTCACCTTCATGTTTTACTTGAGCCTTGTATTTGAAAGCCAAATTTTCTATTTAGCTCTGGTCTTCTCATCAAGAATGCTTGAAAGTCCTCTATTTCACTGAATGACCATTTTTTCCCCTGAAGGATTATACTCAATTTTGCTGGGTAAGTGATTCTTGATTGTAAACCTATCTCCTTTGCCCTCCAGACAATTATATTCCATGCCCTCTGATCCCTTAATGTAGAAGCTGCTAAATCTTGTGTTTTCCTGATTGTGTTTCCACAATACTTGAATTGTTTCTTTCTGGCTGCTTGTAATATTTTCTCCTTGACCTGGGAACTCTGGAATTTCACTACAATATTCCTAGGAGTTTTCTTTTGAAGATCTCTTTCAGGAGGTGATTAGTGGATTCTTTCAATTTCTATTTTGCCCTCTGGTTCTAAAATATCAGGGCAGTTTTCCTTGATAATTTCTTGCAAGATGATGTCTAGGCTCTTTTTTTGATCATGGCTTTCAGATAGTCCAATCATTTTTAAATGATATCTCCTGGATATGTTTTCCAGGTCAGTTGTTTTTCCAATGAGATATTTCACACTGTTTTCTATTTTTTCATTCTTTTGGATTTGTTTTACAGTATCTTGATTTCTCATAAAGTCACTAGCTTACAATTGTTCCATTCTAATTTTTAAGGAAGTATTTTCTTCAGTAAGCTTTTGGACTTCCTTTTCCATTTGGCCAATTTTACTTTTTAGGGCATTCTTCTCCTCATTGGCTTTTTGGGTCTCTTTTGTCATTTGGGTTAGACTAGTTTTTAAGGTATTATTTTCTTCAGTATTTTTTGGGGTCTCCTTTAGCAAGCTGTTGACTTGTTTTTCATGATTTTCTTGCATCACTCTCAGTTTTTGTTCTACTTCTCTTACTTGCTTTTCAAAATCCTTTTTAAGCTCTTCCATGGCCTGGGACCAATTCATATTTTTCTTGGAGGCTTTGGATGTAGGAATTTTGACTTTGTTGTCTTGTTCTGGTTGTATGTTTTGATCCTCTTTGTCATCAAATTAATATTCTATAGTCTGACTCTTTTTGCGCTGCTTGCTCATGATCCCAGCCAATGACTTGAGTTTTAAACTCTTTGTTAAGGTAGGATTCTGCTTCCAGTGTGGAGAATGTACTGTCCCAAGCTTCAGGGGTTTTGTGGAGCTGTTTTCAGAGATAATTCTAGGGACCTGTAAATTTTTGGTTCTTCCAAGGTGCTATGATCAAGGGTGAGGTATTTACTCCTTTCCTGTCCTGTGCTCTGGTCTATGAGTGACCACAAACACTCTTTTCTATCTTGGAACTATGAGGAGGATACCCTCTCCTCTGCCACTGCAACCTCCACCATGGCAATTGTCCTCCTCACCCCAGGACCACCACCCAGAATTGTGATCCAGAACCAAGCATGGGCAAAGAAAGAGAATGCTGCACCAGCAAAGAGATCTCTGCAATCTGCCTTTGATCAGTCACTCGATTCCCCTTCAGTTGGTGGGCTGAAAGCTCAGGAAACAGCCACCACCCCGGAGCCAGGCTTGGGGACTCGAGCTGAGAGCACCACGCTTCTCTCTCTCACCACAGTCACAGGCTTTTCCAACTGACCTTCTAAGTTGTCTTTGGCATTTGTAGGTTGAGAGTTCTGGAAACTACCACAGCTGCCCATGATTCAGTCCTCTGAGGCCTGCTCCAGGTTCGCTGTGCTCCTCTCCCAGCCCAGTGTGATATACCTTTCTGATCAACTATCCAGGTTGTCTTGGGCTGGAAATTTGTTTCACTCTGTCTTTTTGTTGGTTCTGCTGCTTTAGAATTTGTTTAGACTAATTTTTATAGGTATTTTGAGGTGTTTGGGGAAGAATTCAAACAAGTCACTGCTTTCACTCATCATCTTGGCTCTCATTTTTTCATTGACATTGAAGTCCATGAGTTTTATTTCTGTCTTCTTCTTGGATAATTTTTTCTTGTAAAATATTGTTTATTTCTATACAGATGAAAAATCTCAGAATCTTCTCCATTACTTCTAGGAATATAGTGTACCTTAACGTGATTCATATCAAGTCAACATTTGGCCACCTCAACAAGAATTTAACAACCATGATGACTGGTTCCTTCTTCCTCTAATTAATTGGCCCCTGTCTTGAACACTCACCATTTTCCCTTAAAGTATGAGAAGTTATTTTTTTAGTTTGAGGGTATAGCTCTAACCCAAATGGGAAAAACCTTGTATTTACCACATAGCTACAATTATTCAGTCAATCTTCTGTCTCTCAACTTCCTGACATAAGTTATGAGTCTCCTCAAATATTGAGATTATTATTTTTCCTTTTTTTTACTTTTGAAGCATGTTTCCCCACTCTTTCAAGGAGCATTTCACTAATTCCCTGATAACCTAAGAAGTAGAGCTTCACTTTACAGCCTTTTCATTTTTTCCTTCAATAGGAAAACCATCCTGCACTTTGTATACCTTTGGCTATTAGTTGGCATTGGCAGAAACAAAGACATAGTATCTGCTCTATAGGTCAGAGAGCAAGGTTCTAGTGTCCTCTCTACCAAACACACATATAACCAGAGACAGTGGTTATCAAAAGTTACAAATAATATTTGTTGAATATCATATTGGCATTGTCCATTTTGTGAATTCCTCTTACTTCTTTTTGAGAATAAACTGTGTGGAGGTTGGGATGCAAGGTGATCTAGGTAGGGCGAAATGCATGAAAATGAATGGCAACAACATGACATTTAGCCATGCTCACCTTCTTAAAAACCATCACCTTTATCAATATTTTAAGGAAAAATCATTCCTATGCATTTAGGAAATCCTACATACTCATAGCTTCTCCTCATACATACACTTACAGAAAATGACACTCATGAAAAAAGTAGGGAATTTAAAAGAAATAGTAAATTGTGTTAAATTTATTTTGGGCCTTCTGCCTGATTTTCGAAGAGCCACTCTTTGATTTCCTTTAGGTCCAGTTGATTGCCTTTAGGCTCAACCTGATTGATTTTAGGCTTTTGACACATGCTTATATTTCATGGATGATTTAACTAGAAGTAGAATTTAAATTGTAAACTAATTCCAGAAAGCAATTCACCAATTGCTGAGTTTTCTACAATGTTAGTTGGTCTCAGATGATTGCTTTTCCAGTGTGTTTTCATGGGCATCTTTCCAGAATGGTAAAACAGTTTCCCTGGGTGCAAGATTTTGTGGGTTAGAAGTTGGTCAAAAATGTTTTCTCTGTATTATAAGATGTAAAGGGGTAAAACTTTGGTATTATGACTAAATTCATAAATTAATAAAAGGAAGGAAATGAATATGCAGGGATGTCCAACAGACATGTGGAGTTCTTAGTAATAAGCAATTCATGAGTGGAGAAGAGGCAAGAACAATACAAAAAGTATAGGTCAACTTGAGATTCAATAGAAATTATAGACATCAAAAATCTGTACCAATGACTTGCTTGGTATATGTTGTCATTGTCTTCATGCCTAAATTCATCACTAATTATGAAAGTAAACAAATTCAACCTTTTAGAAAAAAATGATCCAATTAAAGTAGATTAAAACAGTCTAAGGCAGCATAAAAGAAAAAATTCTAAGAAGAGCTCAAGAAAACATACTTTGAAGAGGGTGATAGGAATAAAAAAGGAAAAAAGAAAAGATTTTTTTAAATTAATTTTACTTATTTCATAAAATATTTCCCAATTACATGCATTTTTTAAACAATTACTTTTCAAAATTTTGAGTTCCAAATTCCTTTCCTTCCTCCCACTTTTATCCTTTCTTCAGAAGGCAAGCAATTTTGATTATACATGTGAGGTCATGTAAAACGTATTTCCATATTAGCCATACTGCAAAAGAAAACAGAAAGAAAATAAAACAATAAAGATAGTTAAAAAAAAACCTGATTCAATCTGCATTCAGAGGTTATCAGTTCTCTATTTAAAGATAGATAGTATTTTTCATTGTATGTCTTTTGGAATTGTCTTGAATCATTGTCTTGATCAGAGTGGCTAAGTCTTTCACAGTTAATCATTCTTACAATATTGTTGTCATTGTGCAAACATTCCCCTGGTTCTGCTCACTTCACTTTGCTTGAATTCATATAAGTCTTTCCAGGTTTTGGGGGGTTTTTTGTTGTTTTTTTTTTGTTTTGTTTTTTTGTTTTTTGCTAGGCAATGTAGTTAAGTTACTTGCCTAGGGTCACATAGCTAGTATTACATGTCTGAGTCTGGATTTGAACTCGGGTCCTCCTGGCTCCAGGCCTGTGCCCTATCCACTGCACCACCTAGATACCCCCAGGTTTTTTTGATACAACTTGTTCATTATCTCTTATAGCACAAAGTGTTCCATCACATTCATATACCTTAACCCCATTTGATGTCCAACCCCACAATTTTTGTCACCAGAAAAAGAATTACTATAAATGTTTTTATATAGGTCGGTTCTTTTCCCTTTTCTCTGATTTCTTTTGGTATTTTTAGGTCAAAGGGTATTCACAGTTTTATAGGTCCAAATTGCTCTCCAGAACGGTTGAATCAGTTCATAACTCTACCAAGAGTGTGTTAGTATCTCAATCTTCTTATATTCCTTCCAATATTTGTCATTTTCCATTTCTGTCATGTTATCCAAACTGATAGGTATGGGATAGTATCTCAAAGTTGTTTTTAATTTGCATTCCTTTAATCTGTAGTAATTTAGAATTTTTTTCTTATAACTATTTATAGTTTTGAGTTCTTCTGAAAACTATTTATGTCTTTTGACCATAAATCATTAGGAAATTTTCTTACTTTTTGTAAATTTGTTTCAGTTCCATATATTATTTTGAGAAATGAGTCTTTAAACAGAGAAACTTGTTTCAAAAAAATATCCCCAGCTACATGTTTTCCTTCTAATTTTGATCACATTGGTTTTCTTTGTACAAAAGCTTTTTAATTTCATGTAATCAAAGTTATTAATTTTATACCCTGTGATATAAACTAACTTAGGTAGATCTGTCTTTATTTCTGTGAGAAGTGTTTTGTAGTTGTATTCATATAATCCTTGTTTTGTCTTGGAGGATAAGACCCCAAGTATCTACAGTTATTTCAAATGGAATTTCTCTTTCTATCTCTTGCTGCTGGACTTTGTTGGTAGTATACAGAAATGATGATGATTTATGTGGGTTTATTTTATATGCTAAAACTTTACTGAGTTGTTAATTGTTTCAACTATTTTTTGGTTAATTCTCTAGGATTATCTAAGTATACCATCACATTATCTTATTTCCTCTTTTTATTCCTTCAATTTTTTTTTCTTGTCATAGCTATAGCTACATTTCTAGTACAAGACTGAATTATAGTGGTGATAATGTACAACCTTGATTCAAATCTAATCTTATTGGAAAGGTTTTAACTTTATCCCCATTAAAGATAATGCTTGTTCTTCTTTTGAAATAGATACTACTTATCATTTGAAGAAAGGTCCCATTGTTTAATATGCTTTGTAGTGATTTTCAATAGGAATGATTATTATATTTTCTCAAAGATTTTTGATGCATGTATTTATATTCATATGATTTTGTTATTTTTATTCATATGGCCAATTATGCCTAGAGTTTTTCTGATATTGAATCAACTCTGCAATCTTGGTATAAATTTCACCTGGTCAAAGTGCATGATCTCGGGGCAGCTAGGTGGCGCAGTGGATAGAGCTCTAACCTTGGAGTCAGGAAGACCTGAGTTCAAATCTGGCCTCAGACACTTGACACTTACTAACTATATGACCCTCGGCAGGTCACTTAACCCCATTGCCCAGCAAAAACAAAAACAAAAAACCAAACAAAACAAAAATTAAAAAAAAACCAAGTGCATGACCTCTGTGATATATTGATGTAATCTCCTTGCTAGTATTTTTTTTAATTTACCATCAATATTCATTAAGAAAATTTTGTAGTTTTCATTCTCTATTTTTGCTGTCCCTGGTTTAGATATCAAAACTTTATTTGTGCCAAAAAAGGAATTGAGTAGGATTCCTTCTTTGTTTATTTTTCAAATGGTTTATATGATATTGAAATTAATTTTTCCTTAAATGTTTCATAGAATTTACTTATAAATTCATCTGGTCATGGGATTTTTCTTATGGAGCTCATTAATGGTTTTTTCAATTTTTTTATCTAATAGAGGGTTGTTTAAAAATATCTCCTCTTCTGTTATTCTTGATAGTTTATATTTTTGTAAATATTCATTCATTTCTCTTGAATTGTCAACTTTACTGGCAAAGAATTGGGCAAAATTACTCCTAATCATTGCTTTGATTTCATCTTCATCAGGGGTGTATTCACTTTTTTTCATTTTTAATACAAGTAATTTGGTTTTCTTTTTAAAATTAAACAGTGGTTTATCAATTTAATTATTTTTTTCTCACAAAACCAGCTCCTAGTTTTATTATTAGTTCAATATCTTATTTTACTTTCAATTTTACTAATCTCTTCTTATATTTTCACGATTTTCATTTTGATTTTTATTTGAGTATTTTTATTTTTCTTTCTTTTAATAGTTATTTTAGTTGCATACAAATCTGCTATTACTCTCTTCTATCAGTTTTCACAATTAAAGTGATGTTTGTTCCCATAAGTATTTTTTTCTATATCTCACAAATTTTGGAATGTTGTCTTATTGTTGTTATTCACTTTACCAAAATTATTTATTGTTTCTTTGGTTTCTTCTTTGATCCACTAATTCTTTAGGATTAGATTATTTAGCTTCCAATTGGCTTTTAATGTATTCTTCCATGACCCTTTATTAAAGGTAATTTTGTTATATTAGGGTCTAAAAAGATACATTTAACATTTCTGCTTTTTTTGCATGTGGTAGTGATGTTTTTATGCCCTAATATGTGGTCAATTTTTATGAAGATGCATATACATCTGAGAAAAAAAATTATTCTCCTTTCTACTCCTATTCAGTTTTCTCCAGAGGTCTACCCTAACTTTTCTTAGATTCTGTTCATTTTAACTTCTTTCTTGTTTATTTTTGGTGAGATTTATCTAGTTCTTAGTGGTGATCTTTGAGGTCTCCCACTGGTATAGTTTTTGTTTGTTTGGTTGGTTTTTTATCTCCTCTTGTAACTCATTTTACTTTTCCTTTAAGAATGTTGATGCTATGCCATTTGGTGCATATATGTTTAGAATAGAAATTACTTCATTGTCTATGCTGCCTTTCAACAAGATGCAGTTTACCTTCTTACCTCTTTTAATTAGATCTATTTTTTTTTGTTTTTTCTTTGTCTGAAATTATGATTGCTATTCTAGACTTTTTAACTTAAGCAGATCAATAAATTCTGCTTCAGCTCCTTATTTTAACTCTGTGTGTATCTCTCTATTTAGAATATGTTTCTTGTAAGCAATATATTGTTACATTTTGGTTCTATTCCATTCAGCAATCTGCTTCAACTTTATTAGTGAGTTCATCCTATTCACATTCACAATTATGATTAATCACTGTGCATTTCCCTTTATCCTGTTTTCTTCTGTTTATCCTTTTCTCTCTATTTTAATCATGTCCCTCTTCTAAAATCTGTTTTTCTCCTGTACACTGCTCTCTTTTATATGCTGTCCCTTTTATTACCCTATCCCCTTTCTCCTAACCCCTTCTCCTACTCCCTTTTAGGTAAGAGATTTCTTTTAACAGTTGAGTATGTGTGTGTGTGTGTGTGTGTGTGTAAACACACATGCATACACATATATATGTATATGTGTGTATATATGTACATATATATATATATATTTCCCTTTTTGAACCTATTTAGATGTGAGTGATGCTCAAGAATTCCCCACCTCATACCTACCATTTCCTCCTTCATTATAAAAGCTCCTCTTTGTATACCTTTTTATGTGAGATAATTTCCCAATTCTACCTCTTCTTTTCCTCTTCTACCAGGACATCCTTCCTTATTGCTAATATATTTTAAACATCACTCTAACATAAATGACTCACACTTAAAATCCTTTTAACTGTTCTAGTAATGATAAAGTTCTTGGAAGATTTATGTATTATTTTCCTATATGCAAAGGTAAACATTTTAAACATATTGATCTTTTATGATGTCTCTTTAATATTTTCCTTTAGATGCTTTTCTTCAGTCTTGTATTTGAAAGTAAAATTTTCTATTCATCTCTAGTGTTTTCATCAGAAATGATTCAAAATTTTCTATTTCATTAAATTTTCATTTTTTACTTGAATAATTATACTCAGTTTTGCTGGATAAACTATGTTTTTGTTGTAATTCCAGTTCATTTGCTTTCTGGAATATAGTATTCCAAGCTGCAGTTCCTTTAATGACATAGTTCATTAATCTTGTGTGATCTTGACTGTGGCTCCATGGTATTTCAATGATTTCTTTTTTGCTGCTTAAAGTATTTTTTCTTTGACATGGAAGCTCTGGAATTTGGCTATGATAGTCTTAGAAAATTTCATTTTGGAATCTCTTTCAGGTGGTAGTCAGTGGACTCTTTAATTTTCTATTTTACCCTCTTGTTCAGGATATCAGGGCTGTTTTCCTTAACAATTTTTTTTTAATGTATTGTCCAGGTTCTTTCATTTTTCATGGCTTTCATGTAATCTGATGATTCTAAATTATACTCTTTGAGCTATTTTCCAGGTCAGTTGTTTTTCCAATGAGCTATTTTACATTTTCTTCTACTTTTTTCATCCTTTTGATTTTGTTTTATTATTTCTTGGAGTCTCATGCAATCATTAGCTGCCACTTGCCCATTCTAATTTTTAAGGACGTTTTTTTCAGAGAATTTAGTACCTCTTTTTCTATTCAGCCAATTCTTCTCTTTAAGGTGTTTTCATCAGTGGATTTTTATATCTCTTTCATTCCATTTCTTTTTTTTATAAGATGTTATTTTCTTTCATCTTTTTTGTTCCTCTTTTTCAAAGTTGTTAATTGTATCTTCATAATTTTCTTCCTTTGCTTACATTTCTTTATTTATTTTTGCTTTATCACTTTTATTTGATTTTTAAAATCATTTTAACTCTTCCAGGATATTTTTGGTTTTCTGTTCAATTATTATTTTTTTCTTTAAGGCTTTGCTTGTAGGTATTTTGACTTTATTGTCTTCTGAGTTTGTGTCTTGATTTTATTTGTCACCATAGTAGTTTTTTATGGTCTTTTTTTTATGTTTGGTCATTTTCCCACACTATTTCTTGATTAGAATCTTTATGTTAATACCTGACTCTGTCCCTGGACTGAGAGATTCTTTTTATAAATTTATTTATTTTTAGTTTTCAACATTCATTTCCATAGGATTTTGAGTTTTAAATATTCTGCCCCTCCCATTCTCCCCCCACCCTGAGATGGCATATAATCAGATACATGCTGTACATATACATTCATGTTAAGCATATTTTCCCATTATTCATGATATAAATAACAATTAGATTTAATGAGAGGAACCATGAGAATGAAGCAATAAAACAAAACAACAAAGGAAAAGGAGAGCGAATAGTATCCTTCCATCTGCATTCTGACTTTATGTTTCTTTCTCTGGTTGTGGAGAGCAATTTTCATCATGAATCTTTTGGAGTTGTCTTAGAGTCTTGTGTTGCTGTGAAAAGCCAAGTCTATCAAAGTCAGTCATCCCATAATGTGGCTGTTATTGTGTACAATGTTTTTCTGGTTCTGCTCATTTCACTCTACATCAGTTCATGTAAGTCTTTCCAAAATTTTTTTTAATTCTGCCTGCTCATCATTTCTAACTGCACAATAGTATCCCATTACATTCATATATCACAACTTGTTCAGCCATTCCCCAATTGATGGGCAGCCCCTCAATTTCCATTTCTTTGCCACCACAAAAAGAGGTGCTATAAATATTTTTGAACATGTGGGTCTTCTTCCCATTTGTATGATCTCTTTGAGATACAGACCTAGAAGTCCTATTGCTAGGTCAAAGAGTATGCACAATTTTATAGCCCTTTGGGCTATAATTGGGTTCCGAATTGCTCTCCAAAATGGTGGAATCATTTCACAACTCCACCAACAATATTTTAGTGTTCCAATTTTCTCACATCTTCTCCAACGTTTATCATTGTCTTTTTTTATTATGTTAGCCAACCTGATAGGTGCGATGTGGTACCTCAGAGTCTTTTTGATTTGCATTTCTCTAATTAATAGTGACTTAGAACATTTTTTTTCATATGACTATAGATAGCTTTGGTTTCTTCTTCTGAGAACTGCTGTTTCATATCCTTTGACCATTTATCAATTGGAGAAGCTTCACACTTTTTCACACTGCTGTTTTCAGAGCTAGTTCTGAGGGTTGGAATTTTTCAGTGTTTCCAAGGTGGTGATATGTGGAGTATTATGTTCACTGTTCACTTCTGCATTTTAGTCCTTATCCAGGAAGGTCCCCAATCTCTTGAGATTACAATCAATGCTGCTCCTCAGGTCATTGTTTCCTTTGGGATTGGAAATTATACCATTTATCAGTGTCCCTGATGCCTTGGGGATTGAAATGTTATTGCCTTTTAGGGTTTCCATTCCTTCTTACCCAGAAGTGCTCTTCTTGGCCTGTAAAATATGACCCAGAAGTGGTTATAAAAGTGGAGTTGCTAAACAGTTTTTCAAGGTTCCCACTCTTTCTTGATTGAAAGTGCTTCTCTCAGCCTTTGAACTATGATACAGAAGTGGGCATAGGCAATGAGGTTGCCAAATAACATCTGATCCTATGCCCACTGCTAGCACATGGGTGCCCTGTAATCTCTTTTTGACCATTTGCTAGGTATCCTTACCGTCTCTAGCTTTAGAGCTCCTGAAGCCACTATTGTTTATGTCTGCCACCACTTAGTAACATGATTAGTGAGGGCTTTAAGTAAGCCCCCTTTTCCATTTCATAGTTCTCTCTTTCTGATTTGTTGTTTTGGGCTCAAAGGATGTCTCATTTTGACCTTTAGTTGGCTCTGCCAATCCACAACTTTACTTGAGGTGTTATTTTAAAGTTGTGTGAAAGGGAATTCTGGGAGAACTCATCTGAGTGTTTCTCTACCCTGCCAGCTTGGTGAAGTTCCAAAAAGGAATCTCTTTCAGTCTTGGCTGGAAGTCCCCAAAAAGAAGTTAAAGGAAAGAAATAGTATGGAAGAGTAGTAGAGAAAGTGAAGTAATTTCCTCATTATGGGAGCCATATCAGTGATATTAGCTCATTCCCTAAAGATCAAATCTGAACCTTCTAAAGAAACAAAAGCATCATATAATCAGTAGAATAATAAGAGTATTAAATGGACACTACTACACTAAAGTATTCAAATTATTAACCCCAGGATCCATATAGAGAAGGATTTTTGTCAATTCTCTGCTGAGAAGTACAGAGGTATATAGATCTGAAATTGCTAAAATGAATCTGACACATGACAGTCAATCAAACATACATACTAATGTTCACCCATCTAATTCATCTGGGAATGAATGAAGCTTTCAGAAAAAAAAAACTGGAACTTTTTATTGACTTTGATATCCTAAATGGAAACCTGAGGGGTCAGGAAATAAGTGGTATATTGATCTCTTCTTCCAACTGAAGGAAGTGATGTGGAATAGAAAGGATATGAGAAATGAACTGTTGGTAGGAGCTGATGAAGTGAATTTGTTTTCCTGCAATGTGGCTTGAAATTCTTCCAAATAAGTCTACAAAGCATAGAAAAAATATTTGGTAATAAACTTAGTCCTCTTATCAGGAAAATTTAAACCTCATGTTTAAGGGGAAGAAATAAAAAAAATCACAAAGTAAAATGTTCAAGGTGGTAGGTTTGACATAAAAAACAAGAATTCAGAAAGATAGCTAACAATTTTTAGGAGAAAAATAAAGGAAGCAGATGTGGAACAGTGCTTATGGCATTTATCACCTCATATGTCCATATAACAATGCATAGAACATATAGGACAAAGAATTAATTTTGAAATGCTAACATGAGATCAGTGTGATTCCATTAAGTGTCACTAATATTTGATATAATAGGCCTCCAGTAAAATATGGCAATGCAAAGATATATGTTTCAGAAGAAATGAATCCAATAAAAATGAGTAATCTTTCTACATGTCAAGAAAATATAAACTTTTTCAGGTCTCTAGGAAACTGAGAGGAAAGCACAAGAGAGGGGATTTGAAGGAGAATGAAACTGAGTAAACCAAATAACAACTCTTTCTCTTCATATTTCTTATACCATTTTTTTCTGAGCCTCTCCTTTCCTCCTATCCTACTATTTTAAATCATATTCCACAGAAACCCAGACTATCAGATTTTGAAGAAACTTAAAAGGCCATGGAAATCAGCCCATACCTCAACAAAATTCTTCTTTGCAATATATTTAACTAGGGAAATGTAAGTCTTTGTATGAAGACTTCCAGTTAGAAGGAACTTGTTCCCTTCAAAGGTATATCACCTCACTTTTGGGTAGCTACAAAATAAGCTAGAGAAGAAAATGGCAAACCATTCCTATACCCTTACTAAGAAAACCCCAAATGGGGTCATGAACAGTCAGACATGACTGACAAATGACTGAAAAACAACAACAAAATTGTCAAGAATTTTTTTTTCAACTCATGTCTAAGTTTAAGTCTTTTTTTTTTCTCTGCCTCTATTATCTTATCCCCTTCCCCTTCAATTTTCCTGTAGGGGAGGATAGATTTCTATACCACATTTCCTGTATATTTTATTTCCCAGTTGCATGTGAAAACAATTTTTTTAACATTTGTTTTTAAAATTTTGGGTCCCAAATTTTCTCCCTTCCTCCCTCCCCACCCACCCTCATTGAGAAGGAAAGCAACTTGATATAGGTTATACATGCGTAGTCATGCAAAACACTTACATAGTAGTCATGTTGTGAAAAACTAATTGTATTTCCCTTAATTCTATCCTGCCCCCTATTTGTTCTGTTCTCTCTTTTGACCCTGCCATTCATTAGAAGTGTTTGCTTCTGATTATCCTCTCCCCCAATTCTGCCCTCCCCTCTATAATCCCCTTGTTCTTTTGTCCCCTCCCCCCCATTTTCCTGTAGGGTAAGATAGATTTCCATACCCAATTGAGTGTGTATGTTATTCCCTCCTTAAGCCAAAGCCATTGAGAATGAGATACATTCATTCACTCTCACCTTCCCCTATTTCCCCTCCACTCTAAAAGCCTTTTCTTGTCTGTTTTATGTGAGATAATTTACCCCATTTTACCTCTCCCTTTCTCCTTCTCTCCATATAATCCTCTCTCACTCCTTAATTTTATTCTCCAGATATCATCCCTTCATCTTCAACTCACCCCATGCCCTCTCTCTCTCTCTCTCTCTCTATATATATATATATACATATATATATATATATATATATACACACACACACACACATACATACATATTTTTTTTCCTCCAACTACTCTAATACTGACAAAGGACTCATGAGTTACAAATACCATCTTCCCATGTAGGAATGCAAACAGTTCAACCTTAGTAAGTCTCTTATGATTTCTCTTTCCTGTTTATCTCTTCATGTTTCTCTTGAATCTTGTACCTGAAAGTCAAATTTTCTATTCAGCTCTGGTCTTTTCTTCAACAATGCTTGAAAGTCCTCTATTTTACTGAATTTCCATTTTTCCCCCTGAAGGATTGTGCTCAGTTTTGCTGGGTAGGTGATTCTTGGTTATAATCCTATCTCCATTGCTCTCTGGTATATTATATCCCAAGCCCTGTGATATAGAAGCTACTAAATCTTGTGTTATCCTGATTGCGTTTCCACAATACTTGAATTGTTTCTTTCTGGCTGCTTATAATATTTTCTCCTTGACCTGGGAACTCTGGAATTTCACTACAATATTCCTAGGAGTTTTCTTTTGAAGATCTCTTTCAGGAGGTGATTGGTGGATTCTTTCAATTTCTATTTTGCCCTCTGCTTCTAAAATATCAGGGCAGTTTTCTTTGATAATTTCTTGAAAGATGATGTCTAGGTTCTTTTTTTGATCATGGCTTTCAGATAGTCCAATCATTTTTAAATGATCTCTCCTGGATCTATTTTCTAGGTCAATTGTTTTTCCAATGAGATATTTCACATTGTTTTCTTTATTTTTTTTTCATACTTTTGTATTTGTTTTACAGTATCTTGATTTCTCATAAAGTCACTAGCTTCCAATTGCTCCATTCTAATTCTTAAGAAAGTATTTTCTTCAGCAATCTTTTGGACTTCCTTTTCCATTTGGCCAATTTTGCTTTTTAAGGCATTCTTCTCCTCTCTCTCACTGCAGACACAGACCCTTCCTACTGACCTTCTAGGTTATTTTTGGCATTCATGGATTGAGAAGTCTTAAAACTGTCACAGCTGCCCATGATTCAGTCCTCTGAGGCCTGCTCCAGGTTCACTGAGGCCTACATGCCCATGCTGAACTGTGCTGCTCTCCCACCCCAGCACAATATACCTTTCTGATCAACCATCCAGGTTGTCTTGGGCTGGAAATTTGTTTCACTCTGTCTTTTTGTGGGTTCTGCTGCTTTAGAATTTATTTAGAGCCATTTTTTACAGGTATTTGGAGGGGTTTGGGGGAGAGCTCAAGCAATTCACTGTTTTTACTCTGCCATCTTGGCTCCACCCCAGTTTAAGTCTTTTTTCAACATTGACTTTTTGCTCTTGGTGTTATTCTGTGAAGTCCAATCTCTCTTCCACAAACAGACTTTCAAATTTTTAAAGAAAGATATTGTCTATCAATGCTCTCCCCAAGTCTTTCCTCCAAACTACACATACCCTTAAACCAACCCACATACGCAATGATTAAAAGTCCTTCCCCATCCTGTTCATCCTCCTTTGAACACTCAACAATATATCTCTTCTAGTGTAGTGTCTGAACTTGATATAATATCTTAGAGACGATAAGAAAAGTAACAGTACAGTGAGACTCTTACTCCCCTCCTAGCACTAGGGAGTGCACTTCTCTCTATGTGACTTAAAATTTCATTAGGTTGATTGACTGTCATTTTGAACTGTTGATTGATATTGACCTTGAAATTAATGAAAACCTTCAAATGTCTATTTTTTTCAAGCAGGAAGCTGATATCTAGGCAGCCATTTTCTCTTGCCCCCATCATCTTGTATTTAAGAAGAGTGTTTTTGAACCTGTTTAGTACTTTAATTCTAGTTGTAACCTGCCTATTTTAGTCCCATCACCTTGATTAGGAGCAATAACTCCCTGAATTCTTGTGTAAGAGGATTTACCTGCTAGCTACTACAGTTTGCACAACATTCCTCCAAATCTGAGGGTTTTCTTTCTCATGAGTGGAACTAAAATTTAGATTAGACCATTAAATGAGGCAATGAAGTAAGACCCTTTCCCATTTGCCTATAAACTTTCAAAATACTTCTTATGTTTTATCTTTTCCAAAAAAAAAATCTCCCATGACTAACCTCCTTTTCTGTCATCAGATATGATCAGTCTCCTCTGTCTTAAAAATAAAAACAGTAATAAGAATCTCACCTACTCCCAATGATTACATTGAATTACTATCATATTTTGTTTCTTCTCCATTCAATGCAAAATTTAAATTTAAAAAAGTAATATTACCAATCTAATCTTTAGCTCCTTGTGATTTGGCTTCACCCCTCCATAAATATAACTCTCTTTTACCTATTTTCAATATTTAACACTAATGAGCATTCTCTTATTGAAAATCTTCCATTCCTGTGGTTTCTGTGACATGTCTTTCTCCTAGATTTCCTCTTATCTAACCAGTTGTTCTTGTCCCTTTGAGTATGCTCCAAAGTTACATCTTTACCTCTTTGACACTTATACTTTCTCCTTTGGGGGGGATCTTACACTCTTTATTTCCATAAATACAATTTGAAACTCTATAAAGATAGTTTCTAAGTTTGCATATTTTAGCATAGAACTGTTGACTTCCATCCCCAGTGTCTTGCTGGGCATTTCCATGTGCATCTCAAGAATCAAAAATTTGAAGCTGGAAGTGACATTACTGGTCATCTAGCCTAATCTCCTCATTTTTGAGATGGATTGTAGACTTTTTTGATAATGGGACATTTTTCTCTGTCCATGATATTACCTTTGGGATGTATTTCTTGGAATGATATACTTGGATCAAAGTTTATATCCTACTAGTTCTTTCCATCAACACAAACTCAATGGACCTAAATTCAAAACTCACCAACTTCTAGTCACAACCAGCTTATCATTTCTGTCAGCAAAATCATTATTTTACCATTCAATAAACACTAGATACTTGCAATCATATTTTTTCTATCTCCTTTTTTCCTAACATTGTTAGCAGCCAAGTTTTCTCAACTTTGCTTTAGAGCATCCAAATTTATACCTTTTCATCTATTTTTACTGTTCTTAGATTAGTTTAGATTTATCTCCTTAAAATACTTTGCACAGGTTCACCTCACTTAAAAACATTTGCCCACAGGAGAAATTCCAAATACGTATGCTTGGCATTCATGATCTTAGACAAAATGCCAATTAACTATTTATTCAAATTCATTGTCATTACTCCAACTTCATTGATGGAATCATTTCCACAAAACACATCATAAATTCTTGAAGCTTAGCTTGCAACTCTCCCTTTGCCCAAAATGTGTATATACACACTACACACACACAGAGAGAGAGACAGAGAAACACACACACACACATAGAGAGAGAGAGAGAGAGAGAGAGAGAGAGAGAGAGATACACACTACCATATACCTCCAGGACCTACATGAATTTCTGTTTCATCTTGCTTGATTTCCCCAAGCTACAGTGAGTTTTGGTTTCCTCTGAATTCAGGTATCACTTAGAGTCTACATTACTTAATTTCTACTTGGCGTATGCTTCATTTGCATTTATATACATACAAATGTGTGTATGGATGGATGTAGGTAGATTGATAGATAAATAGTCTTTTGAAATCTATTCCCAGCCCTTTGAGGAGAAGTTTTTGACTCTTATCTATTTTTTATGCTCAGCACCTAAAATAGTACTTACCCATACACCTATAGAAATGTCCCCTAAAATGTGATCATAAACACAATACATCTCTCTACTATCATAAATGTTTTTATATTATTCTATGCTACTAAAAGTAGATATATTTTTATAAACTTGTTTCTTCGCATTTCCATTTCTGTTTCTTTTCCTCAGAGTGTGAACTATCCAGTAAAAAACAAAAACAAAACATAAAACACATCTTCCTCTTCCTTTGTAAGCCCCACAAATACTTAAAACAGTGTTCCACACAGGTAGAAGCTCAATAAATGCAGTCGATTAATTGACTATCTTCCAAAAACAAAAGTCAAAAATGAATACATTTTACAAAAATGTTCTTGATAAGTAAGCAAGATGGTGTTTTCCAGAAGAATAAACTTGGAAATCTGTTTTTTTTTCTTTGAATGACTTTTTCTGATGTTGTTTAGAAATATTACATTTCTATGCTTACCCGATCACTTTGTTGGGATGGGAGATTACTAAATTTAAGAGAAATCTAATTTGTCAAATTAATCATCTTAAACATGATGAATAGATAAATTAGTACTACAGTAATCATGGCTCTGCCAAGCTTCAAACCAAATAATCCTCAGAAAAAATAACTGATAGTCTCACCTCACTTCTCTAGGAATGTTTTAATAGCTAGATAACATAGTGATATATGACATATTAAAATGAAATATAGCTTAGCTTTATTATACCAAAGTTATAAAATAGCAGAAAATGCAGAGACCCAGGAAAAAACTCTTTTCTTCTTACAAAAAAAGAGAAATGAACAAGATAAAGGTAGGGAAAAGGGAGAATTCTTAAGTTCATTTTTTTATGCCCATTAGAATTGAACTTTTTTTTTCTTTTTGGCTAGACAGTGGGGTTAAGTGACTTGCCCAAGGTCACACAGCTAGTAAGTGTCAAGTGTCTGAGGGCAGATTTGAACTCAGATCCTCCTGACTCCAAGGCTGGGGCTCTATCCACTATGCCACCTAACTGCCCCAGAATGTGAACTTCTTGAGAGCAGTGGCAGTGATTTTGTTTTTCTTTGTGTTCCCAGAACATAATACATTCCTGGCTATTAGTAAATGCTTAATAAATGTTTGTCAACTGACTGACCTACTTAAATAAATGGGATAATACTCTTTTTGATTCTCTCCTGCAGACTTTTGAATTGAAAACATTTTAAGTAGTACTGAAAATTTATGACTTTATGAATTTGTATATTAATCAGTTACATTTAAAGGCCTATGTACAAACTAATTAGTATACTAGGAAATACTACCCTAAAAAAAGCCACTTTATTAACAATTTGTGAGTGCATTATAACCAAACTACAGCCTGAGTCAGAAACCCATCTGATAGAATGCACAGTTATCCTTCCAAAGAGTCTTTAATAATAGTGTGTGTCAGAAGATGGGGGGTAGAGTGCCAAGCTCCTCAAGGGAAGGGATTGTTCTGGTTTTGTTTCAATCATCATGTCATGACTCATAGAAAGTTTTTAATAAATATGCATGAATTGATTTGACATTTCAACAACAACAAGTGATACCCAATCTCACCAACCATAGGTTCTCTATGTTTCAGCTTTCAGATTTGAGGGTGGGGTTGTGATAGAGAGAAGATATTAGGAGAAGATAAAGATGAGAGGGAGGAGAAGAAGAAGCAGTAGGAGAAAGGGGAAAAGAGATAGAGAAAGAAGGAGGAGAATGGGGAAAGGAGGAGTAGAGAAAAAGGAGTTGAGGGGGGATATAAGAGAAGACAATCTCATCTTTAGAGTTCAGCAGAGTGCTTACTGCTTTGCTTTTCTTCTGCTTCCATGTTACAACTTCATCTACTGGACCATCATCAGAAACTATTCTCAGACAACCTTTCCATCTCCTGGAATTTTTTCCAAGCATCTATTGTTGATTTTTCTGGCATATACATACATACATATATAAGGGGAAACTTATCTGAATAGTCACTTGAAATGTACACACTCATCAGTAAAGTGATGTATCTAAAAGATTGGTTCTTTTCCAATCACAAAGGCAGTAAGCCTATCAACTAGAACTAATCATTAACTTACAAGCTTCTCCCACTTTCTCCTTTCTGTTACAATAGACCTCCCTTGAAAAATAACTATATTCATTATAGTTTTATATATTTTCCTGTCCCATATACATATATATACATATATATAGATATATAGATATATATAGATATATAGATGTGTGTGTATGTGGGACAGGAAAATATTGAATATAGTTATTTTTCAAGGAAGGTCTATTGTACATTTCAAGTGACTATTCAGATAAATTTCCTCTTTATATGCAACTTTGACTTGGAAACAGAGCATTGTTCATGTCTACCTGAGTCAGATTCAACTCTCTCAAGTACTTTTGCCCTCTAGAATATCATAGCATTAAGATTTCACTGAATTACAAATATAATTTCTCATGTCTTATTCTCAAAAGACACAAAAAGTTTGTTGTAAATGCCTTACACTTATTTTGCAGAAAAGGAAACTGAAGTTTAAAGAAATGTTGTGACTTGCTGAAATTTATATTCCCAGAAAGGAGTACAGTTGAAATTTATCCATGATTTTATAGATTACAATTCCAACACCCATTTGTCTCTAACACACTATCTTGGCTGCCTATCCATGAAAAAAAGCTAATTTCCCTGACCCTATTAGAGAAGTAGGGCCATATCAACAAGGAATGAAGTCCACAATGCTTTAGCAGAGATGTTGTAAAGAGTGGACTTAAGTGAATAAATGGCTGGACACGTAGAATTTAGAGTTGTTCATTTACAGCAGCCAAGTTACTGCCATGAAAACCTGGGGGAGAGGGGAGAGAAAATAGTTTATGATGTCCAAAGGTAGAATGGGATGGTCAAACATTTGTTACATGTTACCAAACATTAAAGGACATATAAGACAGGAGTCAAGATTGTGGAGCAAAGTCAGGGGCTCACCTGAGCTCTTCCAAATTCCCCTCCAAAAATGTTAAAATAATGCCTCAAAATGAATTCTGGAGTAGCAGAACCAACAAAAGGATAAGTGGAAATAATTTACAAGCCCAAGTCAACCTAGAAAGTGGGCAGGAAAGGTCTGTTGCATTGGGTTGAGAGTGGAATGCAGTCCAGAGCAAGGCAAGACACAGGCATGACAGTAATAGACCATACCTCAGCTAGCCATCAGTAGACCTTAAGGGCAACTGAATCAAGAGCAGTGACTTCTTGAGCTCTCAGCCCACAGATAATAATGTTGGTGGACAACTTGTCAGAAGGAGATTACAGGGATCCCTTTGCTAGCACTGGGTGCAGGACTTCATTGCATTGCCCATAGGCTAATCCAGGTTCCAGTCCTGGGTCTCAGTTCCAAGGTGGGGAGGGACACTAGCTCACCAGAGCTTGTACCCACATGGAAGCTGGGGGCATGGTCAAAATTCCAGGGTCAAAAAGAGTACTTGTGGTCATTCATAGGCCAGAACACAGGGCATGAGACTAATAAAAACACCTCTGCTTAGATCATACCACCTTGGAAGCACTGAAAATTTATAGACCCTCCCAGTACTAGCTCCAATATCAATTATGCAAAAAAACAGAAGTTTGGACAATGCTCTCTCCACACCAGGAGCACAGTGCAACTTAAACATACAGTTAAAAGTCAAGAAATAGGCTGGGAAAATGAGCAAATGAAATGAAAATGAGCAACCATCAAAAAAAGAACTTGACCAAAGAAAGTTACAAAAATTCACATGCAGCCTTCTAGGTACTTGGGTGTGGCCTTTTGACTGATTTCAAGTTTTACAGAACAAATCCTTTTATTAAGGAAATTTGTTCTGTGTAGTTTGGATTCAGTCAAAGGGCAGTACTTGAGGACCTAGAGGAATGAGAAAGAGAAATTCATTGAGAAAAGAGAGAAGGGAGAGGTAGAAGGAAGTAAATTATCGCTCACAAAAGAGGCATGAGAAAGCTTTTATGGTGCAAGAAAAAGATGGGGGAACTGGGTTGGAGTGCTTAAACCATACTCTCATCAGAAATGACTCAAAGAGGGAATATGCAATGATTTGGATATAGAAATCTATCTTACCATCTAGAAAACTAGGAAGGGAAGGGGATAAGAAAAGGTAGGGAGCTGATAGAAGGGAGGTTGTATTGGGGGAGGAAGTAGTCAGAAGCAAAATATTTTTAAGGATGGACTGGGTGAAAGGAGCAGAGAGAGAAAAAAAGAGTAGGGTAAACATACAGAGGATTGGATGGAGGGAAATACACAGTAAACAATCATAACTGTGAAAAAAATTAAAAATTATTTTATCAGAGAAATAACACATTTCCCTGATAAAGACTTCATTTATCAAATATATAGAGAACTGAGTCAAATTTATAAGAATACAAGTCATTCCCCAATTGATAAATGCTCAAAGAATAGAAACAGCTTTTAGAAGAAGTAAGCAAAGCTATCTATAACCATTTAAAGATGCTCTAAATCACTACTGATTAGAGAAATGCATAATAAAACAACTCTGAGTTACCATTGGGTGACATAACAGAAAAGAAAAAAAATGACAAATGTTGGAGGCAATGTAGGAAAATTTAGACACTAGTACACTATTGGTGGAGTCATGAACTGATATAATTATTCTGGAGAGTAATTTGGATCTGTACCCAAAAGGCTATAAGACCATGCATACCCTTTGACCCAGCAATACCATTGCTGGATCTATATCCAAAATAAGTTAAAAAAAAGTAAAAGAATCTATATGTACAAAAATATTTATAGGATCTCCTTTTGTGGTGACAAAGAATCAGAAATTAAGGGGATGCTCATCAATTGGCAAATGGCTGAACAAGTTGTAGTATATGAATATGATGTAATATTATTATGCTATAAAAATGATGAGCAGTATGCTCTCAGAAAATCCTATACTCACACAAACAGATACAAAGTGAAAGGAGCAGAACCAAGAGAACATTGTATACATTACAGCAATATTGTATGAGGATCGACTGTGAATGACTTAGCTATTCTCAGCAATATATGATCCAAGACAATTCTGAAGGACTTATGAAAAATACTATCCACCTCTGGAGAAAGAATTGATGGTATCTTAATGCAAATAGAGGCATCCTTGTTTTTTAAACTTTCTTTATTTTTCTTGTTTTATTTTGTTGTTGTTTTTGTCTGTGTTTTCTTTCACAACATGACTAATATGGAAATGTTTTGCACTGACCGCACAAGTATAACCCATATCAAATTGCTTGCATTCGCAAGGAGGACAGAGGGGAGCAAGAGTGGGAGAAAATTTGTGCCTCATTTTTTTTAAATGGATGTTAAAAATTATTTTTACATGCAATTGGGAAAAATATTTAACCATTTCACACACAAAAAGAATAAAAGAATATAAGCTCCTCAAGGACAAGAATCTTTCTTTTTGTTTTTCATTAGCACTGTCTCTGTCTCTGTCTCTGTCTCTATTTCTCTCTCTCTGTGTCTCTCTGTTTCTCTCTCTCACTCACTCTCTCTCTCTCTCTCTGTTTCTCTCTCTATCAGGATTGGATCTATCAGTTCATGGCAATATGGAATTCTTAGAGAGAAAATTTCTGTTCCCAGTGCAAATTAGCAAATGCTGCATAATTGAGTCTTGGGGAATTGTTTTTAGGGTACTGATGGTTAAGTTGTTTTGTCCAGCTTCACATAGTCACTGCACATCAGATTTGATTTTAGGTCTTCCCAATTACTAGTATGGCTCTGTATATGCTATACCATGCTGCCCATATGCATACCTCTTGTATGTAGTAGGCATTTAATAAATGGTTGTTGGAAAAAATGAATGCATGAACACTTATTGAATTAGTGAATACTTCATACTTAAAGGAATGAATATAGAAATAGCAGTGAGGAAACACTACTCCTGATCAATTTAATTTCTTCCTGATTACTTCCATTCTATTATCATATTAAACAATTGCATGGGAGGTGACATAACATATTTCATTTGATTCTAATTCAATAAAAATTCTCCCCATATGGTCACTATTTCTTTTTTGTTAAGGTTTCATCAGAATAACTTGATAAACCACTACTTCAGTTGTTTCCCATGATAAATTTTATGCACAGATAAGAAGTCTATTCTTTACATATTTGCACAACCAAATGAAATTTATTGATTAGTAACACTTAATATCTTTCCCAGCAGCCATTTTAAGGGATAGTATCAATTTTCTAATCTTAAATGTTTAATATTTGAAAGCTAGTAAAACTCATTAGCAATGCATATTACCATTTACTGCAGCCTAAAATATTGAAACACTTGGAGAAGTACTTCCTCTTGAGATCAAAACTGGTATCACTAGCTTACAAATCAAATACTGAGCTGTATAAACAAATAGATAGCTGTACCCTTTCAAACCCATCAGTCCCTGTTTTACTAAACCTAGATTTGTGTATAAATAGCTAACAGCACTAAAGGTTAGTAATGGAGCCTACTGTCAGTGATTTCAGTTGGATTCCCAAGCAGAACTAAATCAGCATACTCCAATAGTTCCAGTCACCATATGCTTGGGAGGAGAAACTTTTAGTAGATAGTACAAAAATGTGTTCTTTTTCTGGCACAGATCCATGTATTATCTCAAAGGGACTAGTTAATAAATTTAGGTTCACTTAATTCTTAAAGTAATTTTGTATCATCCACTCTTTAGGATTGAGGAAGTTACCAGTTACACTGAGGACTGGTGTCCCTTTGCAGGGTGCCAACAACTAACCAGTCTCTCAGTTTTTGCCATTAAAATAATAATAAGCTATTCCTATTACCTATGAAGATTGAACACTGAGGAAATGAACCATGTTTGCCATCATAAACCTCCACAAGGTATTGAAATTTGTTGCTTGTGCAAAAACTGGGACTGTTTTTTTTTTTTTTAGAAAAGATTTTCATTCAAAGTTTTTAGACTGTGGGAATTCTTTTTTGAGACTTTAAAATAGCTGCACACATTAGGCAGTTTTGTGAAAGCCTCATTTTTGTTTATGGTTAGGTATCTCTCATAATACTTTCAACTCTTGGTGCATGTTGAGATACCACTGCCCAACCAGGGAAACAGAGGCAACTGGAGTCTCTTTTGATAAATAATGTATAATTAAGACAATTTTCATATTGTTAGGATTATCCATAATTGTTATTTATGTTGAAGGGAGGAATAGAAAGGAGTAATTATACACATATCAAGAGGATAATTCAATTACACTTTTTAATTAATATCTTCTAAGATAACAAAAGTCAGTAAGCAACCTCCCTATCTCTACCCTCTCTATGCTCCTCCAATCCAGTTTACTTACATTGAGTATGAGATATTTTAAATGTACCTTTGACATCTTTGCCCTCTTACTTGCTTATTTTTTTTAAGAAAAGAAAGTGTAAGTGCGTCCAATTAAATGAGAGGCCCATGACCTTTAAAAGCCACAGGATTCGAGTGACTATATAAAAATAATTATTACAATCCAATTTCTGTTTCAATTTGTTTTCTGTTGGTTTCTTCTGAGAGGATTAAAAGTGAGAATAAAGATCAATTCCCTGGCAATAGAACTTCACAAGTAGGGAGATGCCCATCTAATGTGATTTGAATAAACACAAAATATTCCTCTTTCATAACACTGAAATTCCAACCTTTTATTCAGTTATTGAGAACCAAAGCAAGACTTCCAGTCTTAGAAGGACCCTTCTTAGAAGATTTAGAGGAAAATAAAATAAAATAAAATAAAACAAGCAGGTAAAAATGTATGAGAATTACATAGGAAAAGGAGGTGTGAATGGAATTATCACCGAAGGGAGAGGAGAATGTTTCAGAGATGAAGGCAATATCTCCAGAAAGTCCTGGATAAAACACAAGTATGTTAACTAACCCTGTTTCATATATTATGTTTACTCAATGAATACTTACTAAGGTGTTGATACCTTCTAAAATGCTTGCCATTGCAATTAGCACATTAGCATATGTAAACAAATATTTATCACAATAATTTGCACAATTTTATTGGATTAGCCGGAAGTTTCCTAGAAAAGATCAGGGGAGAGTAAATAGAGAACAGGTAAATTTTGGAAATAGAGCAAGAAAGCAGAGAACTAATAGGCAATTGAGATTTGGGAAAGGTACTCTAAAATTTACTTTAAAATTTCAAAGATTAGTAATTTTCTTGGTGTAGCCCACCCACAAACATAAATCATAACCCCAATACAACTTAACTGATAATTTTCAAGAGTTAATGGCATATCAATGAAATCTGTCACTCTGAAGCAAAACAGATGTTGAACTTATTTAGCCTTCAAACACTACATATACAATCAACAGTCAGCACATATACTTCAGATTTTAGACAAAGACCAAATTGAAGTTCCTCATTATTACATGAATTTGAATAATTTGCAGGTTAAATCATGTCCTTCAAAACATATTAACTATAGCAAAAATCCTGAGATTTTGTAGTCATTTATAAAATAACCATAATTCTTTTCTTTCAATACACTATAGTTTCACTGAATCAAATGTTGTAAAAATAATAATGAGAAGTAGCAAGGTGAAATGGATACGAAGGCTGACTTTTGACACCTGGGTTCAATGGTTGCCTAAGAGAGTTGAAATAACCCTGACAGTTACTTAGTCCCCATTTTAAAGAGGTTAAAGGACTATTCAGTGTCAAATAACAAAACATCTTAAGTAGAATTCACACATAGATCTTCCTGTCTCCAGGTGAGCTCTACTATGCCATACTTTCCCACAACATAGCAAAGTTAATAAATTGGTATTAAGTGAAAAGGAAGAACATAATGGTATCTACAATCATTGGGGCAAACATCATTTTTCATATTTGAATTAAGATTATCAAAATGAAATCCACAGTTGAGCAATTAGTGATTAATATAGATAGCTTGAACTCTAACATTAAAGAAAAAATAATAATTTTCCTTGGTAGCATGTACCTCTTCCCTTCCCTTTCTTACCTTTAGAATGATATAATATAAAGATACCTGGCTCTTGTTACATTTGAAAATTAAGATAAACTGAGAGACAATGATATGAGCATGATCAATTTATTAGTTAGGCAATCAGTAACCAATAAATTGGGTGAGGCCTCATTCAATCACCAAAGACCCTAAGGCCAGTCTCACCAGCCTTAATACAGCTTTGAAGAGTACAGAGTTTGGTAGATGAGGAAGACAATGCAGTTGGTTACGGGACAGAAAGAATTATAATAGTGGGAACAATGTGAATGGTTATTTTTTTTAAATTGGGCTACCACATTTGAGGCTAGTTATCATCTCCCTCCAACAATTATAGAATGTTAATTGGTTTATGGGACTCTTCAGGATCTTGCAGATTTTGTTAGCAAACCTGAGTTAGCAGATTTTCTAGTACCTGGAAGGATTTAGGGAGATGTTAGGGAGATAAAAATTGTACAAAGACAGGAAAGTATGGACAATAGACCTTTTTGGGATAGTGACAAGTTAGTTTGTAACTTCAAACTAAATCACAGCTGACTCAGGAATGGAGAAATGTGAACTAAGAAATTATATAAAATGAGGCAGCAATACATAATAGGGTCAATTACAGAATAGAATAAATTATTAAATTATACAAAGTAATTTTAATTTCCTCACACTGCAGTCAGAGGACCAAGGTTCCAATACTGCTTTAGTCTTTTACTACCTGTGTGACCTTGAGTAAGTTAGATAACCTTGATGGACTCATTTTCTTCATCTATAAAACGATAGAGTTGTCCTAGATGACCTCTGACACATAATGTCCCTTTCTGCCATAAATTTATTATCCTAAAATTCAATAAATTATTGGAATAATTCATTGCTTTATTAATTCAATTCAGACAGAATGTTTTTTTCTTTAATGTATAGATGAAGCAAATATCTCTCCTCAGGAATAACTCTAAGTGTTCTTCTAGTTAAAGGGAATGAAGCTTTGTGAATTCAGAAATCAACATTCACAATGAATGGAACTGTATTTCTTATTTTTAAAAAAATTATTTGTATATTTTACATTCATTTAAAAATTTTGAATCTTAAATTGTCCCCTTTCCTCTAGCCTCTTCCTGACCCATTGAAAATGGGTTATGATATCGATTTTACATGTGAAATCATTCAAATCACATTTCCATATTCATCATGTTACAATATTATATATTAATATGTGTATACTATATATAATGTATATATGTACATATATAGTACACATGTTTATATACTGTATATATGAGAGAATATTATACTTCACTATGCACTCAGTATTAATCAATCAGTAATCAGCTCTTTCTCTGGAAATGGATAGCATTTTTCATCACGGGTCCCTTGGAATTGTTTTGGATCATTGTACTGATGAGAGTGGTTATGGACTTTAATGTCTTAAACCTTTCCTTTGTCCATCTGTTTTTTGGTTGAAAGAAGTTAATGCTGAATGTAATAGCTGAAGGGCAGGGAACACTAAAAGGAAAGAGGTAGATCCAGAGTTAGTTGGAGGCAAATGTGAGGCAAGATCATAGTCAAAGCAGAGGATGTGGTCCATAGTGTCAATAGGTAACAAGGCCTAGTCTTTAAGGCCCATCCATCCTTAATCAACTGGGAAATATTCATCTAGGCATTGTTTTCTGAGTTCTGTCACAGGAACCCTTTTTGCCCCCTTGATGAACATCTGAAAACTTCAAGGTAAATATGCAATACTCCCAAACTAGATATAGTAGTGAGTAATTGGCTATGATATAAACTAGTAAATAATAGCACTATATTTTTGAAAATTGCATATTTTGAATGCTCATCATTTGGGGTCTACAGCAAAATATTCCATTATAATTCATTCTAATCATATTTGTTATAGATTCATGAGTTTTTTTTTTTTAAATTCACATATTTTAATAGCTCAACATTCTTTTAGGCATATATTTTTCTGGAAAATGGTTGAACTGTTATAAGCTATCAAAGGACAAGATAGTAAAGCAAGCACTGCTGGGTTAGAGTGAGGGCAGTGAACATGGTGGGGATCTTCCTGACATTAATCCTACCATGATAGTTGATTTCTTATTAATAATTTTTAAAGCTGTTTTGGGTAACATGACAATCTTTTTCTTCTTGTCATATTCTATAGGACTAAAGTAGAAGCAACCATATTTGGAAATATTTCTCTTAAAAACAGATTATAAAATTAAAATGTGATATGTTGTCTAATGAATTTTAATATATTAAATCAAAAATATGCCCCTAAAAAGTTCTATTTTTCTTCCTTTGATCCTCTAATATCCTAAAGTTTTTTTTATCTTTTTTCTTTATTTTTCTTTTTTTGTTTTTTTCTTATTTTTTTTATATATTTGTTTCGATTAATTTAAATTTTCACCCCATATTGCCCCTCTCCCCACCCCAAGATGGCATGCATTCTAAATACCCCTTCACCAGTCTGCCTTCCCTTCTATCTCTCCCCCCCTTCTCTTATCCTCTTCCCCTTCAATTTTCCTATACGGGAGGATGGATTTCTGTACCCCATTTCCTGCATTTCTTATTTCCCAGTTACGTGTGAAAACAGTTTTTTTAAACATGTGTTTTTAAAACTTTGGGTTCCAAATTTTCTCCCATCCTCCAACCCCACCCACTCTCATTGATAAGGCAAGCAACTAAATATAGGTTATATAAGTGCAGTTATGCAAAACACTTCCATAGTAGACAAGCTGTGAAAAACTAACTCTATTTCCCTTCATCCTATCCTGCCTCCCCCCATTTATTCTATTCTTTCTTTTGACCCTGTCCCTCCTCAGAAGTATTTGCTTCTGATTACTCCCTTTCCCAATCTGCCCTCCTCTCTATCATTTCCCTACTCTCTTGTCCCCTTCCCCCCCTATTTTCCTGTAGGGTAAGACAGATTTCCCCACCCAATTGAGTGTGTATGTTATTCCTTCCTTAAGTCAAATCCTATGAGAATAAGATTCACTCATTCCCTCTCACCTTCCCCTGTTTCCCCTCCTCTATAAGAGCCTTTTCTTTTCTGGTTTTTTTTTTTTTTTTTGGATAATTTACCCCATTCTACCTCTCCATTTCTCCTTCTCCTAGTATAATCCTCTCACCCCTTAATTTTATTCTCCAAATATGACCCCTTCATTTTCAACTCACCCTGTGCCCTCTATCTATCTATATCTATATATATACGTACATATAATTTTTTCTCCTCCAGCTACCCTAAATACTGACGAAGGTCTCATGAGTTACAAATATCATCTTTCCATGCAGGAATGTAAACAGTTCAACCTTAATAAGTCTCTTATGATTTTCTCTTTCCTGTTTACCTTGTCATGTTCCACTCGTGTCTTGTATTTGAAAATCAAACTTTCTATTCAACTCTGGTCTTTTCATCAAGAATGCTTGGAAGTCTTCTTTTCACTGAATGACCATTTTTTCTCCTGAAGAATTATACGCAGTTTTGCTGGGTAGGTGATTCTTGGTTGTAATCCTATCTCCTTTGTTATCCGGAATATTATATCCCATTCCTTGTGGTCCCTTAATGTAGAAGCAGTTAAATCTTGTGTTATCCTGATTGTGTTTCCACAATACTTGAATTGTTTCTTTCTGGCTGCTTATAATATTTTCTCCTTGACCTGGGAACTCTGGAATTTGGCTACAACATTCCTAGGAGTTTTCCTTTGGGGATCTCTTTCAGGAGGAGATTGGTGGATTCTTTCAACTTCTATTTTGCCCTATGGTTCTAAAATATCAGGGCAGTTTTCCTTGATCATTTCTTGAAAGTTGATGTCTAGGCTCTTTTTTTGATTGTGGCTTTCAGATAGTCCAATAAATTTTAAATTCTCTCACCTGGATCTATTTTCCAGGTCAGTTGTTTTTCCAATGACTTATTTCACACTGTTTTCTATTTTTTCATTCTTTTGGATTTGTTTTACAGTATCTTGATTTCTCATAAAGTCATTAGCTTCCAATTGCTCTATTCTAATTTTTAAGGAAGTTTTTTCTTCAGTAATCTTTTGGACTTCCTTTTCCATTTGGCCAATTTTACTTTTTAGGTCATTCTTCTCCTCATTGGCTTTTTGGACCTCTTTTGCCATTTGGGTTAGGCTATTTTTTAAGTTGTTATTTTTTTCAGTATTTTTTTGGGTCTCCTTTAGCAAGCTGTTGACTTGTTTTTCATGATTTTCTTGCATCACTCTCAGTTTTTCCTCTACTTCTCTTACTTGCTTCTCAAAATTCCTTTTGAGCTCTTCCAAGGCCTGGGATTGATTCATAGTTTTCTTGGAGGCTTTGGATGTAGGAACTTTGGCTTTGTTGTCTTCTTCTGGTTGTATGTTTTCATCTTCTTTGTCACCAAAGTAAGATAATATAGTCTGACTCTTTTTGCACTGCTTACTCATGATCCCAGTCAATTACTTGAGTTTTAAACTCTTTGTTAAGGTAAAAGTCTGCTTCCAATGTGAAGAGTGTATTGTGCCAAGCTTTGGGGGTTTGTACAGCTATTTTCAGAGGTACTTGTAGGGACCTGTAAATTTTCAGTTCTTCCAAGTTGCTATGATAAGGGGCGAGGTGTTTCCACCGCCACAACAAGCTTCACCACACCAGCATTCCCCCTAGCTCCAGGACCGCCCTTCAGAACTGTGACTCAGATCCAAGCACCGGTAAAGCATGAGATTCCTGCCTCAGCACTGGCAAAGAGAACCCTGCAATCCCCCTGTGATCAGCCACTCGATTGCCCCTCAGTCTGTGGGCCAGAAGCTCAGGAAAAAGCCACGGCACCAGGCCACACTCGAGATTTGAGGCTGAGATCTAGCTCCTCTCTCACTGCAGTCACAGACTTTTCCTGCTGACCTTCTAAGTTGTCTTTGGAATTCTGGGGTTGAGAAGTCTGGAAACTGCCACAGCTGCCCATGATTCAGTCCTCTGAGGCCTGCTCCAGGGTCACTGCAGCCTGCGCGCCCACACCAAACTGTGCTTCTCTCCCTGCCTGACACGATATGCCTTTCTGATCAACCATCCAGGCTGTCTTTGGCTGGAAATTTATTTCACTTTGTCTTTTTGTGGGTTCTGCTGCTTTAGAATTTGTTCAGTGCCATTTTTTTTAGGTATTTGGAGGGTTTTGGGAGAGAGCTCAAGACAGTCACCTCTGCCATCTTGGCTCAGCCCCCCCCCCTCCAAGGTTTTCCAAAAGAGAAAAATAGCTAAAAAAAAAAGATGCTGGTTTATTAAAGCACCTGTTGTATTTTTTGTAAATTACACTAATAAAACCCAGAATAAGCAGTCTCCAACCCATCACACTTTTCAAAATGCTAAAACTTTTCGTGATCATTTATTTAAACTGTATACATAAGTGTACAGGATTCTTGTCTAAAATGGGAATGTTTCAGTTAACTATTTGAAAGATATGCCTTGACATAAAGTCTTTTTTTTTTTTTTGGCTAGGCAATGGGGTTAAGTGACTTGCCCAGGGTCACACAGCTAGTGTTATGTGTCTGACACTGGATTTGAACTCAGGTCCTCCTGAATCCAGGGCCAATAATTTATCTACTGTGCCACCTAGCTGCCCCTAGGTAAAGTCTTGCATGTCCTAATTTCAAAGCAGGTTCCTGATCAATAATGGTGAAGATTATGGTGAGTGAAGGCTTACTGATGTTGTCCTTATCACCCATTGCTTCTGTGAGGGTTTTCCTATTTATTTCATGCCTGTCTATTTAGGGGATTTTTTAACTCTTTCGTTCTTTTCTCTCTGTTGTCAAACAAGCTGTGCTTATTTATCTGTCTTGGAATTAACCATAATGGAATCTCTTTGGTCTCACAGGTGTTCCTAAAAATAAGTATTTTCTAGTTAAAGGGAAGTGCAGATAAATTATAGACAATCAGCCTGACCTAATATTCCAGATAAACACATATACTTCTTCCTTCATTGGATAAACATGGCTAAAGCACAAGCAGTGTCATTTACAAAAGCTACTGTGAAGTGTCTTAACTCATAGCCTAGATTGAGAATGCCAGAGACAGAAGGGATCTTAGAGTCAATCCAGTACAATCCCTCTCAAGCCAACAAAGGTGAAATGACTAGCTGCCTCAATGGACGGAGCACTAGAGATGGAGTCAAAAAGACCTGATATCAAATCTTATCTCAGATACTAGCTTGCTGTGTGACTTTCAGAAAGTCAATTAACCTCAGCTTTTTCATCTATAAAATGGGGTTAATAGCTTCTAACATCCAAGGTTGTTGTGAGGATAAAATGAGATACTTTGAAAGCCTTATAGCACTGCATGAATGATAGTTATTATTATTATATTAATGTCACATTAGATAGTAAGTAACTTAAAGGAATTCAAAAGCAGGTGCCCTGAATCTAGATACAGTCATCTTTCTAATATAACTATTTGTCAAGTTCAATCATGGTACAATTAAGGATACTTCAAAGAAGAACTTATAAAAACTTAGAATACTAAAATATTAGTTTAGCAATTATTACCATTTATCATTGAACTCACCACTGTGATCTTTGAAATTGTGCTATAATATATCCTTAGTAATGTTATTGGTTTTACAGGGCCTGAGATAGGTTGCAACATCTCTGACCTCTTTTTGAAAGTACTAAAGCCTGAAATCTCACCCTTCAACTACTTTAAATTTAGATTAATATTGTGACCTCATATGTTTGGGTTAAACATTTCCCTGTGTACTTAAGTTAATACTGTGCCTTGCTTAAAATCTCACTCTTAGAAAGTAGAAATAGTATCTTCTGAAATTAATCTGTTGGACCACAATTACAAGACAAGATTATCTTGAACCATTGTCAAATTGAACTCCTTGCCCTTATTAAAAAGATTATTTAAGTCATTCAAGACAAAAAGTTCATAGAATCATAGATATTAAATTTGCAAGGGATCTTGTGGGTCATCCTGTCCAAACCACTTATTATTAAAGAGATCAAAATTCAGACTCAAAGAGTTTAAGAGAGATGCAAGAGGCCATACAAGAAGGAAATGGCAAAGCTGAGATATGGACTCATACTGGCTGATTTCAAATCTAATACAGACTGGACTGTTTTCTCAAAGATTTGTAAATAGTTGAGTAAAGGCAGAACCAACTGATTATTTCCTGAAATGAATATAAATTCTCACTATATGACTCTCTCTCTCTCAGTCTCTCTCTCTCTCTCTCTCTCTCCATATATCCATATATATATATGTGTGTGTGTGTGTGTGTGTGTGTGTGTGCCTGTGACTATCTCTATAGATAGATACGTACACACATATATACATATATACAAGCACACACATATATGTATGTATGTATATATGTGTATATATGCAGAGAGAGAGGCAGAAAGTGGAATGGTTGATTTATAACAAGTATAAAATGATCAGGGTATATATTTTTCTCTTTTTTCCATCTACAATTGTATAATCTTTGCCCTTTTCAAGCGTTCAAGGACTTCAGTTGTTCTGCATAACTGAATACAGGAACAAACTTTGATTTCAATATTAGGGACTGCCAGTGTAACTGAGATCCATACTGCATTTATCATTTGCCAAAACTCACACATCTAAGTTCTGTCAAAGCCAGAATTGGGATCCAGGTCATCCTTATTAATAGCTCCATCTATTGGATAAGCTATGGTGCCTCAAATATCCTCCATGACTTATCACAAATAATATTTAATAGCTTCTAATGACATCCTTCCATGAATTTGACAGACATATGATGTCCTCAGTGATTTGAATTAGTGGAAAAGAAATAGCACATAATGGTGATGTGACAATTTTCAGCCTACTGGACAAGGACTGTATTACACTTGGTTTGTAGAATCACATTTTAGTGTCTAGTACATTGTTGTTGTTCAGTGAATGTTATCATAAATGATGATAGTGCTCTAGGATGAACAATAAGAAAACCAAATGGAAAACTGCATAGAGGCACCAAAATACAGAAGTATTTAATATTTCCACTCACTGAGAAAGCCTCATGAGAATCACTTCTCATTTTCTGCAAGACTCAGGGGGGACCATATTCATTAGAACTGTCATGTGCAGTGACAGGTGTAGTTACAGTTGCAAAATGATCTCCTTTATATCTTTATTTTCATGTGCTCAGAACTCTGAAAATTTCACCTTTTTTTTGTCCAGAAATTTGCCATGATTTGGCCTGAGGCCAAAAGCTTTTTCATGCCTTTGGTTGTAACTATAGGCTATAAAGACATGAAGGAAATATATTTTGCTCTTCTAAAATACCTTAAGGAATTTTATTTTAATAAATAAATTGTAGACGTAACTTTGAAAATGTAAAACCCAAAATGTGGACTGTAAGTTATCTCTCCAGGGAGTTGCTTTCTATTTTAAAGTCTTTTAAATTGAAGAAAATCAATAATGTCAAATTAGAATTATAGATTCTAAGTTAAGAAAAGCAAAGTATGCTATGTGAATTAGAATGTGTTATGAACTTCCAACAGGAGTGAAAAATAGACAGACATGTAGAAAGAGAGATAGAGGACAGAAGCAGACAGAAAGATGGACATTTATTTGGTGTTCACTTCAAATTCATAGTTAATAAGGACACTTCAGGTTAAGGTAATGCATGTAGTGTAGTTTAATGGATTGCACTGTAGATTTTGAATTAGAGCAAACAGGTTTGAATCCTCTCCCTTTTTTTGCCACTTACTACCTGAATGACTTTAGGCAAGTGATTTTATCTCTCTGGTCCTTAGTTCCTTCTCCTGTTAAATGTGGTTATTTGACTAAATGACATCTCATGTCCTTTTGAAGTCTAAATCTATGATCCAATATAAAGTACTTCACAACACTTAAAATACCATATGAATACAATCTTATTTGCTAGAAACTTCACCACTACAACCACCATCACCATGATTTTACTCTTCTCATTTTATTTTGAGAGAATTCAGATATAACAATTCCTAGAAATTCCCCCATTAGCTAGTTTTTTTTTTCTTGTTTTTGTTCATTTGTTTGTTTGTTTTTGCTAGGCAATAGGGTTAAGTGACCTGCGCAGGGTCACATAGCTAGTAAGTGCTATGTGTCTGAGGCTGGATTTGAACTCAGATCCTCTTGACTCCAGGGATGATATTTTGTCCACTGTGCCACATAGCTGCCATGACTAGTTTTCTTTTAAGATTAGTGTTTTGTGGATCAATAAGCAGATGGATCAAATGACATCATCTTCTGAGATCTCACTGAAAGTAATTCAGGACAACTTATAATAGTAGATAATAGGACAAGGATGATGTCATCCTGTTTCTGCATGTTTTCAATTCCTTCTGCTAGGTCTCTTTAACTAGTTGATACTAGTTAATTATTGGTGTTCCCCAAGCCTATCTTTGATCCTTTTCTCTTTTCCTTCCATACTGTTTCATTGATAGTCTCATCATGTAACATGAACTCAATTATCGTCTCCATTCAATATTACCTTGAATTTATTTTACAAACTTATGTGTGTGCATACTGTTTTCCCTTGTTGAAGCTCCTTGAGGGCAAGGGTTAATACACACACACACACACACACACACACACACACACACACACACACACATATATATATATATATATATATATATATTCTTTATGCCCCAGAACATTGAACAGTGCCTAAATCATAGTAGTACTTTAACAGACAATTATTGCTTAACTGGTTAATTTTTCTATGGATATCCACACCCCCCAGTTCTATAAAACCAGGCCTGAGATCACTTCCCACATTGCCAGTTGTATAATTTTAACTCTATATTCCATGGTAACTTCAAATTCACTGTCTTCAAAACAGAACTCATTATCTTTTCCTCAAAACCTATCCCTTTTTTCTAATTTCCTTATTTCAATGAAAGACCCCCACAATCATTGCAGTTACTAAGATTCTTAACCTCAGATTTATCTTTAACTGCTCACTCTGCCTCAGACTACAAATCTATATTTCTATCTCTATATCTATATATAGAGATATAGATGTAGATATATATATAATATTCAGTTACAAAATCTTATTAATTCTGATTCTAAAACATTTCTCACTTCTGTTCCCTTCTGTCCCTTCACATAGCCTCCAGCCTAGTTCACGTACTTATCACTTTTCTCCTAAACTCCAGCAATAATTTACTAATGTCTTCTTCCATTCATCTTACAGATATCTAAATGTTATTTTCCAAAAGTACAATTTGGACTGGGTCATTCCTTTTTCCAACACATTCTAGTGGTAACCTATTGATTCTAAGGTCAGATATAAGCTATTCTATTTAGTTTTTATTGACCATCAAAATCAGTCCTCAACTTAACCCTTTAAATTTATCATAGAAGATTTCCATTCCCATAGTTCTGACAAACTAGGTTCTTGCTATTTCTCTCATAAGGTACTCCTAATATCTTTGCACACTTGCACACATTGTTCCCCATGCCTGGAATTACTCTCTTCCCACTTCCATCATGGAGCATGCCCAGTTCCCTTGAAAGCTGAGCTGGAGCATCATTGCATTTCCTGATCCTCTTACCACCCCAAATTAGCTTGTATTCAGTTTGTATATTTTTTATATATTATTGCGTGTGTGTATATATGTTGGCTACTCCCCATATAATGTAAGTTCCTTCATGGCCAGCACTATGTCATTTTTTTTTGTTTTTGTTTTGCCAGTGTCCTGCCCAGGAGGTGGGGCTGAAAGTAGATAAATGGAAAAGTCAGGACTCTACTTTGGCATAATGCAGAGGGGAGAGATTTTGAGAGTGATATGAATATCCTACCCTTCCTCTTACTTAAAAGTAGTATACCTAAATGCAAATGAAAGAGAAAGTGATATAGAGAAAATGCACATAACAGAATGACCTCCATATTCTTTCCACATCTTGTAACAGTTTTTCTCACAAGAGGAGATAATGGTGGGAAAAGATCACTGAACTGGTAGATTGAAGATTTGGGTTTGAGTTGAGTGACCCTGTACAAATCCATTTACCTCTCTGAGCCTCATTTTCCTTTAAAAGAAAGGAACTGGACTCTATGTTCCCTTCTAGCTCCAAAAGTCTATTAAATATGTCATTGAAATTTACCCCTTACTTCAATAGATGTATTGGTATATTCCTTTATAATTAAAAAAATTATATCTTTTTTATGATTGGCAATTTACCACTGAAGTGTTTTTAGATTGCTTTGTTCTTAGCTGTTATTTATGCTTATACTCTTCTGTGTCTTTATTAACAGTTCCTGACTAGCCAGCTTCTATAGGGACAATACGCCTCAAATGGACCTTGAGTTCATAAG
The DNA here is from genome assembly GCF_900497805.2 of Vombatus ursinus. Taxonomy (NCBI): domain Eukaryota; kingdom Metazoa; phylum Chordata; class Mammalia; order Diprotodontia; family Vombatidae; genus Vombatus; species Vombatus ursinus. The sequence goes on along the minus strand of NW_020954599.1, from coordinate 38,540,700 downwards.
TTTTCAATACATTATTTACCCATGACAGATTCTGGCATTGAAAGTCACTGACCTGCATTTATCTAATGCATCCTCAAAGCCATTAAGAAAAATAGACAAAATTGTTCACATTCAAATATCACATTTTGTTTTTTTTTAGAACAATACATGAATATAAATGTTTAATAAGCCTTTTTTTCTTACTTCTTTGGTCTTTTTATTCAGACAGTTAAACTCAATTTGTTTCTATGAGAAGTGATACCCTTGTAAATGTCCTACAATGTTCCTTGTAGTGGGGAATTGGGCCACTATTTCCCCTATCCTTTTATAGTTGTATTGACATGAAGAAATGTATTCAGTCTGCTAGGAGACTATGTAGACCAGAATAATCTTGAATTATCTTTCTTATTTAGGACCTAATTGTTAACATAGATATAAAAATGAATTTGTATCATATTATCATTTTATCAGTTAAACCTATCCAATTAGACATCTCAAGGTCTACATTGTTGTCTACCAAAATTTTAAACATCCTACAAACTCTACTACTCTTGTTAATGGTTCCACTATTCTTCTAATAACTCAAATTCACAAATTCAGAGTCATCTTTGACTCATCCTTCTTTCTCAACTCCTATCTAATGAGTTATAAAGCCTTATCTATTCTTTCTACACAACATATTTTAAATCTATTTCCTTTCCATTCATATAGCCATAACCCTTGTTGAAATACTGGTTACCTCTTGCCTGGACTATTTGAATTCCTGGCTTCATGTCTCCTCCATTCTCCAATGCATTCATACATGTAACTATCAAAATAATATTTCCAATGTGCAAATTTTTGCATGCCACTCCTCTTAAGAACCTTCACTGACTCCCAATTGCCCATAAGATACAATATATAAATACCTGGGCTTGTCATTCAGAATTCTTCACAAATCTTCTCCTAGCCTATCTGTTCATTCTTATTTCACATAACCCCCTTTCCCATGGTCTATGATCCAATGAAACCAACCCACTTGCTGTTTTTGCATTTCGCCTTCAGCCTGCAGGCCATTATAAAAGCTGTCTCTCATGGCACAAATTTATTCCCTCATTAAGGTTAAGTTCGTCTGCTGCTTTCCATAGGGACTCTTTCTTGATCTCCCTAGTTGACACTGCTTTTTCAATTATTGAAATATTATTATATATTTATTTTTACATATGATTTTCTCCTAAAACACTATAATGTTTCTGAGGGCAGTTTTTTTCTAATAGTTTTATTTTTGTATCTCCAGTGCCTACCATGCAAAAGGTACTTAAAAATCTTTGTAGGAATGAATTGGATTAGAAAAAATAGCTTTACTATTGTTGTTAATACTTTCATCCAAATATGTTTCCATAATAGATAAAAAAATAACAGCACAAGGAAATTTATATGTGTATGTACATACATGTATATAGTATAGTTTACAGAATAGACTTGAGTTAATATACTTCCAAACACGCGCTGCTGGTAACTGTCAGTAAACTACAAGATAATGAAAATCACATTTGTATCTATTCATTAGGGACTCTACCTCCATTGGGTTTAATGACATGGTGTATACTCTGTGTCATTATGGACACAGTTGGACATCCAGGAATGTGCCTTAAGTTCCTCTGCAGCTCAGGGGCATCTTTTTTTGTGGAAACAATTACTAGAAGTGGTAACACTAATATCTATTAGTTAGTATTTTTTTTCTTGTGTTAAAATGGGAAAGATAATTTAATGACAATCTATACAAACAGTTGACTGTCTATAAAATTAATGGGCATTACTTGACATTAAGACATTCCTAATGTAAAAGCTATTTCTTTTAAAATTCAGCTATCTCTTATTTCCAATCTTCAACTAGAATCCCCACAATAAAATGGAAGCAAGAGGAAATACTGCATAGGAAGATGGGTATAAAAAAGAACTGGGATTTAGAAAGTTAGGTTTTCTTGCCTGTGTCTGAAAGAATGGAAAAAGGGTTTTGTCAATGTCAAATGAAAGAGAATTTTAGAGGTCAGGTTAGACATAAGGCCTCGTAAGAGAGCTAAGTGTGTACATCAAAAGAAATAAATTTGTATTTTGTTAAGTCTTCAAGTCCGTGGTAAGAAGTAACATGAAAAGTGAAATTTTTTTAAACCAACTTTCTAAAGAAGTCCTCTACTCCATTTAACTGTTTCTATGTGAATAGATGTCAAACCAAAGCCTGAATAGCTTAAAAATAATTTTAACTCTTCCCAGTCTGACGTTGATAATGGAGTGATTCTATTTTGATTTGCTGGCATTGAATAGTAGATATGTCTGCATTATTGGTTATAGAGTACCTTTTTGAATATCATTCATTCTATTTAATAATTATTTATTATCTTAGCATAATTCTTAGTAGTATAACATTGAGTACATTCTAAATAAACAAAAGAAAGAATAATTCTAAGACATTGTCCTTGCCCTTAAAAGACTTTGCAATCTCTTTAAAGAGGTAAGACTTTCAAATATGAAACAGCTAGAAAACTTTGTAAGTTATTTTGGGATTAAGCTCCTGAAGGAGTGATTGAGAAAATAAGAGCTATCTGTACAAAGAAAGAAGAATGCCCCCTTTAAAAGGAAGAAGCTTCTTGGGCAATAGGGCTTAAAGGATTTCAGAAAGATGAAGAATATGCAACAGGACATTCCTTATCATGGAAATAACATGAAACAAGTCTGAACTGTGCATTTGTGTGTCTGAAGACAGGTCAGATGGGATTGGAGGGTTCCAGTTTGGTTAGATATTCACTTGATTAGTACATACTATGTGAAGAAAATTGTTCCAAGAAGTTGAGTAATCATATAAATGATAACAACATTAAAACAAAAAGACTTCCAGAGATTTATATAATAATTCAAGGTATGCAAAGTACTTTATATTCATTACTTACTATGAATCATGCAACAACCTTGTGAGATAAGTAATATCAGTACTATCACCTCTATTTTACAGATGATGACTATAGAGCTAAAAAGACTTGTCCATGGCCACATATCTATTAAGTGTTAAAGGCATTGTTTTATCCTCAATTTAATTAAACAATTAGAGATTATGTAAAAGAAAATATAGTACAAATCATGTCTATTTGCTGAGAGGAAACAAATATAGGGGAGGATCATCAGGGCAGCCTTTTTGGAAGTATGAAATATGAAAGTCGGAATCAAAGTAAGTTCTAAGTTGCACTAAGAAAATAATTTTAGCTCCTCTATCACTTCTGTTATCTCTCTGTGTCACTTAGAATATACTTTCTTGTATTGTTAACTATCTTATTGTGTTAAAGTCAGTCCTTTTGTTTCAAATAGGAAATGCATCCTTTGAGAATAGGGACGGTATCTCATTATTTCTTTGCCTCCACTACAACCCACGGGACAGAGTTTTATATTTAATGTGTACTGAATAAATCTGTGTTGATCAATTGATAGTATTCTAGGCAAAGAAAACTATCTAGGTAAGACTGTGTGATTTTAATAATTTAGCCAGTAAAGATATTGAGTAGCATTCACTGGTGAATATATCACTGCAGCAAAAACTTGACATAGATTTCTCTTTTATTTTAATTATTTAGAATCATAGGATTGATACCCAAAAAATACAACTTAGAAGACATCTAAATATTTCATTATAAATGATAAACTGAGGCCTAGAGAAGAAATATGACTTGCACAAAACAACATAGGTACCAAGTAGGAAAGCTAGAATGGGAAGCCAAATCCTTTGATTAAAAAAAAAATCTCCTGTTTTTACCACCAGACCACATTGCTTTTTTATTTTTTTAATCAATAGAAACTGGAAAATATTTTAAAAGTTTTATGTTTTGGCAATTTCTCACTGTCCATCTTCTTAATGTAGAACACATCAATAAAACATTCTTTTTATTCAGTATTTTTATTCCACTTAAGTATGAGTACAGCTCTAGTGATTTGACATGAGAGTTAAGGAATCCAAAGAATGAGTTCTTATTCCGTGACTGAAGAAAAACTTCAAATGTTAACTTTTAAAAGTAGATTTTTAAATATACTTCATTTTTATATCAACAACATTGCCCCCTATGTCATCTTTTATGAAAAAGAAAAAAGTGGAAGAAAAATAATTCATCAAAACTAAACACAGATATATTATGGTATTATGTGCTATATCTCACATCCATAGTTCCAACCTTCAAAAAAATTTGAGGAAATTTCATCTCATAGCTGTTCTTTGAGGGTGAATTTGTCATTATAATTTTGGAGGACTGATTTTTAACTGTTTTGTTGTGGTTATTTTTTTGCTTTTACTTGCATTGTTTTTGCAGTCATCAAGTACATTGTTTTCCAAGTTCTGCTTATTTTCATTAGAATTAGTTCATATTGTTCTTTCCATGTTTCTCTGTGTTCACCATATACACATTCCTACCAAAATAATATTCTATTGCATTAATGTAGCACAATTCAGTTAGCCAACCTCCAATCAATGGATTTTTACTTTGATACATTTATTTTTACCATCTATTTTAGTTGCATTTTCCCTAAAAATATTGAGTCTATTGTATTGATTTCCATTAGATTGGAGAGTTTGGTTATTTTTCCTAATTTTAAAATAGCATCTGCTCAGTTATTTTTTAAAACAGATTTGATTTCTTTTCTGACTCAGAAAACCCAATCAATCACTAGAAACAGTAGAATAATACATACAAGTGTGGATGGAGTTATCTTGAGAATATAGCCAAAATTTGAGAAAACATTCTAAATATTGAGCTGGAAGTCAGATTCAACAATATTTGAGAAGATCAGCTAAAATAAAGATGTGGAGTCTCCATAGTATGACCACATAATTTTATTATTCAGGCTGACAAACCAATATTGAGAATTGAGATGATTGAAGTCAATATAATCAAGCAGGGCAAGAAGAGAGTAATTATAAACTTAGTTCTAAATCCCACATTCTAACAAAGAAAAACAGTTAAATAAAACTGATTTACATTATGATCAAGCTTGATAATATGGTGTATCCCACAGTTCCTTATTTTCACAGCAAGAGAAGAAAAACCTACTTAAATTACCTCTTATGTGATAAATCCAAAACCATGAACTATCCCAGGAAGAGCTAACTACTTCAAAAGAACTTCTGTTAAAAGTGAAAAGCAGTTGACTTGTTTTTCATGATTTTCTTGCATCACTCTCATTTCTCTTCCCAGTTTTTCCTCTACTTCTCTTACTTGCTTCTCAAAATCCCTTTTGAGCTCTTCTAAGGACTGGTACTGATTCATATTTTTCTTGGAGGCTTTGGATGTAGGAGCGTTGACTTTGTTGTCTTCTTCTGGTTGTATGTTTTTATCTTCTTTGTCACCAAAAAAAGATTTTATGGTCTGACCCTTTTCGCGAGGTTTGCTCTTGATCCCAGACAATTACTTCAGTTTTAAACTCTTTGTTAAGGTAGGAGTCTGCTTCCAATATGGAGAATGTACTGTCCCAAGCTTCAGGGATTTGTACAGCTGTTTTCAGAGATACTTCTAGGGACCTGTAAATTTTCAGTTCTTCCAAGGTGGTATGATAAGGGGTGAGGTGTTTACTCCTTTCCTGGCCTGTGCTCTGGTCTGTGAGTGACCACAAGCACTCTTTTCTGTCTTGGATTGGTTCCTCTCCACCACAACTATAAGCTCCACCACACCAGCACTCCTCCTTGGCCCAGGATCACCACCCAGGACTGGAACCCAGATCCAAGTACAGACAAAGCAAGAGATTCCTGCCTCAGCACTGGCAAAGACATCCCTGCAATGCCCCTCTTATCAGCCACCCAATTCCCCCTCAGTCTGTGGTCCAAAAGCTCAGGAAGCAGCCACTGCCCCGGGGCTGCACTCAGGAACTGGGGCTGGGACCTAGCTTCTCTCTCTCTCAACACAGAAACAGACTTTTCCCACTGACCTTCTAAGTTGTCTTTGGCATTCATGGGGTGAGAGGTCTGGAAACCACCACAGCTTCCTATGATTCAATCCTCTGAGGTCAGCTCCAGTTTCACTGAGGCCTGCCTTGCCTGCACGACCATGCTGAATTGTGCTCCTGTAACTGCCAGGTTCAATATATCTTTATAATCAACCATCCAGGTTGTCTTGGGCTGGAAATTTGTTTCACTTTGTCTTTTTGTGGGTTCTGCTGCTTCAGAATTTGTTTAGAGCCATTTTTTTTACAGGTATGTGGAGAGGTTTGGGGGAGAGCTCAAGCAAGTCACTGCTTACACTCTGCCATCTTGGTTCTGCCCCAAACAAGTCAACAGCTTGCTAAAGGAGACCAAAAAAAAAAATGCTGCAGAAAATAACACCTTAAAAAATAGCCTAACCCAAATGGCAAAAGAGGTCCAAAAAGCCAATGAGAAGAAGAATGCCCTAAAAAGCAAAATTGGCCAAATGGAAAAGGAAGTTCAAAAGATTACTGAAGAAAATACTTCCTTGAAAATTAGAATAGAGCAATTGGAAGTTAGTGACTTTATGAGAAATCAAGACACTCTAAAACAAATCCAAAAGAATGAAAAAAATAGAAAATAATGTGAAAATTTGGAACCCAAAGTTTTAAAAACACATATTTAAAAAAATGTTTTCACATGCAACTGTGAAATAAGAAATACAGGAAAATGGGGTACAGAAATCTATCCTATCCTACAGGAAAATAGAAGAGGAAGGGGATAAGAGAAGGGGAGGAGAGATAGAAGGGAAGGAAGATTAGGGGAAGGGGTATTCAGAATGCATGCCATCTTGGGGTGGGGGAGGGTCAAGATGGGGTGAAAATTTGGAACTCAAAATCTTGTGGAAGTGAATGTTGAAAACTAAAAATAAATTTTAAAAAAAGTGAAAAAGAAGTTTAAAAGAAATCAGTTTTAGAGATCATCTTGAAACTTTTGCTACAGTTGGTTAAAAATGATAAACATAAACTTGAATAACTATGAGTAAGGTGATAATTCTTAACCATAAAATGATGGGGGAGATCGTAAAATACTAACTGAATAATTTTGATTACATAACATTTAAAAGATTTTCTATAAACAACCTCCATGACAATTGATTAGTGGAAAGAAATTATTAGGTGAAAAAATATCTTTATAGAAAACATCTCTACTTAATATTTGACCACCAAGTTCATCAAGTTCATCAACATAACATGACACACTCCACAAAAATATGCTTAAGCTATATAAGTAGGAAGTTTTCAAAAGAGTTAATAATGCTATCCCACAAAATCTAAGTTACTAATAACAAGGTAAGTGAAAATAAAAATAATTTTCAGATTTTACCTTCTACCCACCATATTGATGAAGGTGACAACCTGAGAAAGTGGTAAAGTTGGAAGTAACATAAAAAAACATAGATTTATATAATACTGGTAGAGTTCTAAATTAGTCAAACAATTCTGGAAAATGACTTTGCATTCACTTTTAAAAACCATTACACTATAGTGGTTTTGATTCACTGGTACTTACTATTTAGGATATACCTTAAGCATTTCAAAACCAGAAGAGAATGTGTCATACCCATGAAAATGTTTGTATCAGTACATTTTTTAATAAGCAAACAAATGTAAATAAAAAAATCATCACTTACTAATAAATCAAGGAGTGAAATGAAAAATTCTGAACAAATGGAGCAAATGAACTGAACAAATCATGACGGATGAATGGAATGAAGTTTTATCATGACATAAAAAATGAAGAATTTGTGAAATAGGGAAACTTGGGAGGACTTGTATGATCAAGTTAAGGATATCAGATCAAGTCATGAATGTTATTTACTTGTGTTTGACATAGGACAATATTTACAGGACCCTTGATTCAGTTCTTCATCTAAAAAAATGAGGAGGTTGCTTTTATTTGCCTTGAAGATCCTCTAGACCTCTAAATCTATGATCCTCTAATTCTACAGCACAGGAAAAAAAAATGAGCAGGAACTGGGGGAACAATTTATATAGTGAGCATGTTAATATAAAAAATAGTGAAAGATGGGAGAACAGTAATCAGGGAAGAGACTCATCATAACCTCAGTGAATTATTGATGTAGCATGTTTCCCATGTATCAGAAGAGAGGTAGTGGACGGTATGTTCTGAATCAGGCCTATGTTGCAAGATATGGCCAATGTATTGATTTCTTTTGCTCCTCTCTCTATATATAAGGTTTTATTTGAAGAAGTCTCTTAGGTATAACTCTATTATTTTGTGACTTCTTGTTTTCAAAAATCATTCTCTTAGTGTTTGGAGTTAATGCAAAATAATAGCAATGTAAACAGAGCATGGATAAAAATAGTGTAATTGGAAAACTTGGGTAGTTTCATGAAAGGGTTAATTACATGAATAGAGAACAAACCCAGCTTAAGTTATTGAGGAGAAGTTATGGATATTTAGCACATACCTATGAACTTTGGGGGTAGCTGAGAAAAACAAATTCTACCTTAAAACTGCTGTTAGAGAAAGTAGAGTTGGTCTGAAGTCAGTACTGCATTTCTAGTCTACCCATGTTAATTTCTGACTTTTAAACATTGCTTAGGGATTGCCATGCAGTATTTTAGAGAGGATACACAAACTAGCTAAAGTGGTTAATTAGCCTCTAGGCCTGATAGCCAAAAGTATTTGTTTGCCTAACCTCTAACATTCTTTTTGCGTGAATACATGATTGATGAGAGAAGAGTCTTGGCCAATGGACAGCTCTCACTAGCCAATTAGGTAGCAGTGAAAAGTGAGACTATTAAAAATATGTTAAAAAATGTATCGAACCCAAAAATGCATTCAACAGATACTATGTCTCTTTTCCTTGAATTTTGACTTCACTGCATCACATAAACTGTTTCTGACTCCTGGAAAAGTTTTAAGATGGAATTATTTAAATGAGAAATATTTGGTTTTTAAGATGTTTTATCTTGGGTTGGGTAGAGAAAAGATGGTGGAGTAAAAGCAGTGACTTGCTTGAGCTCTCCCCCACACCCCTACAAATACCTATAAAAAATGGCTCTAAACAAATTCTAGAGCAGCAGGATCACAGAAAGACAGAGTGAAAAAAATTTTCAGCACAAGATAACCTGGTTGGTTGATTAGAAAGGTCTGCTGCTCCAGGCTAGAGAAGGAGCACAGTTCATCATGGGCCCACAGGCAAAGACCAGGCCTGAATGAACCTGGAGCAGTACTCAAAGGAATGAATTACAGGCAGTTTTCTAGACATCTATATCCACAAACACCAAAGACAACTTGTAAGGTCAGTAGGAAAGGTCTGTTGGACTTCAGTGAGAGAGGAGCTTAGTCTGGCCCCAGTCCCAGCACAGCGCCAAGATCGCAGTTCCTTCCAGAGCCCTTAACCCACAGACAGTGGGGGGATCAAGTGGCTTATCAGAAGGGAATTGCAGGGATCTCTCTGCTGGTGCTGAGGCAGGATTCTCTCACTTTGCCCATGCTTGGATCTGGGTTGCAATTCTGGGTGGCAGTCCTGGGGTGAGGAAGATCATTGGCATGGTGGAGCTTGTGGTGGCAGTGGTGAGGGAATCTTCCTCACAGTTCCAAGGGAGAAAAGAGTGCTTGTGGTCACTCATAGACCACAACACAGGTAAGGAAAACAGTAAACACATTGTCTTTGATCATACCACCAGGGAAGAACTGAAAATTTATAGGGTCCCTAGAAGTATCTCTGAAAACAGCTGCACAAAACCCCTGATGGTTGGGACACTACATTTTTCACACTGGAAGCAGACCCCTACCTTAATAAAGAGTTTAAAAGTCAAGACCATAGAATCTTACTTTAGTAAGACAACTAAGATCAAAACATACAACCAGAAGAAGACAACAAAGTCAAAGCTCATACAACCAAAGCATTGAAGAAAAATATGAATCAGTCCCAGGCCATGGAAGAGCTCAAAAAGGATTTTGAAAAGCAAGTAAGAGAAGTAGAGGAAAAATTGGGAAGAGGAATGAGAGTGTTGCAAGAAAATTATGAAAAACAAATCAACAGCTTGCTAAAATATGAAGACTAAAAATTCTTGCAAAAAAATACTGAGGAAAATAACACCTTAAAAAATAGATTAACCCAAATGGCAAAAGAGGTTCAAAAAGCCAATGAGAAGAAGAATGCCTTAAAAAGCAGAATTGGCCAGATGGAAAAGGAAGTCCAAAAGCTCACTGAAGAAAATACTTTCTTAAAAATTAGAATGGAGCAAATGGAAGCTAATGACTTTATGAGGAATCAAGAAATTATAAAGCAAAACCAAAAGGATGAAAAAACAGAAGACAATGTGAAATATCTCATTGGAAAAACAATTGACCTGGAAAATAGATCCAGGAGAGATAACTTAAAAATTATTGGACTACCTGAAAACCATGAACGAAAAAAGAGCCTAGGTATCATTTTTCAAGAAATTATCAAGGAAAACTGCCCTGATATTCTAGAACCATAGGGCAAAATAGAAATGGAAAAAATCTCCTGATCACCTCCTGAAAGAGAAACCCAAAGGAAAATTCCCAGGAATATTGTAGCCAAATTCCAGAGTTCCTAGGTCAAGGAGAAAATATTGCAAGCAACCAGAAAGAAACAATTCAAGTATTGTGGAAACACAGTAAAGATAACACAAGATTTATCAGTTTCTACATTAAGGGACCAGAGGGTTTGGAATATAATATTTCATACGTCAAAAGAGATAGGATTACTGCCAAGAATCATGTACCCAGCAAAATTGAGTGTAATCCTTCAGGGAAAAAAAGATATTCAGTGAAATAGAGGACTTTCAAGCATTCTTGATGAAAAGACCAGAGCTGAATAAGAAAAAAAAAATCAACTTTCAAATACAAGTCTCAAGAGAAGCATGAAAAGGAAAATAGGAAAGAGAAATCATAAGGGACTTATTAAATTTAGACTGTTTACATTCCTACTTGGAAAGATGATATTTGTAACTCATGAGACCATTCTCAGTATTAGGATAGTTAGGGGGAAAAATATAATTATAAAAATTATAGATGGATAGATAGATAGAAGGCAGAGGGTGAGTTGAAAATGAAGGGATGATATCTAAAAATAAAATTAAGGAGTGAGAGAGGAATATCCTGGGAAAAGCAGAAAGGGAGAGGTAGAATGGGACAAATTATCTCACATAAAACAGACAAGAAAAAAGCTTTTATAGTAGAGGGGAAGTGGGGGAAGGTGAGAGGGAATGAGTGAATCTTACTCTCATCAGATTTGGCTTAAGGAGGGAATAACAGACACTCAATTGGGTATGGAAATCTATTTTACCCTACAGGAAAATAGGGAGGGATGGGATAAGAGGGGAGTGAATGATAGAAGGGAGGGCAGATTAGAGGAGAGGTTAATCAGAAACAAGCCCTTTTGAGGAGGGACAGGGTCAAAAGAGAGAAAAGAATAAACTGGGAGTGGGATAGAATGAAGGGAAATATAGTTAGTTTTTCACAACATGACTATTATGGAAGTGTTTTGCATGACTACACATCTATAACCTGTATGGAGTTACTTACCTTCTCAATGAGAGCGTGTGGGGAGGGAGGAAGGGAAAGAATTTGGAACCCAAAATTTTAAAAACAAACATTAAAAGTTGTTTTTACATGCAACAGGGAAATAAGATATACAGTCAATGGGGTATAGAAATCTATCCTGCCCTACAGGAAAATAGAAGGGGCAGGGGATAAGAGAAAGGTGGGGTGACAGAAGGGAGGACAGATTAGGGGAAGGAGCATTCACAAGCATGCTGCCTTGGGGTGAGGGGAGGATTGAGATTTGGAGAAAATTTGAAACACAAAATCTTGTGGAAGAGAATGTTGAAAACTAAAAATCAATTAATTAATTAATTAAAAAAAAACCTGCAGCAGATATGCAATGCCTGGTGGGGAACACATGATACGACGCCCAGCATGGAGAAGACCAAAAAGATGTCATGATGACATCATGTTCTGACATCAAGATGTCAGAAGACATCAGCAGTTCCGTAGCAACGGAAATCTTATCATTCACCGCTCATGTTCTGGTACAGAGGTGGGGAACCTGCAACCTCGAGGCCACATGTGGTCCTCTGGGGCCTCAGGTGTGGCCCTTTGGCTGAGGTTGGACTTTGCAGAACAGGTCCCCTTAATAAAAGGATTTTGATCTGTGGGACGTGGCCAGGCCAGTGAGCCACACTCGAGGACCTACAAGCTTGAGGATGTAGGTTCTCCACCCCTGGTCTAGTAACTGGTGTTCCCTACATGTGTACTTCTGTGTAAGTAGTCTAGCTACATATGCCTCTTACATGTTTATGTCTCACAATTATCTCAATGTCTGTTCATTCTTACCCCTGAGTATTGGAATATCTGTGGAAGAGTCATCTGGAGGTTTATGAAGGAAATGGTATGTTGTAATTATTATGCTACTTCATTAAATGCCTTTGCTTTTTGCCCAGCTTAAAAAAAAATAAGATGTTTGCTCTTGCCTCTGCTCAGGCAAATGTGGACACTTTAGGTTTCAATATCAAATGTTGTTGTTGTTCTTTGACCTGCCTCCTCAAAGAGTACCATGACATCAAGAAGGTGATGGCATGACTTGCAAGTTAATTGTATTTAAGTGAGGGAGAGTTATGCAAAGTAACCAGACTCACTTTTTCCTCCAGAGCCATCTGGGTCCAGTGGCAAGATACATGTCAGGATGACTAGAGATGACCTCAGATGCAGTGGGAGACCATGACCTTTTTAAGCTAAGTTTTTCCAAAGTCTCAGTTTGACTGAGACAATATCCATTCAGTGATTAAGACTAAGTAAGAAATGAGGCAAATGATGACCTCTTTTACCTAGTCCAAAAATATCAATTTGGGAGGGGAAGACCCTCAAAATTTCTGGCCAAAACAGAAGCAATTACTATTTACATTCACTCTGACCAATCAAGGTTGAAACCATGACCCAGTGGGCTTCAGCTGGGACCTATTGTTGGCCAATCAATTAGAGTCAGAGGGTATAATAGCCTATGCAGACAGAGGGGAGGGGAGGGATAATTTTGTTTATTAATTGTAAATGTATTATCGATGTTATGTGCAATTGCGTTATAATAAGTCTACTTCCTCACTACCAACTAAAGAGAAGTTTCCTTCAAGTGCTCAAATTGATGTAATATGTCTAGGGCCCTAAAGGGAGGTAGAGAATGGGTATAGACAGCCCTTTCCTTGATAGAAAGCATCCACCACATAGTACCCTCCAAGGAATTAGTAGAATTTGGATTATTCACAGCTCTCACAAGTTCTTTATTACCTTAGACTAGTAACTTTACCTTTCTATGCCTCAGTTTCCTCATCTGTAAAATAGACATATAAATATGCATACTAAATATTCCACAAGGTTGTTTTAAAGAAAGATTTTAAAGTCATTTTATAACTGTTATTATGTCTATTTTAAATTTTCCTTTAGCCATTTGTTTAAATTTTCCTTTAGCTATTTTCTTCTTTGTGTTTGTCATGTGCCCTATCAGATTGTATGCTCCTTTGGATACTGACTAGAAAGAATAGAGTGTTGTGGTTTTCTCTACCTATCTGAGACTGAAGATGAGATAAACTGTGGAACATCAGGGAGTGGCCCTAGCTCTGTCAACGTCTGTGTCTGTGCACGTTCGTGTGCATGTGTGTGTGTGTGTGTGTGTGTTTATCTGTGTGTGTGTGTGTGGGGGTGTCTATGTCTTTCTGGTGGTGAGAATCAAAATAAAAATAAGATAACATTTGTAGTGTTCTCATAATAGCCAAAGGAGATAAGGTACTGTAATAATTATCATTGCCACTTTATGGAGGATACATTAGATTCAAATGGTGAAATTAATAGCCTATGAATACAGAACTAATAAACATCAAACTTAGGTTTCAGACCCAGGTCCACTGGACACAACCATATTCAACAAATTTAAATTACACCACACTTAGTTACCTTAGGTTTTCATCAACTTATTTGGGATCTGGCCACTTTAGGCTTAATTAAAGATAAGCATGGGGAGGGTGACAACACTAGATTGTATTTTATATCATTTTGACATGATTGTCATTGTTCTAACAAGCATATCTGGAGGATTAATAATGCCAAGATTAAAACTATGTTAGCACATGAAATATGGATTTTTACTCTCTCTCTCCCCAGCACCAACAAAAAATAAATAAAACAGAACAAAACAAAAACCAGAAATTCTGTTTTCACTTAAGTAATGTTAGGGAAAGGTGGTTGGATATCTTTAAGGCCATCTTTTAAAAAACTCATTTAGGACCCTGCTTTAAGCATTCACCTCTTTTTACACCCTTCCATCCATGATGCTGTTTCTTCCTGAGGACAGCTAGATATGGGTCCCTTTGGAAGCTATCAGGACCATTTCAAAATTGGCCAGAGGAGTTGCTCCAGGCAGCACAACCTGAAGTTCTATTTCACTGTGCTGCCTGTAGATGCATGCTGTCTCAGGGCTGTCAGGATATTCCCTCCATGATGGGCCCTTGCAATACTATAATGATGCTGCTTGTTTACTCTCTGAAGAAGAAAGCAACACAATAATCCCAGGAATTGGATGGGAACTATTGTTTGGGGGAATTAAAAAGTTCATTTTCTGATTGATTTTTGAGAGTAAAACAAACAAATAGTGATGATCAGACAAAATTTTCAAATTGAGGAACAAGTGGTCTATTCCAGTGAAGTTACTGAGAGACACGGTATTCCCTAAAACATAAAGTATGACCAAATTACTAAATGCGGCCCTGATTTTTTTTTAACTTCTCTGTATTTTCCACAGAAAACAGCCAAATGAAGAGTATTTTTTTTCCAAAAGAAGGCATTTTCTCCCCCCACCCCAGAGAACCTTTTTTTGTTAAGAGAAAAGTAAAGGAATAGGATTTTTTCTTCATATATCAAATGGTGGGTTATCTCAGTTGTCTCTCATATAATTTTCAAAATTTACAAACCTGATCATTTATCTTTAGGCTGCATTAACTAGCTTCAGGGCCAAGTGCCATCTAAGGCAGTTTTCAAATGCTAAATTCTATAAATGACAAGCATAGTCCTGGGAGTGACCCAGGAGGAAAATCTTACCACTGGGATAACTTTTATACATGGACAAAGTAGCCAATCTATGTACATGTTATGACTTAAGAGATGTAATAAGAGATACCTTCTGTCCAATTACTCTTACCAGATCTGGTGCCTAAAATGCATCATTAGGGCTTGGTTCCAACTGGTGAAACATTGTCATCTCTAGTAGTTTGGTGTTAAAATTCCAAAACTTCCCCAGGTCTAGCAAACTAAGCCACAACATCATTGATGTTTTCTCTAAGAAGATAAATCATCTTATCTCATGCCAATATCATGGCCAAAAAAACAAAACAAAACAAACAAACAAACAAATAAAAAAACACACAGTGGGGGAGCTGAATTCCTTTAGAATATGTCAGTAAAAGGTCATATCCCCAAGGTCACATATGACAAACTGGGTGGTAGACTCTCCGGTTGTCCAATAATCTCTACTTGTGAAGGGAGAAATGATCCAAGAAGATACATTCTGCAATAGAAGTAAACAATTACAACTGAATCCATAAGAACATTTACAAAGTTACAATTTTATGAATCAGCACTGTAGAACACTAAGCATTAATGTGTGCACTCAACAGACCTCCCTCACCGGGTTAGATTCTCTAGCAGGGCGCATATAAAATCCAAAGGGCTTGAGTTTGGGATATACATATACATATACACATGCACACACATATACTTGCATGCATACATACATACATATATGTATATATGCATAGTGTGTATATATATACATATATACATATACACACACACACACACACACACACACACACACACACATATATATATATATATATATATATATATATATATATATATTCCCACCCCATTGCAATAAGCAATAGACATTGAATCTTCCCAGAGAGGAGCTGAGGAAAATGTGGAGATGAGGGGTGTGAGGGGTATTGGATTTCCTTCCTTAAGCAATCCATGAGTTAAAAAACCACAAGGCATTAGAGACTCTATCTAGAACACTCACTGTGTCCTCTTACTGTTGTACAAAAATTATCAGATGCTAATTCATCCAGAAGCAGAACTGCAGCAGAGAGCTACTTAAAATGGTAGATCCGAAATCCATCTAGTGTCAATCCCTCCCCCTTTACGTTATAAGCTACTTATGACAGGGGTGTTGTTGAATTGTTTTCAGTCATGTCCAAATATTTGTGATGGCATTTGAGGTTTTCTTTGCAAAGATACTGGAGTGGTTTGCCATTTCAGCTCATTTTGCCAATGAGAACTGAAGCAAACAGAGTTAAGTGACTTACTCAGTGTCATACAATTAGTAAACAACTGAGGTCAGATTTCGACTCATGAGGATGAGTCTGCCTGATTCCAAGCCCAGCACCACCTAGTTGCCCCTATAAGAAGAGGAAGGCTTCTAAAAAGTAAATTCTTCAAATTCAGAGGAGGTTGTGGAAGTTTTAGAGTCTCAGGTACATTTAAAGTCACAAAAGATTTCTAGAGGATGAAAATTCAATTATAAAATTATAAGCACACAAATTAATAACAGAGAAGGAAGAATGAATACTCAAAACTCAAAAAAAATTTCAAAAATTATGTAAATACCTCTAAATAAATATTATAAGGCAATATTAATTGTGTCAATTCCTTTTGAAATACAGAAACCTGTGGAAACCCAAGGGACCATGAAACAATAGCTAGATATGTTTATTGTTCTTATTCAATCATTTCAGTCATGTCTGAGTCTTCATAACCCCATTTGGGGTTTTCTTAGCTGAGATACTGGAGTGCTTTGTCCTTTCTTTCTCCAGCTCATTTTACAGAGGAGGAACTGAGGCAAACAGGGTGAAGTGACTTGCCCAGGGTCACACAGCTATAGGTGTCTGATGTCAGATTTTAACTGAGGAAGATGTTTTCCTGACTCCAAGTAAGGCACTCTATCTGCTGTGCCACCTAACTGCCTCTAGCTGGATGAGTTAAACTAGTACAAATGTGAAATTAAAAACAGAAGAAAGAACAAGTTTGAAGAGAAAAAAACTCATAACCTATAGCCTGCATAGAAGAAATTATTAGCAGAATAGACAAAAACAATGTTGAATCCATGGTTGTGAGCATTCCAAAAACAGTGTATGAGAGGGGAAAAAAAACAGATTTTGAATGCAGATATGCTGAGTGATAGACAATATGATAAAAACAAGAAGCAGTTAGGTGGCATGGTAAATAGCACAGTAAGCCTGGTGTCAGGAAGATCTGAGTTCAAAAACGTCTTCAGATACTTACTAGCTATATGACTAGGAGCAAATCACAACATCTATCTGTCTCAGTTTCCTCACATGTAAAATGGGGAAAATATGTATCTCTCTCCCAGGGTTGTTGTGAGGATCAAATGAGATAATATTTGCAAAGCACTTGACACAGTGGCTGGCACTTAATAAATACTTGTTTCTTTCCTTCCAAAAAGAAAACACACACACACACACACACACACACACACACAATCTCTAAACAAGCAAAATTCATTGACCTCAATGACAGAAGAGACAGAGACAAGTGAGGAGTGACCTTCCATCTGACTTTGTTTCCTGCTGTTCATTTTCCCTGAGGGAAGTGGCAAGAAGCCAGGAGAATTTTTGATTTGCACCAATGTAACTTCCATCTCTCCCTGCTAGTGAAACTTCCACTTCCTGCTGTGGCCAGCTGAGCAGTCTCAGGTAAAAGAGCACCAGCTTTCCATCTGACAATTTCCCCTCCATCTCGTTTCCCATATCCTTTATAGGAAAGGGGCAAGGAGCCAGGCTCAACTTCCATCTACTTAGCACAAGACAGCTTCCACCTCCCTCTGTGCTTGACAGCCTGATCCTGATCCCCAAACCCTGCAGGTGTGAAGAGGAGCAAATTTCCTCTGACCATAGACCTTTCATCCTGTGCTGTGCCTTTCTCTAGTGGAAGGGGGATTTCTACCTTCTGTGGCACAGGTTTGACTCCCATCTCCTCCTGTGCCATCTCTTACCTAATATCCAACCTCCAGAAGAAAGAGAAGTGAAAGTGGGCCTCCCATGGGGTCACGTAACTTACATCTCATGCAGCATTTGTCTCTTGCTGATTTTCTGCCTCTTCTGGGAAGAAAAGTGGAGCCTGCCACTCAATCATTAACATACTCACATCTTGTAATACTTTATGAAACCAAGTGATTCTGAACTTTTGCAGGTCGTCATCCAAATCTAATTTCCCATCCCCTACCACCCAATTCCTTATTTCCAACTCCTTGAAACCTCAAACCCCAAAGCCTCAGCTAAACATTACTTAGCCCTTCCACTGTGCCCTCTAAAACTGCTAATCAAAAGAGAAAAACCTTACATTCATCTTATATATTTTCCTTTTCCACTACTTCTTTCTTCTATTAATCATTGAGACTTGGGCCCCCACTGATAACACAGTCTCTCTGGCATCCTTTCCAGTACTGGCTGCATTTTTACTCATTTTCCTCAATTCACTGGCTAAGGAAAGTTAGATAGAATATTCCTTGCTTCCATTTCTCCCTCACCACTATCACTTAGTAACTTCTCTTCCTTTGAGGTCCATACAATCCATGTCTTCTACCCAGTCAAAATCCTGATCACTATTGTGTGGAGACCTCCTGGTCACACCTCTCCTTTCTGTAACATGTTCAGTATCTGGTTCAAAAAGTTTCCCTCTTCCTCAACTCCAGACCTCATAAGAGACTTCAACATAGACATGCAGTCTCCCTGAAACATGACTTTCTCCTTTACCTCACCTCAGTCATATCCAAAGATGGTCATATCTTTGGTCTTACCATTACCCAAAAAATCCACCATCTCCATGTTCAAGAATTCCAAAGTCCCCTTATGAGCTTTCTAAATAATCTATTGAACTTACCTTACCAAACCTTACTCTTCATCAACACTATGACCTCTAATCTCTCATCCTCTCAGTTCCCTCTCAGGCTATCACCCCTATACTAACCACCCCCTCTCTTCTTTTTTTTGATAATTAATTTCTTTTTAGTTTCAACATTCATTTCCATGAGAATTTAGTTTTAAATTTTCTACCTCTGTCATTTCTCCCCCCCACCCCAAGATGGCATGCAACCCTATATAGGCTCTACTTATACATTCATATTAAGCATATTTTCGCATTAGTAATGATGTAAAGAACAATTAGAATTAATTGGGGGGGCACAAGAATGAAACAATAAAACAATGCAACAAAGGAAAAGGAGAGCAAATAGTATGCTTCCATCAGCATTCAGACTTTTTCTGGACGTGGATAGCAATTTCCATCTTGAGCCTTTTGGAGTTGTCTTAGATTCTTACATTGCTGTGAAGAGCCAAGTCTATCAAAGTCAATCATCACACAATGTGGCTATTACTGTTTACAATGTTCTCCTGATTCTGCTCATTTCACTCTGCATCAGTTCATGTAAGTCTTTTCAGGTATTTTTGAAGTCTGCCTGCTCATCATTTTACAATAGTATTCTATTGCATTTATATACCACAACTTGTTCTGATTCCCCAATTGATGGGCATCCTCTCAATTTCCAATTCTTGGCCACCACAAAAAGAGCTGCTATAAACATGTTTGTACATGACAATTTTGAAATGACAATTCTACCTAAATTAATTTGTTTATTCAGTGCCATACCAATCAAACTATGAAAACCATATTTTATGGAGCTAGAAAAAACAATAACAAAATTCATCTGGAAGAACAAAAAGTCCAGAATATCAAGGGAACTAATGAAAAAAAAATGCAAGGGAAGGTGGCCTAGGTATACCAGATCTTAAATTGTATTATAAAGCACCAATCATCAAAGCTACTTGGTACTGGCTAAGAAATAGAGTGATGGAATAGTTTAGGTATGCAAGACACAACAGTCAATGACTATACTAATATACTATTTGATAAATTCAAGAACTCCAGTTTCTGGGATAAATAATCAGTATTTAACAAAAACTCCCAGGGAAAGTGGAAAAAATGAACAGCAGAAACTGGGCATAGATTAATATCTTACACCCTATACGAAGATAAAGTCAAAATGGGTACAGGATTTAAATATAAAGACTCAAAATATAAGTAAACTAGAAGAGCAAGGAATAGTTTATCTTTCAGACCTATGGAGAGGGAAGAATTTATGATCAAACAAGAGACAGAGAAGATTATGAAATGCAAAATGGATAATTTTGACTATATTAAATTGAAAAGTTTTTGCACAAACAAAGCCAATGCCACCGAGATTAGAAGGGAAGCAGAAAACTGGGAAATAATTTTTACAACCAGTGTCTCTGATAAAGGTCTCATTTTTCAAATATATAGAGAACTGAGTCAAATTTATAAAATTATATTTCATTCTCCAATTGATAAATGATCAAAGGAGTATGAATAGGCAGTTTTCAGAGGAAGAAACTAAAGCTATCTATAGTCATATAAAAAATGTTCTAAATCACTATTGATTAAAGAAATGCAAATCAAAATGTCTCTGAGGTACCACATCACACCTATCAGATTGGCCAACATGATAAAACAGGACAGTGATAAATGCTGAAGAAGATGTGGGGAAATTGGAACACTAATGCATTGTTGGTGCAGTTGTGAAATGATCCAACCATTTTGGAGAGCAATTTGGAACTATGTCCAAAGGGCTATAAAATTGTGTGCACCTTTTGACCCAGCAATATCATTTCTAGGCCTGTATCTCAAAGAGATCATAAAAACAGGAGAGAGACCCATTCTCTCTCTTCTTTTTCCTATCTTGACCAGTTGGTAAAGCAGTTCAACTCTACACTCTTTACTTGAATCTCTGACTCCCTTATAGTTTTATCTATTATGCGCTACCAAACTTCAGTCTTGGATCACTTCCATCATCCATTGCCTTCACTCTTTGGCAGATACTTCTGAATGAAAGTAGAGAAAATCACAACTGTTCTAACTGTGTCTGCTAAAAACAATTGTGTTACAGAATCTCAACTGGGTCCTCATCCAGATGATGCCCCTTAACCACTTGTGTTCCAGAGACCTCAGTCCTTGGTCCACTTCTCTTCTCCCTTTATACTACTTCAATTAGTGATGTAATAAACTGCCATGGATTTAATTATCATGTCTATCCATGAGCTTAGCACAATGTCTGGCGTATAGTAGGCATATAATATTTTAATTGATTGATTGATTTTATTGATATTATTTCTATACTGATGGTTCTCATATCTTTCTCTTCTAACCTAACCTCTCTATGTTCAGTCTCATATCTCAAACTTCCTTTCAGACATCTAGAACTGGATATCTGTTAGATATTTTAAACTCAATATATCTAAAATTGAATCCTTTATCATTATATAAGCTCTCCCCTTCCAAACTTCCATATTATTTTAAAAATGTTTTTATTTCATTTTTTCCAATTACATACAAAAACAATTTAAAAATTTTAAAAATAGATTTTTAGGTCCAAGTTCCTTTCATTCCTCCATCTTCTCCCCTCTCTTTGAGAACGCAGCTCTTTTATATAGATTATACATGTCAGTCATGCAAAACATATTCCCAGGTTAGTCATGTTGCAAAAGAAAACACAGAATAAAAATAAAGAAAGAAAGAAAAAGAAAAGAAAAGAAAAATTTTAAAAGTGTGCTTCTATCTGAATTCAGATAACATCAGTTCATTCTTTGGAGGTAGATAGCAATTTCCTCAGGATTTATCTTATATCATTGTATTATTGAGAATAGTTCAGTCATTCACAACTGATTATTGTATAATATTGATGTTACTGTGCATAATGATCTCCTGACTTTGGTCAGCTCGCTTTGTATCACTTCACATAAGTCTCCCCATTTTTTCCCCCTGAAACCATCCTGCTTATCATTTCTTATAGCAAAATCATATTCCATCACAATCATGTGCCACAACTCATACAACCATTTCAAAGTTGATGGGCATCCTTTTAATTTCCAATTCTTTTCCAGCACAAAAAGAGCTGCTATAAATATTCTTGCACACATAGGACCTTTTGCTTGTTCTTTGATCTCTTTGGGTTACAAACCTAGTAATGGAATTGCTGGGTCAAAGGACATGCACAGTTTTATAGTCCTTAGAGCAGTCCAAATTTCTCTCCAGAATAGTGGGGTCACTTCACAACTCTACCAACAGTGCATTAGTGTCCCAATTTTCTCACATCACCTCCAACATATCAGCCAATCTGATAAATGTAAGGTGGTACATCAGAGTTGTTTTAATTTGCATTTCTCTAACCAATGTTGATTTATAACATTTTTCATATGACTAAAGATAGCTTTGATTTCTTCTGAAAACTACCTGTTTATATCCTTTGACTATTTATCACTTGGGGAATGGATCATATTTGTTTTTTATAAATTAGTCTCATATATTTAAGAAAAGAATATTATCAGAGAAACTTACTGTATTTTTTTTCTTACTTCCCTATTATTTTTAAGTCTTCACCACCCTCCCAGTTCCCCAGGTCAGAAATCTAGGTGTCATCATAGACACCTCATTATCTCTCACCTGTCCCTCCCTCCCACCCCCATATCCAATCTGTTGCCAAAGCCTGTTTATTTCACCTTTGTAATATCTCTTGAGTATGCCGTATTCTTTCCTCTGATACTGTCAGCACACTGGTGCAGGCCCTCATCACTTCACATCTAGACAACTGTAACAGCCTGCTGGTGGGGCTGCCTACTTCAAGCCTTTCTCCATTCCAAACCATTCTCCAGTTATTTTCCTGAAGTATGCATCTGATCATGTTACTGTCCCACTCAATAAACTCTTGGGACTTTCTATTAGCTCCAGGATCAAATGCAAATCCTTGTTTAGCAGTTAAAGCCCCTTATAAATAGCCCCTCCCTCTCCCCTCTTTCTAGTCTATTTACATCTTACTTCCTATCATTTACTCTTCCATGGAGCAATACTGGTCTCCTTGCTGTTCTAGAAAAAAGGACTTTTATCTCAACTCCCTGCATTTTATCTGGCTGTCTCCCAGGCCTGGAATTCTCTTTCTCCTCATGACTATTTCCTGGCTTCCTTCAAGTCCCAACTAACATTCTATCACCTATAGAAAGTCTTTCCCATCCCTTATTCATTCTAGCATCCTCCTTTAATTATTTCCTGTGTATCCAATAGCTCTTCTGTAAACATTTGTTTGCTTTTTGTCTTTTCCGTTAGATTTTGAGTTCCTTGACGGCAAAGATTGTCTTCTGCCTTTTTTTTTGGTATCCCCAGCACTTAGCATAGTGTCTGTTGCATTGTAGGCTCTTAATAAATACTTATTGAATTAATGAATGAGACAAATTGAAGATCAAATGTCTTTAAAAAGAACACAAATAAAATAACCTAAATGCGGCAATTCAGGAAATAATACAAGAAAACTATCTAAAACTTCTGAATACAGAAAACAAAGCAGCAATAGAAAGAATCAACAAATTGCTTCTAGAAAGAAAAAAAAATACAATAAAAACAAATGAACAAAAAAGTAACAAAACACACACATGTTTTAAACATCTAGAAGAATAGTATTTAAATTAAAACATTACAGTGATGAACCACTTAGGGAAAAGAAAATTAAATATACAGGAAAGAAAAATTTGAGTAACAAAAGACCATTCTGGACCCAGAAGAAAAGAAAGAAGAGAGAATAATATATGCTGAAAGGTAAAGGCACTTAAGATGGAATTTAAAATGTTATGCTCTGCAAACCTGAGACTTAGCATAAACAAAAAAAAAAGGTTAAATATGAGAGAGCCATTCATGGAATTCCTTAGGGGAAAAAAACAACAACAAAAAATAAATAATTCAGATTTGAACAGAATTTTCTACTTGCAAAGACCCAAAACAATAGATACAATGAAAAGTAAAGAAATTCAACTATTGAGCTAAAATTATCTTTGAAAATAGAAGAGAGGCAGATCACATACTTTTCAAAATTATGGTTAAGAGATTAATTCTTCAGGACAGCTAGGTGGTGCAATGGATAGAGCATTGGCCCTGGATTCAGAAGCACCTGAGTTCAAATCTGCCCTCAGACACATAACACTTACTAGCTGTGTGACCCTGGGCAAGTCACTTAACCCCATTGCCTAGCCAAAAAAAAGAGAGAGAGAGAGAGATTACTTCTTAATCATATAAGAAAGTCAATTTCAAAAGGTAAAATAGGTACTTTTGATTAATTGAAATTGAAAAACTCTTGGACAATGAAACACATCTAAAATAAGAAAGGAAATACTTAACTAGGAAACAGATTTTTATTTAATATCTCTAATAAAGGTTTGATATCTAAGACAAGTAACTGAGATCTGTAAGACCAAGAAATTATTCCCCCAATGTCCAATGGATAAGAATAAATAGTTTTAAAATGAACAGTTCTGAACTATTTACAACTATAGGAAAGAATTTTCCAAATTAGTAATAAAAAAAGAAACACAAGTAAAAAGTTTCTGATGTTTAACCTCACATCCAGCAAACTGGCAAAGATGAAAGAAGATAAGAATAGTCAACTTTAGAGAAGTTTAAAAAAATAGTAAAGACACTATTGTTTTACTCTTGCAGCTGAGTAACAACATAACTATTTTAGGAAACAATTTGGAATTATACAAACAGGTTGGCTAAAGTGCCTTTAGTTCAGAGACTCAATTACTAAGCATATATTCCAAGGAGTTTACTGATAAAAAAAAAAAGAAGACAACATATATACTAAAGGGAACATTTTATTTGTGGTAGCAAGAAATAACAATTATAATAGCTAAAATTTATACTGAACTTTTAGTTTTTCAATATATTTTACATATATAAAGTGCTAAGGATAGTGCCTGGCACATAGTAGGCACTTAATAAATATTTGTTTTTTTCCTTACTTTGATTGATACTCAGAAAAACTTATTATTCCCATTTTATAGGGAAAAGAAAAAAACTGAGCCTGAGATATATTAAACAAAAGAGCTAGTAAATGTCTGAGTATGGATTTAAACAACGCTTCCTGACTCCAAGTCCATTGTCAACACTATTTACTGTGCCACTAACTACACCTGGAACTGGAAACAAAGTAGATTCTTATTGATTGTGGAATAGCAAATTGTGGTACATGAATGTGCTGTTACAAAATATTGCATGAAGGGGGCAGCTAGGTGGCACAGTGGATAGAGCACTGATCCTGGAGTCAGGAGGACCTGAGTTCAAATCCGGCCTCAGACACATAACACTTACTAGCTGTGTGACCCTGGGCAAGTCACTTAACCCCATTGTTTAGCCAAAAAATAAAAAATAAAAAATAAACAAAACATTGCATATGAGAAACATGGAAAGTCTTACATGAATTGATACAAAATGAAGTGAGAATAGCCAGGAAAATAGCATAGTGTTTTTAAAATGTACACAGAAAGAATAATCACCAAAAAAAAAAGAAAATGAAGGTTAAAACATAAAAAAACAACCCAGCTAATATGCAAAGAAGACATAGGTAGATAGATAGATAGATATAGATATGCACACACACATGCCAATATACTTTTTTATCATAAGTGGTGTCTGCAGGTATAGGGCATTGCATATAAAGTCCATTTTTTTTCAATATATTCATTGGTTTTGCTGAATTTTTTCTCTTCCTTTTAAAAAAATCTTTGCTCCATTTCTGGGAGCCAAAATGGTGGAGTAAAAGGGTAGTTGCTCTCACCCTCCCCTATCAACCTCTGAAAACCCAGAAAATATCACCCCAGACGAAACCCTGGAACAGCTGAACCAGAAGAAAGATGGCGTGCAGCAATGCAGTAGCCCAGGTAGCTAGAGGGATTAATATGAAAGGTCCCTCTTACCCTGGGGGAAGGGGAGCAGTACAGAACCAGGAGTCACCCAGCCAGCTAGTGGAAAGACCCACTTTAGCACACCAGGAGGAGATTCCAGTGCCTCGGCATTCTACAGCAAATGGGTCTCCCAGTGCCTCTGCAAAAATAAGGGAAGAAGCACTACAAAGGGCCCCAGGAGGATAAGCACCCTGCAGTATTCATCTGAATGGAGCTGAAGAAAACAACCTAGGTGGTACATGGTACATATACAAAAATTGACCATGTACTAGGGCATAAAAACCTCACAATCCCATGCAGAAAGGCAGAAAGATTAAATGTATCCTTTTCAGATCATGATGCAATAAAAGTTATATGTAATAAAGGGCCATGGAAAGATAGACTAAAAAATAATTGAAAACTAAATAATCTAATCCTAAAAAATGATTGGGTCAAAGAACAAATCATAGAAGCAATCAATAATTTCATTCAAGAGAATGACAATAATGAGACAACATACCAAAACTTATGGGATGCAGCAAAAGTAGTTCTTAGGGGAAGTTTTATATCTCTAAATGTTTACATAAATAAAATAGAAAAAGAGGAGATCAATGAGTTGGGAATACAACTAAAAAAGCTAGAAAAAGAACAAATTAAAAATCCTCAATTAAACACCAAATTAGAAATATTGAAAACCAAAGGAAAAATTAAGAAAATTGAAATTAAGAAAACTATTGAACTAATAAATAAAACTAAGAGTTGGTTTTTATGAAAAAAACCAATAAAATAGATAAACCTTGGTTAATCTAATTAAAAAAAGAAAGAAGAAAACCAAATTACTAGTATCAAGAATGAAAAGGGTGAAACTACCACCAAGGGAGAGGAAATTAAAACAATAATTAGGAATTATTTTGCCCAACTACATGCCAACAAATTTGACAATCTTAGTGAAATGGATATATATCTACAAAAATACAAATTGCCCAGATTAACAGAAGAAGAAGTAAAATAGTTAAATAACCCCATCTCAGAAAAAGAAATTGACCAAGCCATTGATGAACTCCCTAAGAAAAAATCTCCAGGACCAGATGGATTTACATGTGAATTCTATCAAACATTTAAAGAACAATTAATTCCAACACTATATAAACTATTTGGTAAAATAGGTAAGGAAGGAATCTTACCAAATTCTTTTTATGATACAAATATGGTGCTGATACCTAAACCAGGAAATTGAGGGGATGCCCATCATTTGGGGAATGGCTGAGCAAGTTGTGCTATATGAATGTAATGGAATACTATGTGCTATAAGAAGTGATGAACAGGCTGACTTCAGAAAAACCTGGAAAGACTTGTATGGTCTGATGCTGAGTGAAGTGAGCAGAAGCAAGAGAATGTTGTACACAATAACAGTCACGTTGTGTGATGACTAATATTGATAAACTTAACCCTTCCTGGCAATACAAGGATATAAGACATCTCCAGAGGCCTTGTGATGGAAAATGCTATCCACACCCAAAGAAAGAACTATGGAAGCTGAATTGCTATCTCCTTTTCTCTTCTGTTGAGTTTTGTTTCCTCTTTCTGATGGTTGCCCCTATTGGTTTTAATTTCTACTTACAACATCACTAATGTGAAAATATGTTTAATATGAATGTAAATGTATAGCCTATATCAGATTGTGCACCATCTTGGGGAGCGTGGTGGGGAGGAAGGGGAAAAAATTTTTAAACTCAAAAGCATATGGAAGTGATTATTGATAAATCAACATAAATTAATAAAAAAATCTTTGCTACACAGAATAAATATAGGCACTGTAAAAATAAACAAAAAATCCAATGAATATTTATTTTTGAGGCTTTTTTTGTATATGTTGTTATAAGCCTAGGCAGGAAGAAAGAGCATATTAAAAAAAATAACTACCTATAAAGGGGATGTAGGTTTCTGAACATGTACTTATTTCCCGTAAAGTCATACTGGGTTCACAAATGGTCAACCAGAGACACTATGTTGTGTTTCAAGGGAGGGAAGACAAAAATCTTTAACTTGCTATTCTTCTCATTGGCCTCAGGACTTTGAGAAAAAAAAGCAGAGTGTCTTGTGGATAGCTTTGTATAAGACTTGGGGTAAAGGTAGGCAAAATAGAGATGTTAGATTTGACTGATTCGCCTTAAAATGGAGAGATTTTTTCGGTGGGGAGATTAGTCATGTAAAGAAAGGAAGGATACAATGCTCTCCCCCTCCTGTATCTCTGCCATCGTAAATGCGATTTTCCAACTGTTAGGTCATTGTCTTTCCTTTCTCTCAAAGTTCAGGAGGGGTCTCATAGTTTTCCTCTATGTTCCAATCTCTGTCTTTGTACCAGGGGACTTATACACATTTTGGTATATAGTCTCCCAAATATCCAGGACTCTCAATTCACCAATTTCAGTTCCATAGCATGCCATACACATAAATCATCATCCTATTGAACTCACTATCACCCATCCCACAGTGATACACCAACCCATAAACTTTCCTCTGGTTTCAATCTCCTCTCTTCCTCTCTTAAAACTATAATGCAGTTTAATTTTATACTGCCTATTCCTCTTGAATAGCTTTCCCCTCCCCTTATTCTATTGGTGCTCATGCCTTGACAATCCCAATGTTGGATTAACTATCTGTTTCTTCCATTCCTACTCATGTGCTGTAAAAAAATGCTGATAGATACCACACAACTTTTTTGATTAGTCCACTCTAAGTGTCAATTTTCTAATCTCAGCTGAATCCTTACCATAAAATAATCTTATTAATCTTTCAGAATTGACTACTATATTCCCGCAATAGTTATTCAAAACATCATCTCTCCTCAAGCTTCACATACAACCACCACTCCTTCTGATAGGAGGACTTTACTTTATTGAGAAAAGAAGACTTTGCCCAAGAGCTCCCTCTTTTCACCTACTTTACATCCTCACATTGCCTTGATCCTACCCCCTTTTTTTCTACTCCTGTGGGTCAGGTGAAAAATGTCCCTTAGCTTCATCAAGGTCAACCTTTATGCTTAGCACCATCCCCTCTTGTTTCCTCTGGTAGCCTAGAACTCAAACCAAGTCCTTCTCTCTCTCTCTAACCTTCAAACTCTTGCCATGTTCTGAATCCATTATTTCTTGCAAATATGTGAAAATATCTCCCATTATCCAAAGTCCTTTATTTGATTGTACTATACCTTTACTATACTATTATTGACCTAATGGCTCTTCTCTTTATAGCTAAACTCCTAGAAAAAGGAAAAAAAAGTTGCATATGCTTCTTGCTTTTATTCCCTTCCCTTCCCTTTCCTTTCTTAATCCCTTTCTGTCTGGATTCTGATAGCACCAATAAACTGAAACTATTCTCACCAAAGTTACCAGTGAATTCTAGATTCTTAATCAAATGACCTTTCTATAATACTTTGCC
Source organism: Vombatus ursinus (assembly GCF_900497805.2). NCBI lineage: Eukaryota > Metazoa > Chordata > Mammalia > Diprotodontia > Vombatidae > Vombatus > Vombatus ursinus. Next base: position 38,511,471 of record NW_020954599.1, on the reverse strand, counting down.
TTCTTGAATTTACAGCAGTTTTTGATGCTGGTGACTATCTCTTCCTATAAATTTTCCTCTTCTCTGGGTTTTTTTTTTTTAACATTGTTCTACTTTGGTTCTTCTTCAACCAGTCTAATCACTGATTTTAAAACTATCTTACTAGAGTATCCCAAAGGTGTAATAGAGTCAGGATGACCTAAGCATTAAATGTTCAATGTGAACATTTATACTTATTAAACAGGCAAAAGATATAAATCAGGGCTTCTTTTTTTAATTGTCTAGACTTAAGAGAGATGGATAAAATGTTAATAATTCAGCTTTCATTTAAAAGTGATTTGCATAGTATATATATATGTGTGTGTGTGTGTATTTGTATTTTTTAATTTGTTTGTTTGTTTTCTGAGTGCTAGTTGTTAGACACCTTACCAGCTCATCATCGATATGCCCCCAAACTCATATTCATTCAGAATACTCATATCTTTATGCTCTCTCTCTTTGTGACCTTGTTTATTCCCACAGTTCAATTTTCAGCTTCAAGCAAATGACTCTTCTTTCTTTCTTTCTTTCTTTCTATCTATCTATCTATCTATCTATCTATCTATCTATCTATCTATCTACCCATCCATCAATCTATCTATATCTATCCACTCCTAATCTTTCTCTGGAGTTCCATTGGTACATTATTAAATCTCTTTTAGACACTTACAAACAGATGTCTCATAGGTATCTCAAATAATTTGTTTATCTATTTCCCAATCAAATGTTATCTACTTTGTTTCTTTTTGTTTTGTTTACCAAACAAGTGTTGATGTTAATATTTTGATGCATATGAAATCTTTTTTTCTCACTTTGTATTGGGAGACATACCTCAAGAAAAGGATGTTTTAGACATGGATTCAAAATGACAAAGAAAAGGCAGGAAGTTGCCTGGGCATTAACCAATTTCCCTCGAAACGACTTTAAATCAAACCTCAAAATGAATTTTGGAGCAACAGAACCAGGATGGGGTGAAATAATTTTCCAGTTCAAGATAACTTAGAAGGACTGCAAGAAAAGTCTGCCTCATTTGGGTAAAAGAGGAGTGCAGCCCAGAGCAGGTGATGCTCAGGCAAGCCTGCAGTAGGTGCCTAGCCACAGAACAGATCAGCAGCCAAGGATCACTGGTCCTGGTTCAACAGGCCAAAAGAACAGAAGGCCAGTAATGAGACCTTCAGCCTTAAAGCAGTAGGCAAATTGCCAGCCCCAGAGCTCCCCAATGCAACATGTGATCCATCAGTCCTGGATTCCCCACACCAGCACGAAAGCTCCAAGCCTGAGACCCCAGAGAAGCAGGCAAATGACTAGGCCCCTGGCTCTTCCATGTAAGAAATTTGAAACAGTGCCTCTTTTATACCAGAAGCAGAGCCAGAAAAAGCATTAACCATAGAAATCTACTATGGTGACAGGGAAGTTTAAAACACAAACTCAGAAGACAATAATGTCAAAATCCCTACACATGATTCCACAAAGAGAAATATGAATTGGTCTCAGGCTCAAAAAGTCCTGGAAGAGTTCAAAATGGATTTTTTTAAAATAAAATAAGACATGTGGAAGAAAATGGGGTAAATAAATGAGTTATGCAAGAGAATCATTTAAAAGAAACATCAACAGTTTGATAAAGAAAGCATAAAAATACAAAGAAAATGTAAAAAAGTTCACTGAAGAAAATAACTACTGAAAAAGTAGATTTGGCCAAATGGAAAAGGAGGTCCAAAAGCTAACTGAAAAAAATTTCTTAAAAATTAGAACTGGACAAGTGAAAGCTAATGACTCATTGAAACATCAAGAATTGATCAAATAAAATCTAAAGAATGAAAAAAATATAAAATGCCTCATTGGAAAAGCAACTAACCTGGAACATTGATCTGGGAGAGATAATTTAGGACTATTGGACTACCTTAAAGCCATAATCTAAAAAAAAAAAAAACCAAAACCTCTACCAGCATCTTTTAAGAAATTATCAAGAACTTCCCTGATATCCTAGAACCAGAGAATAAAATACAAAAGGAAAGAATCCACCAAATACCTCCTGAAAGAGATACCAAAATGAAACCTCCCATGGATATTATAGCCAAATTCCAGAGTTCCCAGGTCAAGGAGAAAATATTGCAAATAGCCAGAAAGAAACAATTCAAATATGGAAGAGTCACAATCAGGATAACACAAGATTTAGCACCTTCTTTATTAAAGGAGTGGTAGGCTTGGAATATGATATTCTCGAAGGCAAATGAGTTTGGATTGCAAGGAAGAATGAACTTCCCAGTAAAACTGAGCATAATCTCTTATGGGGGGAAATGGTTATTTAATGAAATAGAGGACTTTCAAATATTCTCACCAGAACTGAAAGGAAAATTTAATTTTCAAATACAAGTCTCAAAAGAAGCATAAAAAAGGAAATAAAAATGGGAAAAAAATCACTCAATGAAGTTAAACTGTTTACATCCCTAACTGGGAAGATGATACGTATAACTCTTAAGAAATGTACCTTTATTAAGGCAGTCAGAAGGAGTATGCATTAGAAAAATGTGCATTTATAAGTTGAATTTGATGGAATGATATTAAAAAAATGAGTAAGAAAGAAGATTGCACTGAGAGAAGAGGGAAGAGAGAGGCCTAATAGGGTAAATTATATCAAACAAAGATATGGGAACATTGTTTGAACCTTATACTCATCTATTTTGGCTATAAGAGGGAATAACATACACACTCAGTTGGATATAGAAATCTATCTTACCCTATTGGGAAGTAGGAGGGCAGGGAGGAAACAAGGAGGAAATACTGATAGAAGAGAGGGCAGATTGAGAGACGCAGGAGTCAGGAGCAAAATACTGGTAAAGAGAGATAGGGTGAAAGGAGAGAGAGAGAAAATGATAAATGGGAAAATAGGATGGAAGGAAATATACAGTTAGTAATCATAACTATGAATGTGAACAGGATGAACACTTCCATAAAACAAAAGTGGATAGCAGAGTGAATTAAAAACCAGAATCTTATGATATGTTGTTTCCAAGAAACACATTTTTTTGTTTGTTTGTTTGTTTGTTTTTTTAGGCAATTGGGGTTAAGTGACTTGCCCAGGGTCATACAGCTAGTAAGTGTCAAGTGTTTGGTCTGAGGCCAGATGTGAACTCAGGTTCTCCTGACTCCAGGGTGAGTGCTCTATCCACTGCACCACCTACCCCTTCAAGAAACACATTTGAAGCACACACACACACACACACACACACACACAGAGTAAAGGTAAAAGACTGGAGTTGAATAGATTATACTTCAACTGTGTAAAAAAAGAAAAGCAAAGGTAGCAATTCTGATCTCAGATAAAGTAAAAGCAGAAATATATCTCATTAAAAGAGACAAGGAAGATAACTACATCTTGCCAAAAGATACCATAGACAATGAAGTAATATCAATACTAAACATTAATGCACCAAATGTTATAAGCATATACATTTCTAAAAATGAAATTAAATAAGTTACAGGAGGAAATAGATATTAAAACCATCAAAATGGGGGACCTCAACTTTCCCTTCTCAGAACTAAATAAACCTGATCACCAAATAAACAAGAAAAATTTCAAGAAGGTGAATAGGATTTTAGAAAAGTTAGATCTGACAGCCTTCTGGAGAAAAATGAATAGAGACAGAAAGGAATATACCTTTTTTCAGTTGTAAATAACATCTTAAAAAAACATGCATTAGAACATAAAAATCTCACAATCAAAGGCACAAAGACAAATATTAAATTCATCCTTTTCAGATCATGATGCAATAAAAATTTACATTAAAAAGGGCCATGGAAAAATAGATTAAAAATTCATTGGAAATTAAATATTCTACTCCTAAAGTATGAGTGGGTCAAAGAACAAATCATTGAAACAATTAATGATTTCATTTAAAAGAATGAAAACAATGAAAAAACGTACCAATATTTCTAAGATATAACCAAAGCAGTACTTAGGGAAATTTCTATATCTCAAAATGATTGTATCAATAAAATAGAGAAAGAGAAGTTCAATAAATTGGGCAAGCAATTTAAAAAGGTAGAAAACAAACAAATTAAAAATCCCTACTCAAATACCAAATTGGAAATCCTGAAATCAAAGGAGAGATTAATAAATTTGAAAGTAATAAAACCATTGAACTAATAAGCAAAAGTAAGTCCTGGTTTTATTTTTTAAAATAGATAAACAATTCGTTAATTTGATTTGTTTAAAAAAGGATGGAGGCAAGGTCAAGATGGCAGAGTAAAGGCAAGAACTCTCCTGAGCTTTCCCCAAAACCCTTCCAAATACCTTTAAATAATGATTCTAAACAAATTCTAGAGAGGTAGAACCCACAAAAAGACAGAATGAAACAATTTTCCAACCCAAGACAACTTAGAAGGTTGGAAAGAAAGGTCTGTTGCACCAGGGTGAGAGAGAAGCACAGTACAGCCCAGGCCATTGCAGTTCAGACCAGGCAAGAAAACAAAATGTGGGCCTAGGGCAACTGAATCAGTGGCATCAGTAGCATTTTCCAAATCTCTCAGTCCAGACTGTAAGGGAATCTCACAAGGGGTCAGAAGGAGATTTATAGTTGTGCCTTTGCTGCAACCAGGGGCAGGACTCTGTTGCACTGTCTATAATTGCATCTGGGTCATAGTTCTGGATCTTAGTCCCAGTGTGAGGAAGAGCACTAGCACAGTATAGCTTGTGGCCCCAGGGGAGCAGGGACACTGGTAATGGTTCGAGGGTTGAAAAGAGTGCTTGTGGTCACTCACAAACCAGTGAAGAGTAGTAACCGTGCCTCTCTCTAGATCATAACACTTTGTAAGAGCCAAAAACTTATAGGTCCCTAGAATTACCTCTGAAAACAGCTCCACAAAAAATCTCAAACTTGGGATAGTGCCCCCTCCATTTGAGAATCAGAGTCCCACTTTAGCATAGAGTTAAAAGTTGAGAAATAGCCTGGAAAATGAGCAAATAACAGAAAAAAAATTCTGACCATAGAAAATTACATCCAAAGCCTCTAAGAAAATATGAATTTGTCTCAGAGCATGGAAAAGCTCAAAAAAGATTTTAAAAATCAAGTAAGATCAGTAGAGGAAAAAAAAATCCCTTTTACCATTTTATGCTTCTCTTGAGTCTTCTGTTTGGAAGTCAAATTTTCTATTTAGCTCTGGTCTTTTTCATCAGGAATGCTTGAAAGTCCTCCATTTCATTGAATGTTCATTTCCCCCCCTGAAAGATTTTCTTCAGTTTTGTTGGGTAGGTAATTCTCATTTGTAATACTAGCTCCTTTGCCCTCCAGAATATCATATTCCAAGTCCTCTGATTCTTTGGAGAAGAAGCTGCTAAATCTCGTGTTATCCTGACCATGGCTCCACAATACTTGAATTGTTTCTTTCTGGCTGCTGCAATATTTTCTTCTTGACCTGGGCTCTGAGATTTGGCTATAATATTTCTAGGAATTTTCATTTTGAGATCTCTTTCAAGAGGTGATCAGTAGATTCTTTCAATTTCTATTTTACTCTCTGGTTCTAGAATATCAAGGCAGTTTTCTCGGATAATTTGTTGAAAGATTATATGTTCTTTTTTTTTTTGTTTTTTTACCATGGCTTTCAGGAAGTCCAATAAGTTTTAAATCATCTTTTCTGGATATATTTTTCAGGTCATTTTTTTTTGCATGAGATATTTCACATTGTTTTGTATTTTTTTCATTCTTTTTATTTTGTTTGATTGTTTCTTAACCTTAATCTTCAAGCCGGTTTTTATACAATCCTCTTTCACTTTTAGCAAGTGGCTTCTTAATTCTTCACTTTCTGCCATCAGAGTGGTATCATCTATATATCTGAGATTGTTGATATTTCTCTTGACAACCTCAATTCCAGATTTTGATTCACCCAGTTTGGCATTTTACATGGTGTACTTTGCAAAAAGTTAAATAAATAATGTGATAATATACAGCCTTGTTATCCTCCTTTTTCCATGTTAAATTAATCATTTGTTCCATGTTCAGTTCTAACTGTTGCTTCTTGACCCACATAAAGGTCCTTGGGAGACAAATAAGATGATCTGGTATTCCCATCTCTTTGAGGACTTACCACGATTTGCTGTAATCTATACAAGAGCTTACTATAGTCCATGAAGCAGAAGTAGACATTTTCCTGGAATTCACTTGCTTTTTCCATAATCCAGTGAATGTTGCCAATTTGCTTTCTTAGTTCCTTTGTTTCTTCAAAAACTCTCTTGTTCTTTTGGTAATTACTATGCTCAAAAATTGCTGAAGTCTAGCTTGCAGAATCTTAAGCATACCTTGCTGGTTTGGTCATTTAAACATTCTTTGGCATTGTCCTTCTTTAGGATTGTGACTCAAACTGATCTTTTCTAAAGCAGTGGCTACTGTTGAGTTTTTCAGTTGTGCCAGCAGATTGAGTACAGCAAGAGGTAAGAGAAGGAAATATTCATCTTAGCTAAGTGCTTGAGTAAATTTGTTGAATACCCTTTTTATACTATGGCTAAGTAAAAGTCTTTTTATTGTGTTGAATGACCTTTGAGTGCCTCATTTTTTCCCCAATGTCAAAGTTGATCTAACTGGCCTGAGTCAGGTCCACTATTGGTACAAATGAAAAATTATCTATATCTATATGTATGTATGTATGTACATATATGTATATATATACACACACATATAGTATATATGTTATACACACTTTGTGTGTGTATATATGTGTGTATATATGTAAGAATATATATCATGGCATCATTTTTTAGCATTTTAAATAGCTCTTTTATTTTTGTTTGTTTGTTTGTTTGTTTTTTTGGCTAGGCAATGGGGTTAAGTGACTTGCCCAGGGTCACACAACTAGTGAGTGTTGTGTCTGAGGCCGTATTTGAACTCAGGTCCTCCTGACTCCAGGGTGGTGCTCTATCCACTGTGCCACCTAGCTGCCTCTTAAATAGCTCTTTTAACACAGCCTAAAACCTGTTTAGCATTTTTAACACTTCACTTATATTGAGCTTGAAATTTTATATGTATATATGTATATATATGTGTGTGTGCATATGTACGTACATATATGTGAATATGTATGCATATACATAATATATAATTTGAACAGAATATTGTCATAACTGACAATAAGTGTCATAACTGAAAAAAGAGGGATGTTTATTTATGAAGAAGAGATTCTAAAGGTAAAATTCAAATAGCTAACTCAAGAAAACTGTATAATTGTGAAGTAGTTATGAACCATATTTTTGTGACTAACAATCATTCTAAGACATAAAAATAAGACAAATGTCTTTCAATCACAACCCAAATTCTTTCTCTTTAGTAAACATTTTTAAAGATGAGAGAGAGAGAGAGAGAGATGTTACCCAAAGTTGGAAAAATATTACTTGTATACTCTAATTAAATAGCAAATTAAGTGATAAAAATAAGAAGCCAAAGGACAAAACAGAGTGAAGTATACTGTTATGAAATCCAATCAGATTAGGCAAAATTTAGACCGGAGCAATTTTCTCCCTTTTTCCAAACTTTTGTCTCCCCACTTTTTTGGGGGGATGCTTAGCATTTTATTTTATTTTTATTTTCAAATAATATTTTATTTTTCCCCAATTACACATCAAGACAATTTTTAGCATTCATTTTTGCAAGATTTTGAGTTCCAAATTTTTCTCCCTCCCTTCCCTCCCCTCTTCTGAAAATGGTAGTCAATTTGGTATAGAATGTAAATGTGCTATCATGTAAAACATATTTCCATATTAGTCATTGTTACAAAAGAAGAAAAGGGAAAAATAATAAAAAAGATAAAGTAAGTGAAAAAAAGGGTGATTCAATTTGCATTCAGAATGTATCAGTTCTTTATCTGGATGCGGATAATATCTTGGATCATTGTGTTTCTGAGACGAGATCACTCATTCACAGTTGATCATCACAGAATGTTGCTGATACTGTGTACAATGTTTTCCTGGTTCTGCTCATTTCACTCTGCATCATTCATACAAGTCTTTCTATCTTTTTTTCTGAAATCTGTCTGTTCATCATTTCTTATTGCACAATAGTATTTCATTACATTCATGTCACAGCTTTGAACCCAATACACTGCCTTGTCATACTCCTTTTCCATTTTGTAATACTCTCTATCTCTTGTTTGATCATGAACCTGTAACTCATTTAACATCACCTTTAACAAACTGGATGCTATACCACTTGGTGCATATATGTTTAGTATTGATATTGCCGTTGTCTATGGTACCTTTTAGCAAGATGGAATTTCCTTCCTTATTTTTCTTGACTAAGTCTATTTTTGCTTTTGCTTTGTCTGAGATCAGAATTGGTACCTCTTCTTGGTACATATTCTTCAGCTGAAGCATAATAGATTCAGCTCTAGCCCCTTACCTTTACTTTGTGTGTGTGTGTCTCTCTACTTCAAATATGTTTCTTGTGAATAACTTACTGTAGGATTCTAGTTTTTCATCCACTTTGCTATCTGCTTCCATTTTATGAGAGACTTCATCCCATTCACATTCACAGTTAACTGTTTATTTCCCTCTATCCTATTTTTAACTCCTGTTTGTCCTCTCCTTTCACTCTTTCCCTCCTCACTAGTGTTTTGGTTTTGTCTACCACCTCTCCTGGTCTGCCCCCTCTTCAATCAGTCCCCTCCTCACTTTACTTATTCTTCTCCTTTCTTACTTACCCATTGGATAAGGTAGAATTCTATATTCTGCTGATTGTGTATACTATCCTGTCTTTGAGTCAATATTGATGAGAGCATCCTGTCCAGGTCCTCCTTTTGATCATGGCTTTCAATGATTTTGACATTGTTTTTCCTGGATCTATTTTCCAGATCAGTTTTTTTTCAATTAGCATATTACCTTTTCTTCTGTTTTTTTTATTCTTTTAAATTTGTTTGATTGATTCTTGAGGTCTCCTAAAGTCATTAGCTTCCACATAGCCATTCTAAATTTTGAGGAGTTATTTTCCTCAGTTAGTTTTTGGACTTCCATTTCCATTTGGCCAATTGTACTTTTTAAGGAGTTTTTTTTTTTCAGTAGATTTTTATTTCATTTTTCATTTGGCCAATTCTACTTTTTAAGCAGTTGTTTTATTTTTCCAGGCTGTTGATTCTTTTTTATTTTTTTAATAATTCTTTTGTATCACATTTTTCTTCCCATTTTTTCTTCTACCTCTCATATAATTTTTAAGCTCCTTTATGAGCTCTTCCCTGAGTTCTTTCTGGGCTTGAGACCACTTCCCATTTTGGGGGGGTTGACTGTAAGTATTTTGACATTGTTGTCCTATTCTGAGTTTGTATCTTGATCTTCCTTGTCACCCAAATAACTTTTCCATGGCCAGATTCTTTTTGTTGTTGTTTCTTCATCATTTTTGGCCCTTTTTCTTTCTTTTAAATTTGACCTCTGCTCCCAGGGTGGAAAGGACACTGTCTCAGGCCACTTGTGCCAGGGGCTGAAGACTCTTGCTGTTTATCTGGTGCTACACTGATGTTGACCTAAAGCCCACAGGGAACCCTTGTTTTTGGTGCTGTGCTGAGGAGTTGAGGTGAGGGGTCACTGGAGTTGCTGGAGGCCATAGGGGTCTGGCAGCTTAACTGGTATTGAACTGGGATCCTACTGGTGGTGTCTGGTATGTGCTGAGGCCAATGGGGTGTTTCTGCATTCCCCCAATACTACACTGAAGGAAATAGCAGAGGGGCCCCTGGCACTGTCTGGTGCCTGTTTGCTTAGGCACCTGCACCTGTTCACCCTGGGCTATGCTGAAGTACAAGTAGGTCTCATTGCTGGAAGTTGCCTGTTTGCCTGGGCCTATGCTGAAGTATATGGAGGTCTGTTGCTGGAGGCTGTTGATTTGACCAGAGATATACTGAAGAATTTGCTAGTTTTGGAGCTGGAATCTGTCTCATTGTCTGGCTGTTCTGAGGCACCAGGAGAATTGTGATGTTGTCATTTGCCTGCTCCACTGCAGTAAGGCTCAGGATCTACTGCTGGTTTGTTGAGGTGAGGCTTGCTGCTGGCTTGCTGGGATGCTTCTTGTCCTGGACTGCACTCCACTTTCACATGAGTGAGGCAGAACTTTCCTATCAATCTTAGAAGTTTTTTGAGTTAAAAAAAAGTTTCACCCTCTCTTTTTTGCTGGCTCTGTTGTTCCAGGGTTTGTTTTGGATTTTATGATTGTTTGGAGGTGAATATGGTAGAGTTATGCAATTTGCTGCTTACTCTGCCATATTGGATTCTGGAAGTCCTAGAACAGACCAACTTTAAAGACAATGGATTCTACAACAAATAAAGAACATGATTTTCCTGAGAGTTTTTTCTCCTTTCCTTCAGAATAAATTTTCCACTTGCTTTGTTTTCCTTTATTTGAGTAGTTCTCAGTATTTTCCAATAATTTTTTGAGAAGAAATCAATCAATAAATCTAGCAAATTAATCAGATTTTTCATCTTTATTTGATAATATATGAAACTATCTCATCCTGTTTAAATATCATTTTTTAAAGATATGACCAAAGCTTCATTTGTAGGACTGTTGTGCAAGTCACTACTAGATACATCTGTACCTTAAGGTTTAACATATTTATACTATTTATTTACAGAAGAATGCCTCCCCAGTAGTCAATTTCTTAAATTTTGCCTTAGAAACAATCATTTACCTTTGCTACAGCCTTCACTGGAATTTTAGGTAATATTTCACTCAGCTCCAGTGATGCTTTCTTCTTCATCAAGCAAAGTTTTAGCTTCTCCCCCCACCACCACCTTTTACCACTTTCTAAAGAATGGTACTGCTATGATTTTTACTTTGTGTTTATCTGTGGGTAATTTTGCTCACATTGACTATTGAGTAGTGAAAAGAATATTACAATTCATAATTCTATCATCAAGCTCAAAATTTACAAAATGCTTCACACAAGTGAAAGTATCCTTTAAGTACAAAAGATAATGTAAAAGGGTGTGAGGAAGAAGGAAAGTTGTTTCTCACTTGTAGAAATTTTAGGATCATTGACTCTTCAAATGAAATTGAATCTTGAGAAATAATCTAATCCAATTTGTTCACTAACAAAGTCTATGTATTAATATCTTAAAGAAAAAAAAAAGCAAAATCAACAAAAATTATTTCTTAGATACCACTTTAAATGGTTACAAACTGCTATGAAATGTTTAAATTTTTATGTCTTTATATATTACTATGTACTTCCTTCATAATATAATCAATACAACAAAATTTATTAGGGGACTACAATGCATAAAACAGTGAGACAGAGTGCTGTATAATATAGAGAGAGGACTTTAAAGTCAGAAAGACCTAGGTTCAAATCCTATCTCTGATGCATACTACCTATGGGACTATGGATAATACAATTAAACTCTGATTTTTAAACTTTCATTTCCCCCGGGTTAGTTCCTAGTGATATAGATTGAGAGGTGGAACAGACCCTTAGAATCAAACAATATCAGAGACCAAGAGAGTTAGAGAATACCAAGGATCATGTTTACACTATGGAGAGGGTAAAGCTAGAAAGCTAGACTTCTAAAGGAAGCATAGTACCTAGGGACCTCTAATTGCCAATTGCATGGAATGGTTCCTGATCTTGACTTGTATTATTAAACCCTGTGAGTGTAAGCTTTCTGCTTCTCTAACTACTTGATTTTAACCCTGCCAAAGAGATAATGAAGTGAGACTGTTACAGCGTATTAGCTTAGTGATACTTTGCTTTGTTCTTTATGATTAGTGTTTGTGGGTATGTATATACTCTGGAGCTCTGTACTTAGGCATGTTGTCACAGAAGTATCCTTTCCAAGGGTGCCATTTCTATTGCATACACTATTAATGTGTATTTATTTTCTTTTATTCAACAGTACCATAGGATGGTTACCTAGGATTGCAGGAAAATCACCCTTGTTATTTTAAAGCACTAATGTTTGTATTTTTACTCTATAATTACAGATTTAAAATGAACCCTGGATAACTTTTGAAAGAGAGTGCAAAAAGCTTTGGTTCACAGGAGAGAGGTAATATTCACTCCTGTCCAAGTAGATATTCTGAGGGACACAACTATGATGTTGCCTGTCACATGAGATGGAAAATGTAATTGGTTGATAGATCTGATATGTCTTCATATCTATGTAAGAAGCAAATACTATGGATTTTGAGAGAGACAGTCATATGAAGCAAGTATGAACTTTTGAATGGCTAGTGCGAGCTCTTAGAGTTTCAGACATATAAGGAAAGTTAGGTCCACAACATATCCCTCCATTTCCAGCAATAATAACCCTAGGGATTGCTGAGAATAAGATCTTCCTCTCAGCTGAAAAGCCCATTTGCTCTTGTGTATTGTTTAGTCCATTCTAATATAGGTAAGTACTCTGGTTTCTGTATATTGTTTACACTGATAAAGACTTTTTATTATTCTTTTTTTTTTGGTAAGGCAATTGGGGTTAAGTGACTTGCCCAGGGTCACACAGCTAGTGCCTGTGTCAAATATCTGAGACCAGATTTGAACTTAGTTCCTCCTGACTCCAAGGCCAGAGCTCTATCCACTGCACCACCTACTTGCCCCTGTTTTTACTATTCTTTTTTTCTTTTTTTATTAATAAATTTATTTACTTCCACAAAATTTTGAGTTCCAAATTTTTACCTCATCTCACCCCTCCCCCTACCCCAAGATGGCATGCATTCTGAATACCCCTTCCCCTAGTCTCCCTTCCCTTCTATCTCTCCTCCCCTTCTCTTATCCCCTTCCTCTTCTATTTTCCTGTATGGCATGATAGATTTCTGTACCCCATTTCCTGTATAACTTATTTCCCAGTTCCATGTAAAAACATTTTTTTTAAACATGTGTTTTTAAAACTTTGGGTTCCAAATTTTCTCCCTTCCTCCATCTCCACTCACCCTCATTGAAAAGGCAAGCAACTCAATATAGGTTACACATGTGCAGTTATGCAAAACACTTCCATAGTAGACATGCTGTGAAAAACCAACTCTATTTCCTATAATCCTATGCTGCCTCCCCCATTTATTCTATTCTTTCTTTTGACCCTGGTCCTTCTCCAAAGTATTTGCTTCTGATTACCACCTTTCCCAATCTGCCCTCCTCTCTATCATCCCCCTACTCTCTCGTCCCCTTCCCCCCCTATTTTCCTGTAGGGTAAGACAGATTTCCCCACCCAATTGAGTGTGTATGTTATTCCTTCCTTAAGTCAAATCCTATGAGAATAAGATTCACTCATTCCCTCTCACCTTCCCCTGTTTCCCCTCCTCACATTTTTTAAAAATGTGTAGTCAATACTTCAGCTAATGAGATTGCCTTTTGGAGGGGGCGAAGTGGCCCCAGCTCCTATAGTGTAATGTCATTTGTTTAGCAAGTATGTGAGTGCTTACTCAGTCTGAAGTATTAGGTAGAGATTTCCTGTGTCTTTAAGCCAGAAAGTCATGAACTCTGCAATTGCTAGACTTTTCTATCAATCAATTTCTCTCCTATACCTTTTATAGACTTTTTAATGAATTTCTACTGAAGGTTCATGTAGGGTTGGTATTGAGTGAAAGAGTTATGGAAGCCTAAAGAAAAAAGCAATATACATGATGACCTGGACCTGGACTTAACCATCACAGGGATCTAGTGCAAGGAAAACACTGATATGTGGCAGGAAGAAAGTAATGACTGGAGGGCCTTTGGAATACTGGACAGCAACAGGAAAGGACCAACTGAGTAGAGTAGGCTAAGAAGACATTACAAAACATAAATAAGGGGTCACAAAAACACACCAAGACACCCAACATTCAGAGGGAAGAAGGAGAATCATAGTTTGTGGATGTTTGGCTATGAGATTGGTCAGGTCAAACAGTAGGTAGAGATACTTGACAGTCTCAGACAGGAAGAAAGATTCCATCTGGTTTTCTTATTTGTGATTTCTTAGGTCTTTAATTAAATCCATACTCCACCTTGTTGGTTTTCTCAATGGACTCTACAACATCTCTTCTGAGTTCTAAGAAAGTGGGGTCCCTTGTGGCACTCTCAATTATTTCAGGCCACAGTGGGTATCCTTCCTGTTTCTCTATGGTATAGCACTGGGGAATGTTATAGAATTCTGGCAGCCCTCCAAACTGCTTCCCCACTGTGTAGTAATTGAGGAATGTCCTCATGGCATTGTCAATGTCCCCAGTGAGGCTCCAAAATCATGGACATTAACTCTTTGTCCTGAAGCAGGATAGCTCCCTTGACCAGGTACTTGAAGTAGGAATCCATACTTGCATCAATGCCAGCATCCTGAGCCACCCACTTGTCCATCACCACATCAGTGTGGTTGCCTACCAGCTCAATATCTGACCAGCTTTTCAATAAGCCCTCCAGGGCCCTTCTGGCTGCATCCTCAAATATTGGGTCACCAGTGAGGCTACTTAGGGTGGCAAATTCTACAATGAAGGTCCCTATCCCAGTGATACATCTCACAGGAGTTTCTCCAGGATTCACACCATGCTTCAAGGTCACTGTTCCATATGGCATCCCCATAGGGGTCTGAAAAGCTGAAAGAAACTTTCAATCTGCCTCCTCAGCCATTCTCAGGAGAGGTCCAGAACAAGGCCATCCTGCCTTCACCTATACACCAGCCTTCTAAGACAGCAGGTGAGCCAACAGGAGGCCAACTACTACTCCAATGTTGATTTCAAACATGGAAGCATTGACATCGATATCAAAATCCACACTTTCCTGAAGCACATCAACAACTCTCTGGAATTCAGTAACATTTCCCAATATCAACAAGGTGTCCAGGGCATCATTGTCAGAGAAAATCTACCCCTGTAGTGGGCCAGATTGGGCACAGGGCCCAGACTTGTGCACATCGTGGTGCAAGGGCAGCAGCATGCAGAGGAGGCAGAGGGAGTAGAGCAGGCATGGGGCATAAGGCACAGGTGCTCTCAGCCTGGAGGCATAGCCCTGAAGCCACCTCCACTAAGCTTCCTATAGAAGAACTTTTAAAAAGACTTTAAAAATCAAATAAGAGAGATTGAGGAAATTAAAAAAAAATCCAAGAAAAACAAGGAGATTATGAAAAGAAAGTCAACCAAATAGAAAAGGAGATCCAGAAAGTTAAGGAAGAAAATAACTCCTTGAAAATTAGAATTGAGCAAGGGGAAGCCAACAAAGTTAAGAGAGACCAAGAAATAATGAAACAAAATATAAAGAATGCAAAAAAATAGAAGAGAATATAAAACATTTTATAACAAAAGCAACTGATTGAGAGAACAGATCAAGAAGAGAAAACATAATTGGACTACCTGAAAGCTATGACAAAAAGAAAAAGAATTTTGATACAATAATATAAGAAATAATTAAAGAAAATTGTCCTGACGCATTAGAACATGAGGAGAAAGTAGAAATAGAAGAAAATACACCAATCATCACCTGAAAGAGATTCTACGAGGAAAACCTACAGGAACATAATAGTCAAATTCCAAAACCCATAGTTCAAGGATAAAATATTACAAGCAATAAGAAAAAAAAAACAATTTAAATATGGTGGTGCCACAATTAGAATCACACAAGACTTAGTAGTAATGACACTAAAAGACTGCAGGTCTTAAAACACTATATATTGAAGAGCAAAAGAACCGGCGTTATGGCTGAAAATATCATACCCAGCAAAGTTAAGTATAATCCTAAATGAAAAAAAATTGACATTTAATGAATTGTCAGGCTTTCAGGATTTTGTTAAAAAGAACTGAACTTAATAGAAGATTTGACATACAAGATCCAAGAGAAATAGAGTACATATCAAAGACTAATTACAAAGGACTCAATTACTAATTGGGTAATTCATAAAAAAAGATTCAGTAGACCTGAGTATGATATGATTTTCAAATGCAAAACTATTTAGGAACAGGTAAAAATAGAAATTATCTTGTACAAATGAGGTCTGAGGGAAAAAACTAACAAAAAATGATTAGATGAGGGAGGAGGGCTGGTGATTCTGGAACCCTATTTCCATTGGGAATGCCTTTAAGAGAATAGAAGAGTATAAAAATCTTATAAATTCAGAAAGCAATAAGAGGCTAAGGAGATGGGGGGAGGATAAGAGAGGGATTTCTAGAAGAGAGGGTGAGGGATTAGGATAAGGGGAGGATAAATGAAGGGTTCTTAGATTAATGGAAATAGGAGTATAAAGGAAGGATCTTTGGCGGGGGGGTTGGTTAAGTAATAAGAGGTCAATGTAGGAGGTAGAAGTTAAGTAGTGCAGTCTAGAGCAATAAGAAATAAGAGATACACATAAATATAAAATAGAGATCAGGAGCAGAAGTTATTAGGTAGAAAAAAGTAGGGATAGTAATCATGACTTCAGACAAAGTTAAAGTTAAAATAGATTTAATCATGAGAAATATAGGGAAAGTACACTATATGTCAGCCATATTAATCAATATTGTTTTAAAATATTTAAAATAATTAGTAGAAGGGTGGAATATTGTTGTGGTGTAGGAAATGATGAGTTGGTGAACTTAGAAAAATATGGAAAGAACAGGACTTGTGAAGGAAGAGGTTATCCTTCCTCAGAGAGACAGGGGATAAATAAGTATAGTACAATCTTGCATAGATGTATATATGTCTCTATATGATTATAGATATCTAAGTATATATATATATGTGTGTGTGTACATATATGTGGATGTATGTATATATCTTTTTGTGTATATATGTATGCTTGTATATTTGTATATATATGTGTGTGCATATATTTATATGCATATCTATATATCTAAATGCACACACACAAAGATATATACATACATGCACACATATGTCTGCATTTAACTGAACCTTCTTGGGGACAGGGGGGAGCACAGCACAAAAAGAAAACTTACAAGGTAACAAAGATCAACAGCTCTGAACACAATACATTTTATTTATTATATAGACTTTCTTGAAATAGAAATTTATTGCTATATATTTTGAATCCTCTCAAGTTCTGCTCTGCACATGGCAATACTTTTTTATCTTTCCTTATTTTGTATTTAAGTTTTAATATTTAAGTATATATTTCTTTTTTATTTTTATTGTCTCTTTAAGTTTTTTGTATTTAAGTTTAAAATAATTTAATGGGTTTATATAAGTGTTCAATTTTTTCTTCTGTTAATCTGAGCAATTTGTATTTCTGTAAACATTCATCCATTTCACTTGGATTGTCACTTTTCTGGCCTATAATTGGGCAAAAAAAAATAACCTCCTAAATATTGCTTTAATTTCCTTTTTGTTGTGGGTGAATTTACCCTTTTCATTTTTGATCCTGGTAATTTGGTTTTACTCTTTTTTTAAACAAAATTAACCAATAATTTACCTATTTTTTCATAAAACTATCTTCTAGTTTTATTTATTAGTTCAATGATTTTCACTTTCAATTTTATTAATCACTCTTTTGATATTCCAGATTTCCAAATTGATGTATGAATACAGAATTTTTATAGTCTTTTTTTTTTAGTTGTCCGAACAAGTCATTGGTTTGCACTTTCAATATTTTATTGATCTAGGCATTGAGAGATACAAAATTTCTCCTAAGTAATGCTTTGGCCACATCCCATAAATTTTGGAAGGTTGTCTCATTGTTGTCATTATCTTTACTGAAATTATTGATTGCTTCTATGATTTGTTCTTTGAGCTATTAATTCTTTAGGATTAAATTATTTAGTTTCACTTAATCTCTCTTGCCATGGCTATTAATTAGATGAAATTTTTATTGCATTATGATCTGAAAATCGTGCATTTAATATGTCTACTTTTCTGCATTTGATTATTAGGGTTTTTCTGCTTTTGATTATGAGGTTTTTATGCCCTAATATGTGGATAATTTTGTCTAGGTGTCATGTACCACTGAGAAAAAGGTTTATTCTTTTCTATTTATATTCAATTTTCTCCAGATATTTATCATATCTAACTTTTCTAAAATTCTACTCATCTTCTTAACTTCTTTCTTTTTTTATTTTGTGGTTAGATGTGTCTAGTTCTGATAAGGAAAAGCTGAGGTCCCCTGCTAGTATAGTTTTACAATCCATTTCCTCCTGTAACTCATTTAACATTTTCTTTAAGGTTTTGGATACCGTACCATTGATGCCTATGTTTAATACTGATATGACTTCATTATCTATGGTATATTTTAGGCAGATATAATTTCCCTGCTTAGCTCTTTTAATTAGGTATATATATATTTTAAATTTTGCTTTGTCTGAGATCAAGATTGCTACCCTTGCCCTTTTAACTTCAACTAAGGTATAATAGATTCTGCTCCAAACCCTTACTTTAATTTGTTTGTGTATCTCTGTTTCCAGTCTGTTGTAAACAACATATTGTTGGATTCTGATTTTTAACACACTCTGCTTATCTGCCTCCATTTTATGTGTGAAATCACTCATTCACATTCACAGTTATTATCACTACCTGTTTCCCTCCATCCTATTTTCCCCATTTATCCTTCTTGTTCTCTCTCTCTTTTTACTGTGTCCCTGCACTAAAGTCTGCTTTGCTTCTGACTCCTGAATTCCCCAATCTGCACTGCATTCTATCACCTGCCCTTCCCTCATACCCTCCTGTCCAACTTCCTCTGGGGCAAGATAGATTTCAATGTCTAACTGAGAGTATATGCTTTTCCCATTTTCAGCCAATTCTGATGACAGTAAGGTTCAAGAACTACCTGCCACCATTCTTCATCCCCTCCACCTTAAAAGCTATTTCTTTCCTGTGCTCTTTTTTTAGATAATTTACTCAATTCAACCTCTCCCTTCCCCTTCCCCCAATTCTTCACTCTTTCTCATCCCTTAATTTTATTATTTTTAAGACATCATCCAATAATAGTCAATTTACATTCACATTTATGCCTTCTATCTATATAAACTCCTGTTACTTGCTCTAATAATTTTAAAGTTCTTAGGAGTCAAAAGTGTTATCTTTCCATGTAGGAATGTAAACAATTTACATTTTTTGAATCTCATGATTTCCCTTTCCTGTGTACCTTTTCATGCTCCTATTGAGACTTGTATTTGAAAGTCAAAGTCTCTATTTAGTTCTGATTTTTTCATCAAGAATGTTTGAAAGTCCTCTAATTGAATATCTATTTTCCCCCTGAAGGATTATATTCAATTCTGCTGGGTAGGTTATTTCTGGTTGTAATACTTGCACATTTGTCATTTGGAATATCACATTCCAAGCCCTCTGATTCTTTAATGTTAAAGCTGCTAACGGCTGACTGTAGCTCCAACTATCTTTGAATTGTTTCTTTCTGGCTGTTTACTATGTCTTCCCCTTGACCCAACATCTCTGGAATTTTGCTCTTTATTGCTGTGTGTTTTCATTTGGGATGTCCTTCAGGAGATGGTCAATGAATTTTTTTTTTAAATTTCCCTTTTACTCTCTTTTTCTAGGTTATCAGAGCAGTTTTCCTTAATAATTTCTTGAACTATGATATCTAGGCTCTTTTTTTTTAATCATGAATTTCAGGTAGTCCAATAGTATTTAAATTATCTCTCTTCAAACTGTTATCCAACGAGATATTTCACATTTTTCTTTATTCTTTTGACTTTGTTTAATTGTTTCTTGATGTCTCATAGAACAATTAACTTCCACTTGCCCAAGTCTTATTTTTAAGAAATTATTTTCTTCAGTGAATTTTTGTACTTCCTTTTCCATTTGGTCAGTTCTATTTTTTAAGGAGTTCTCCTCTTCAGTGGAATTTTGTGTTTTGTTGTTTTTTTTTTTTTTTTTGCTATTTGGTTAATTCTATTTTTGAAGGTGTTATTTTCTTCAGTATTTTTTTTTCTGCCTCATTTACCAAAATGCTAAATCTATTTTCACAATTTTATTGCATCATTCTCGTTTCTTTCCCCAAGTCTTCCTCTATTTCTTTTATTTTGAAAACTCTTTATGAGCTCTTCCAGGAATTATTTTTGGACTTGTGTTCAATTCACATTTTTCACTGAAGCTGTGCATGTCATTCTTTTGACTTTTTTGTCTTCTTCTGAATGTGTTGTTTGATATTTCCTGTCACTGTTGTTACCTTCTATGGCCAAGTTCTTTTATTGTTTACTCATTTTTTTAGCTTATTTCTTGATTTATTACTTTTTGTCAAAGTTGAGTTCTGTATCTGGTGTAAAGGGCTCACTATCCCAAATTTCATTCCTTTCTTGCTGCTGTTTTCAGAGCCAGTTCTAAGGGTTCTATAAGTTTTATGTTCTTCCAAGGTGAGATGATCTAAGGAGAGGTGTGGGTAATGCTCTCCTGGCCTGTGTTCTGATCTGTGATTGACCACAAAGACTTTTCTTTACCCTGGAACTTTCACCACGGTCCTCGAAGCCCAAAGCCCTATTAAGTTAGCTATGGGACTGTGACCCAGATCTGTGTGTGGGAAATGCAAAAGATTCCTGCACCTAGTGCTCCCAAAGGGAGCCCTGCAATTGCCTTTTGGCTAGTTGTTCAACTTCCTTAACAGTTGCTGCTACTGATGAACTGCCTTCAAGGCCTACTGCTATTGGCCTGGCATATCCTGTTCCGTGCATTCTTTATTGCGCTCTAGGTCTGACCACCACTGTGCCGAGACAGACCTTTCCTACAATCCTCCTAAATTGCCCTAGACTAGAAAATTTTTCATCTTGACCTTTTGTTGATTCTGCCACTCCAGAGTTCCATATAAGCCATTATTTTTATGTTGATTAGAGGGAAATTTGGGAAAGCTCAGTTGAGTCCTTGACTTTACGCTGCCATCTTAGCTCCTGCCTTACATGCCCTTTAATGTTTGATAAACTAGAACAAAGGATTGACTATCCTAGGGTAGTTTTAGCCATCATAAAATATTCTCCTTCCCCCATCCCAATCCCTAATGGCAGTAGCTCTGCTGCTGTAAGTATCAATTTTAAATTGTAACTGTCCAATCATGTATTCATTTAAATCCACCTTTCACAATCTCTGTTAAGGCCTTGTTCCTTGTTAATACGGCCCTGTTTCTTTAACAGGGACGGTGAAATTAGTTCTTTTTTTGTCACGGCTGGGCAGTCAATATGGCGTCTTAAAGAGAAATGGGTATTGGAACTCTACTCTAAGAACTCATCCTGAAATCCCAACACTGCTCCTTTCTGGGAATATAACTTGAATAAGCCACAACACTTCTTTAAACTTTAGTTTCCTTTTCTGCAAAATAAATGTAAGGATTTTACAACTCACCTTTTATTTCTTCTGAGAATAAGAAATGAGAAATTACATTTGTAGTCCAGTAGAATTTTAATGTTTTTATTCTTTTTACTCATTTTTGCATATGGAATATATTATATATTACTTCTGGGACAAATTTGTTGCACATACATACTATCTGTACTAGATATATATTCTACTGGGCAAGCTATTCAAGATATCCAAAAAATGACTGTTGACATGTAAGCAAGAGATCCTTCATCCATTTGGTTTACTCTGTGTGAATGAGTGGTGGGCCAAATTTCTTTGATTGCTTACAGATGTCTTCCAGAAGACTCTCCACTGTTTTGGGGTCTTGAGACAATCAGTACAGTCACATGCAAATGAGATTTTAAGGACTTTACCTTCCAAGATGAACCCCTCTTTGATCTTGACTGTTCATTGCAATAACTCCACCACAATGGTAAATGCCTTTGGCAATCACTGCCTGATGTTTATGACTGGAAGGTAGGTGGAAGGGATTAATTTTATCATTATATATTTCAAGGAATGTTGGATTATTTTGACATATGAAAGTTAGATACCTTTTTTTTTAAGTAGTCCAATGTTTGCTATCAAAGTTAAATGAAAACAGCTGACTGAATTGTTCTCTGGGAGTAAGAAAACTTTAACTAATGGTAAGATTCCTATGAAATCAAAGATGTATTTTAAAAATAATAATATGTAACCATTGTTATTCTATAGCAGGCCTGCACAACATACACCCTATCAGCCACTTTTGGCCAAAGGATTTCAGGTGGCCCTTGAAAAATGTAGGGTTGCCACTGTGCACTCTCATCTTTGGCATATAACCTATGGCAACCTACTGTCATCAGTCTGTGTCTAGTCTAACTTGTCATGTGACCCATAGCAACTAATCATTATCTGTCTGTCTCTAGTCTAACCTATCTACAACTCGAAGAAGTTTACAAGTTGTGCAGGTCTGGTCTATAGCTACAAGACATAGAATATAACAACACCTTAATAACTAAAATTGAGTATCACATAAAGGACAATGGAGAAACATGCAGTGGAGATAAACATGCTTCAATGTGTAACCACCAAAGATTCTAAAGAATAAGAGTAAAAGAGCTCATCAAGGAATTTTGTGTGGGAAGTGATGACATGTTGCTCACATAAGAATGAAAGATGACAATTGAATACCCAGATTGTTCCACTGATAGCCTTGTGATAGATAAAAGAAGGTAGCATATAGGGCGGTAACAAACTCTTAGGAGGAAATGGACAAGAGTCTATCAGAATGGGAAGGTATTGATTGGATTTTGATATATTGGAGGGAATTTCTAAATTGATGAGACCCCAGATCCATTTGGACATACGTTACTTCCATAGAACCATGATCATATCAAAGTGAGTATTAGTTCCCAAAGAGCAGATCACAATCCATTAATGTCTTGTTACCCTATGCAGTTCTTGTTTTCATCCTAGAAATCCTCCCGAAATCATACCCACTATTTAGCACAGTGCCTGGTATATAGTGGGTACTTTAAAAAAGTTTATCGACTAGTGGACTAGCCATATTCTTCTTTGTTTTAAGGGTTAGTGTATCCATAGAATTCATTGCTGAGTGACAATCTACTAAACACATGCCTTTCCTTATTTTGGAAGCATATTTTAAAAAATCCTTTTTTTTAGTGTTTCTGGAAATATTAAGAAACATATTTCTTCCATCTAAACATGTTTTTCAGATATCCTGATTTGATGGTAGAATAAGGATGGAAAGATGGCTGATGGGTATAAATGAACCAGAAACTTACTATGCTGAGAGTTTCAAGAAGTGCCATAAAAAGAAATAATCAGGGTCACATAGGACCAGAAAAATCATTTGATGGATCATAAGGCAAAGGCAAGAGTAAGTGAGAGAAATAAAGTATAGAGAGGCCTACAGAAATCCTTCATAGAGGATTTCTTTACAAAACATGAGTAAGAATCACATAAAAAAATTCAGGTGGTATGCAATCCATACCAATGCAGTGAATATTCTCATTGTAGTTACCAGCTGCACCAAAGTATTGAAGCATCATCTTTTGGCCTGTCATGTTTTACATATTTTTTTTTGCCTACGTAATGGGGTTAAGTGACTTGTCCAGGGAAACACAACTAGTAAGTGTCAAGTGTCTGAGGCCCAATTTAAACTCAGGTCCTCCTGACTCCAGGGCCAGTGCTCTATCCACTGCGCCATCTAGCTACCCCCTACATACTTGTTTTGTAGTGCTAATCAGAACTCATACAGTTTTAGTATTTGAAAATGAATCCTTGTTTTGCCATTTAGGTTTGTTAAGATAATAAATTTCTAAGGGAAAAAAATATCTAAGCCACATTTTCTACTCCACCTTCGCCATTCCCTCCTCAAAAAATTTATGATACATCCATCTACTAAAACTTGATGTCTAATTTATTTCAATTCATTCTAACCTCAGAGACAAAGAGACATTGTACTTTTAATAGCAAATTCATTTACTATCTCAAATAATATTTATCACTTTAAATTTGCATTGTGTATTGGACTACACTACAAAATATTTATTATCCTTTTACCGCTTCTAATGAGCTTGTCTCTAATGAGATCCCACAGAGCTTTAAACTGCTGGCCCAAGCATTGCTCTTGGCTGAAGAAATTAGGCCCAGAGAATTAAATGGTCTAATTTAGTGATGCATAGGAAAAAAAAAAGTACAGGCACCAACATAATGAAATATGGAGACCTTTAACTGTTATTGATACAGTCAGAAAGATCAAACTAGTTTTGCAAATCAAATAATATGCAATAACTATAAAATTGGTATTTAATTGCATTTTGGATCAACAATTAAAAACAAATGTCTTAATAAAAAAAGTTCTTCACTCTCTTGAGCTATAAATAATATTGAATACTTGATCTTCTTTAAGGGGATTGTATAAAAGTTACTCTTAATCATGAAAAAATAGGCACAAATAAGATTTATATCTAGATGGGAATTTTTTATATCTTAAAAGTAATAGAAATGTGAACTCCTAACACATGGTCTGTGGCATAAAAATGTTCATTAATGTATATTTCAAAATCTCATTAGTTAAAACTTTTTTTTTTACTTCATTTAAAAACAGCATTTGACAAGACACTTCCCTGAAAGGCAACATAGTATCCTAGGCTTAACTAGCAGGATTCACTTTAAAGGAACACAATATTCACTTCTTCGTAGAAAACCATATATTTTGTTACTACATCACCTGAACATCTTACAGAATGTTCTGGTTTACAAGATGCCTTCCACATAACAACCCTGAGAGGTGCATAGCAAAATGATTCCTACCCCAATTATTGGTGAGGAAGCAAATGTTTAAGTTAAGTATTAAGTGACTTGACGACAGTAACACAGCTAAGAACTGTTGAGCAAACGCTCAAAACTATGTCTTAGGATTCTAATACCAGGACTTGTCTCTGTGGCACCACTATGCTATCCATTCATTCAACAAATATTTAACACCTATTATATGTAATTTATTGTGTTAGGTAATGGGGTGGGGGTGAATAATAATAATAAATATAATAAATATATTATAATATATACACATATATATTATATTTATAATATAAATACAAAATAAATATAACATGGTCTTTGTCTTCAAACTATTCATAACATTTTATTTTATGCATTTAAAACTTTCTGAGAAGGGGTCCATAATCTGCACCATAGAGACAAAATAATCAATGACCCCTCAACTCATTTAAAAATCCTGAAATAGATTATAAATCATCATGTAATGTTTAGCAAAAGGGCTACAGGACCTCAACAACAAATGGTAATTGACTAAACTGAATTGAGTTCCTTTAAAACATCTTCCTAAAATTTCAGAAATCAAACTGTACTAATTATGATATTTTGAATGAATAAATGCAAAAAATTGCAAAAATTATGGAATTACCTTGCTAATCAATATCAAGAAGCTATAGGTTACAGGGTAACCAGAAGATCCTGTATAAGACCACTTGATTTTACTATCTTATGTAAACATAGGTCTTTCCAGACAATGCTGGTCTGAACGATTTTGACAGTGTACAGTATACATAGCGCAAGAGTCTAGGAAAGTGTGGTGCCTTATTATTTGCACTTCTCAATATTCTTTCATGTTCTGTGTTCTCTTTGGATAATTTGCATACTTGTCATATGGTGATCACTGCATTGTATGCTCTGTAATGGCAAGGTTCTTTTTTTTTTTCTATTCCTGATAGAGACCATCATATAACATGTTCTCAATAGATATTTGTTGAATAATAGCATTGAAAATATAAAAAAGGAAATATGCTTACTTTACTTATTGTGAAACCTTTGGTAACCACAGAAAATCCAAAATTCTAATTTTAATAAAATATAGGATTTATATTCACAAAGATTATCCTCTAATTCTTTGACATGGAAATATATTGGTAAATTTTCTTGGGAAAACAAAAGGGAGACATTTGAAACCTGCACTAAATTCAGCTGGCATCACAGAAAGTTTTTGTCTGCTCCTTCCTAAAAATAATACTCCTAAGCCATGGGTCACAGAATAAATACTGGCAAAGCAAAACCAATCACCAGAAAAAAACAAACATTTGAACTTGAAATAAAAGAAGCTTTGCATATATGCCTGGGAAGAAATCCATTGATTAAAACAAATTACATCTCCATTCTCTAGGTTGAATCGCTGTCCAGAACAAACAGAGAATAATCCACAGTGAGAAGGAAATCTCACAGAATGCTCCACTTGGAGGAACATCAATACAAATATCACATTCCTCAAAATTAACTCTGAACTCCAAATAATACAAAACCAAAAAACAAACAATGAAGAAACAGCATTGAGTATGAGATAGGAGGATTGAGGCAAAAAAAATGTTCCTTAATAACTTTTATCTAAAGTAACTAGAATTTGGAAAGTACAATATTAGAAATCCACTGAAGAGAATGTTCAGATTTCCTGAAGGATATATTTTCACTATTTGAGATCTCTTCTCAAATTGAATTCCTTTATATCTTGATTTCTTGCCAAGCATGGTGGTATATGAATATAATTCCTTATACTTGAGAGGCTGAGGCTGGTCGATCACTTGAGCTTGGGAATTCTGAGCTACAATGGGTTAAAGTGAATGGAGTGTCCATAATAAGTCTAGCAACAATATGGTGAACCCCTGAGAGTAGAGGGACACCAAGAGGGACAGCACTTACGCAGGGATGAACTGGTCTAGATTAGAAATGGAGCAAGTCAATGTGTGTTAATCAGTTTGCTGGCCAAACCTGTGAGTGTCCACTGCACTTCCAGACTCAGTTAAGGAATACCATATTTGAAGGTAGATAGATAGACAGATAGACAGACAGATAGATAGATAAATAGATAGATAGATAGACAGACAGACAGATAGATAGACCAAGATGGATATAGAGATGTCTACGAATTTGGAGAGACAGAGAATGAATTATATATAGAGATGGAGACAGAGATGTGGATGTAGATAAATATAGATGAGGCTATTAACATGAATGTAGATATAACTATAGCTATAGAAATAGATGATGCAGATATGTAGATTTACATATATTGGGCATATCTATCTTAGACATATAGATGTATATATACACACAGTAAATCTATGTGTGCATATATGTCTGTGAAGATGCGAATAAAAAGGTGAATATATATATAATATGTGGGTATGTATTTCTATCCATACATTTGTATTCTCTTTTCATCTCATTCATTTTGTGTACAGATCTTCTCAGCTGCATCAAAACTTCCATAAGTAGAGAGCTAGGTGGCACAGTGGATAGAGCACTGGCCCAGCAGTCAGGAGGACCCGAGTTCAAATGTGACCTCAGACACTTGACACTTACTAGCTGTGTGACCCTGGGCAAGTCACTTAAGCCCAATTGACTAAAAAAAAAATCAATCAAATAAACAAACAAAAAACATCTTCCATAAGTAAATATGGCTCTTTGCTACTCTATAGATTACATTGAGTTGGGACATTGGATACTATATGGATTCTTCCAATTGATGAGGCAGTGGAACTAGAGTCAAAGTACCTGGGTTCAATATCTGCCTCTAGAATGTATTACCTGCATCACTTTATACATATCTCTTAACCTCTTTATGTATCATTTTCCTTTTTTGTAAAAGGAGAGGCTTAGACCTCTGAGTCTCTTTCTACCTAAAGATTCATGATCTTATAGTATTGCATTGGTGGGTGGGAGGAATGAGCATCTAATAAGCTAAAGAAACTTGGAGATGCTGAGAACTTTGTGGGAAGAGTACTGGACTTGAGTCAGTAAATCTGGGTTTGATTCCTTGGTTCTGCCACTTGTCTTTCCTTGGACAAGTCATTTTCTCTGGACTTAGTTTCCTCATCTGGAAAATGAGAGATTGGACTATATAACCTTTTTTATCCTTTTATGATGATGAAGTTAATGAAACTTCCAAATTTTCTAACTCACCCTCCTTAAGGGAAGGGATTGTTTTTATTTTTGTTTTTGTTTTGCTTTTCCTTTCTACCTTTAGCACTTAGCACAGTGCCTGACAGATAATAAACACTTAATAAGTACTATCTTGTTGAGTAACTGATTTCAAGAATCTAACAGGAGACCAAATACTTCAAAGATGACTGGTTCCAACACTACAACTACATAATTTAAAATGCTTTTATTTGCTAGCATGTATTAAAAACTCAAAAGTATTTTCCAGAAACAAATTGAATTTCATTTTACAGGAGTAAATTTAAATTCACACACACACACACACACACAATATATAATTAATGATAGCAAAGATTCTGGAGATATTTTGTAGTCCAAAATCATTAGATATTATGTCATCATGAGGCTTCCATTTTGCCTTATTTGGGTTGAGGTTGAGGGCAAAACAGGTCCTAACTGGAATTGACAATTACCTTCCTTTTTTGTCTCTAAGTTGCTGCTATTTCAAATCCGCCACAAAAAAGTCACAAATGAATTTTTTAAGTGCCAAGGCATAGTTGTAGCCTTGATATTTTTATTTTTGTTGTTGTTGTTATTTCTAGGTTCCAGGAACCTTGTGAGTAATGTGCCATATAGAGAATCATGGGCATAATTCATCGTTAGTTGGATTTCAGAGAATATAGATTTCTAATTCAACCTTAATCTTCTATTCCTGGTAATATGTAAAAATAGCTGTTTTCATGGTCATTTTTGTTTCTTTATTGCTTTTACTTAAGTTTGGGTTCTTGTCATTCTATCAAGACCCATACTTCACAAAAGGATATTATCTGATGATCTCATTTCTTGTCTGCACATTAGTCCAATGAGTCTGCCCTAGCAAGCAGCTAACTAGGCCTCAGGGACCATTGCTCTGAATACCTTCTGATTTCAGGCATGTACTAGGTCACACACCTGTACTCAATCACCCTTTGAGCAATGGTTTCATTACTTTATATTTACTTGGGTCATGTGAATATAGCCTTTGGAGGAGACAAAATCTTTGTCTAGGCAGAGGAAATGATAGGTATAAGTTGTTGTTTGTTTGTTTGTTTGTTTTTTAACTACAGAAATGATGCACTGTGGCTGTAGTTTTACCCAGCTATTCTCATTGCTTTTGGTAATAGATGTAGAATGTCAAAATCTTTATGGAAGTAGGAAGGTAAAATAACCAGGGGGAAAAAATCTGTTGAACAGTCATGGCAGGTGAGAGCAAGCAAAGTGAGTGATCATTTGACCACTGTGAACAACCTTCCCTGGGCCTTCAGTGATGATGCTTTCTCAAGTTACACTGAATTCCCTTTGCATGAGAGTCAGGAGCAGAGCTGCGCTGCCCTCTATCACAGTCAGTAACAACTCCACAATAGCCTCTCCCTCTTACAAAGCTGAAAATTTTGCTTACTACTACTTTCCTGCTTGCATGCTCTGCTTTCACCTCCTAAAAAACCAAACCTAAAACAAAACACAGAACAAAGTATCAGTACTAAAGAAACTTTTTTAAAGTCTCAAATATGGTAACTATTTCAATTCATTTATTATTGTCATATTGTGTCATATGGTACCATGGCTCTACATATATCACAATATTAATAGAGAACACTCTGGACTCTACATAAGTTGCCAAATTCCCATCTGGAGATAAAAAGCAAAAGTTTTACTCTAAAGTATTATTGGAGTCAGGTATATGGTGCAGACCTAGAATCAGGAAGACCTGTGTTCAAATAAAGACATAGACATTAATAACTGTGTGACCATGGGCAAATCATTTAATCTCTTTTTATCTCAATTTCCTCTTTTGTAATTAAGATATGGTAGTGGCATTTATTCTATGAGGTCATTTGTGAAGATGAAATGGTAATATTTGTAAAGTGCTTTGCAAACTTTAAAGCATTGAGCTTATTAATATTAGTTTTTATAATCATCAGTAATAAAATCATGCTTTAGAGCATACTGGTCATAAACATTTAGCTTCAAGTTGAAAAGATCATTACTCTCTATCATTATATTGTATTACAATCACCTAAATAGAGTTTTCCCTACTTATCACTTTCATAAATTAAATCTTTATATTCTAAATCTGAGAAAAGAGTTTAAAAAATAATGAAGGAAAGGGACAGTGAAGAGAAAAGAAAGAGAAAGGAGGAGCAGTAAGGGGAGGGGAAGGGAAGTGGAAAGGGGGAGAAAAAAATAAAGGGTAAAGGGAAGGAAGAAACAAACAAAGATTTCTTGCCCCATGCTTTTAATTCTCCTTTGTACAAACACTTTTAATGCTGGTAAAGTGCCTAGACT
The DNA here is from genome assembly GCF_900497805.2 of Vombatus ursinus. Taxonomy (NCBI): domain Eukaryota; kingdom Metazoa; phylum Chordata; class Mammalia; order Diprotodontia; family Vombatidae; genus Vombatus; species Vombatus ursinus. The sequence goes on along the minus strand of NW_020954599.1, from coordinate 38,481,474 downwards.
ACAGTTTATTCTTATTCTGAATTCTAAAGTTCTTGTTGATATGAAAATTAGTGAAACAAATTTAATTACATTCTGATAAAGGCACAAGCCAGAAAAAGAAGAAAAGTACATGTATTGTGAATGGATTTTAGTAAATTAAAAAAAAAATCTAATGCATGTTATTACATTAGCAAACAAGACAAGTGCTGCCTTGATTTACTATAATAATGCTGCCATTTTAAAAGAGAAGTTATCATGCTTCACTGTTAGTAGGGGGTTAGCAGGGATGAAAAAGGGTTGGGGGTATTGAACTATTGAGTGGTATCCCACATAGATCTCTGCTGGAATACATTCTGTTCAATATCTTCTTGCTCAGTATGAAGAAATTTGGAATATACTCATAAAAATGTCAGAAGTTACAAAATCAAGTATATTTTAGCACTTTGGAAGAAAAAATAAACTAAAAAAAAAAAACTGATACCACCCAATTAGGAAAAGTAAAAAAAATAGTTTTATTATCATCACTTAACATTTCCCTCTTTTGCAATTCACATCATCCACTCATACTATCTTCTCCTAAGGCTTATTATTGTCTTCTATGGACCTCTTACATAAGCCAACAGAATGGACAGATAAGAACAATTTGTTCCAAGGGCCAGCCACTTAGAGCTTTGTCAAACATTGAAGATGCCAAGGTTGCTCACTGCATACCACACCATCATCAGTTCTTTTGACTTTTGTCTTGCCATGGTACTTTGATGACTCTAGAAGAGGCTGATGACTTTGAGAAACTCTGTCCCACTTAAATCCAATTCACACACAAGTCAAGACACCACTCCGTGATGTCATTGGTCCTCTCTGAAAACAAATCACCAACAAAAACACACATGTCTCATCTTCCTGGTTTTCTTCAGCACATGCTTCACTGTTTTCTATCTCATCTTAAGGCATGGGCCTTGGTGACTTTTCATCTAAGTTGAGGATTTGTCTAATGCTCTGGTCTAATGTTTCCTTTGCTGCAATAACCCTTATTCCCATTGCTCTATGTACAACTACAAACATAATAAGTCTACATGATATTACCTAATCTATCACAACTAATGAGATGGCTTTTCCCCCACCTCCTTTCCAAGTGCTACCTATAATCCATCTCTATTCACCCATCCTTTAGCTTATCCTTGTCCACACTATTTTATCTATAAAAAAATTATCATGAAGTATTTATACATACTCTCCTTAACACCTTAGACTGACCTGATGGCACCGTGCCAGTCCCAAGTTCTGAGTAAATGTCACCACTTGGGGATTTTGGAGAACATTTCTAAAATGTGCTGTTTGGAATTACTAAAGATTGGTGTTATTGAAGCTCAGCTGGGCCTATTATATGCAAAATGTTTTCCTCAAGGAATTCACAACTACAAAAGTAATAGTGTACATTAAAACAAATATAATAGAAATTGGAAAATGATAGCTGGTAAAAACCATGGAGATATATATATATGTATGTATATATGTGTGTATTTGTATGTATATGTATATGTGTATATATATATGTATACATCAATATCTATTTATCTATATCTATGTTTATATCTGTATCTATATATATCATGCCGATTTCTACATCAAATACAATGGTACTATCACAACTGGACCATAACATAATGTAACAATGAAAGCATCCTCTTATAAAGTGGAGGGAAACAGAGAGGGATAAAACAAGTTTAAAGAAATGTTAGAAAATGGGTTTTGCCCTCCTCTTCTCCTTTCTGCTTTATGAGGTGATACTTTCCTTAATTATCTACCATTCTTCTTTGTAAGATTTTTAAAAATCAATGTCTATTCTAACAGTGTTGCCTTTGGCAGGCAACTCTCTGTTTCTGTCAAGTATTACAGATGCTTGCTTATTAAGTCACTGCCTGAGTTTTCTGTTCTACTTGTGGTAGCAATTAATTTACATATTGTTTTTACATATAAAATGATTAAATAAGTGTTGATGCCATTTTATTTTACATTTGTCATTTTTTGGTTATAAAACTTTACTTGTCAAATAATTAATGATTGAGATGATTTTCCTATATCTTTTTTCATTATTATTTTGTCTTTTTTTTTTTTACTAATTCTGATTTTACTTCTAATCAGCCTAATATGTAACTGTACATAGTCCATTATTTTAATTAGTTAACTTAATAAATTAATCCCTGTATTATGTAATGGTTTGAACAACTGAAAAACCTACAGAAGATTTACATAATTAAATCACTTCTAGAAAAGAACAATGAAAAAAACAAAAATATATGTTTAAAAATTCTAATTTATTATTTATAACAATAAATGTACATGTGTGCATTCTTTCTAAAAAGGAAAAAAATTACAGAATGGATCAAGTTTATCGATATTCTCTTATCACATCAACTGAAAAATATTGTGCTTAGAGGAAACATATTTAATGATAAGATATATAGCTAAATTAAATTAATAGATTGCTTTGAAATTTATTATAAAACTGTAAATTTAAAAAGCAGGATAATAGTAATGAAACTTAATGAAATGGAATTCCAATTAGAAAAAAAATAACAAAGATAAATGAAGGTATTACATAATAATAAAAGAAAAATAAATAAGAAATGCATAACACTTTTTATTTATGTACCAAACAATGTACCAATTAAATTCATAAAATAAATGTTAAAGGTGATACAAAATAAAATATAAAACATAATACTAGAGATCTCAAATATTCCATCCTTAGCATGTGACAAAGTAAATAAAAAGATCTACAACAAAGCATACCTAAATTTGACCTAGTTATGTAATATTCAGAATTAATAACTCTTCACAGAGAAATAAATGAAGGACACAGGGAATAAATTATTTGTTCAGTTAAAAATGAAATACAAAACTAGGCCATATATTAGAAACAGAGATGCCCTAATATATTTGTAAAGACAGTGATTATACATATTGTATTTTAGACACATATGGAAATAATACATACAAAATGAAAAATAATGTATTAATGATTACATCTAACACATCATAAAATTTATCTTAAAGTATTAAAAATCTATTCATAACAAAAATTTCATATATTAAAAACTATTGGGAGCTGGCAAGGTAGTATATGCCTATAATCTCTGCTACTATAGCAGTTGAGGTTGGCAGAATTGAGTTTAGGTTGTATAAGTCACTGTGAGATAAAATAATGTGTGTTTCCCCTATGTCTTGCATCAGTGTAGTGAGATCCTAAGAGCAAGGTCCCACAAAGTTGCCTTAATAACTGGTCAAAATTCCCAAGACAGTGTTGGGATTGGGCCTAAAACTGGCTACTTTGTTTCCAACCTGAGTAAGATTGTCAAACCTACTCTCAGACAAATACACAAATAAACAGATAAACATGGAAGAAAAGTAAAGATGGTAGAATAGTAGCAGGTGGTATAGTTCAGCTCCAACCACAACTTCTGTATCAAAGATCTATGAGGAACATCACACCAAGGAGTAATGAATAAGTCTTAGGAGAATCTATAGTACACCCTTTTTCCAGCCCAATATAAAAAATTAGATCACAGCCTAAATGACTGAGCCATGAACTCTGGAATGGGGTCAGACCTTCAAATCTATCACTTTGAACCTAGAGTAGGATATTAGATTCACTCCCTTAGGTCAGAACAAGGGAAGCTGGTAGTCCTATTGATTTAGGCTCTGGGAGAAATTACATATTCAATTCCCATGATGAGAGTTAGGTCAGAGCTACAGGTTTGAGGCTCTGAAGCAGAAGAATGTTCCATCTAGCATTCATTAACTTTTTGGGTGTTAATGCTTACTGTAAGTCTTTCCCCACTCTAGTCTATCTTCTGTTAAGCCACCAAAGTAGCATCCTATGACTTCCAAGATCAAAAACAAATTTTTGCTTGGTGTTCACAATTCCTAGCACCCCCCATTTTCCTCAGTCTTCTTAAACCTCATCCCTTACTCCACATGCTCTTCAATCTAGTGATGCTGATCTCCTTGTTGTTCCCTATAAAAGACATTTTATCCGTTGACACCAGACATTTTCTCTTTTTCACTATGCCTGGAATGCTCTCCCTCCTTATTTCAAACTTCTGCCTTCCTTCATGTCCCAGTTAAAATAGCATCTTCTACAAGAAATCTTTCCTAGGCTTTCTTAATTTTAGTCCCTAACTTCTGGTTATTCTCATTTAGCATGTATATAAGCTTGTTTGTGCATTTTTTAACATGTTGTTTCACCCATTAGATTGTGAGCTTTTCAAAGAAAGGAGCAGTCTTTTTCATTTTTTGTATCACTAGTAATTCACACAATTCTTGTTGTTATTGACTGACTTATTAGTTCTGTCTACTGGAGCTTCACACAGGTGCAATTTGGTAGTGTTGTTGTCTAGGCAAATTTAAGTTCTAAAGATGGACTTTTTTGGAAAGTCCAAAAGAGCAGCGAATAGACTACAATCCAGAAAAGAATGTACAGGACCTATTAAAAATTTGCATCTCCCTGGTCTATCACCCTTGAAGGACAGCAGTAAATACACTGAGAAGTTAATAACAGGACACCAGATTATATAGACCAATGTACTATAATGTCTCAAGATTCCCTCAAACAATTAACAGTTTAGTCATAACACAAATTCCAATCACAATGTAAATCTGAAGAAAAATATACATATATATATATATAAATAATAAGAAAAAGACTCCCATGATAAAGACTTATTATGTTTCCAAGGATACCAAAGAACAGGGGTGAGTTAGAGTCAATTTTGATAGACAATGATTAAATTTTCAATGTGAGCACTGACATATTTGAAATCAGCAAATGCATCAAATTAAGCCTTGATTAATTGTTTTGTTCAGGATTTAAGCTAAAGAAAATATTAATAATGAAGTTTGAATTTGTGTTGTGCATGCAGTTTTTTGTTTGTTTGTTTTTTAGGTAGTCAGTTTCCCCTCACCCCAGACAGTCAGGAGTATGCATTTATCAGCATACCTTTGCCTGAGATTCAAACCCAAACCAGGAGAGTAACTCCAAAACACTTTTAAGTAAAGCCTCAAGAAAAATTGTATTTTAACCAAAGTATCAATTAAAATTCCCTAAAGAATGAAGCAAATATTTGATATTATAAATATTATTATAAATAAGAGTTCTAGAGGAAAGAACTGAAAAATACATGAGAGCTTTGGAGGAAAAAAGTCTTGGAAAGAGAATTAACATTTTAGCATAATAGTTATGGAACCTTTCCTAAATAATAGCCTTCTTGAAAATAAGAATGAAGCAAATAGAAGTTAATAGAACCAAATAGAAGATATTTCATGACATAATAAGAAATACATAGGAAAAAAAGATTTCAAAAATAGAAGAAAATATAAGATATATCATATAAAAACAATTAATCTGGAAAATCTCAGGAAGAGAATGTTTAAGAATCATTGTACTATCTGAAAGTTATGAAGAAAATTATGAGAGCCCAAAAATTTTAGAAAAATCAGGCAAAATGATCATATTAATAAAATATTGGTCACCTCCCAAGGAAAACCCCAGACTGAAAATTCTTGATATGTCATAGCCAAAATCAAAAGTTTCCAGGTCAAATTAAATATTACTGTAAGCAGCCACAAAGGAAGAATTCAGGTATCAAGGAACCAGTCAGGATGATGCAAGATTTAGCAGCTACTATCATAAAAGAGCAGAGAGCTTAGAATACAAAATACCAAAGGCAAAAGATATAGGCTTAAAACAAAGAATAACTGACACTGACAAATTAAGCATAGCAGTAATAACAGGAAAATGTACCTTTAACAAAGCACAAAACTGTTAAATATTTCTCATGAAAGGATCTGATCAGAAGAGAAAATTATACTTTTTATAGTTTTTCTTCAATTTATATTAGATATATAGGTCTATGATTTTTTTATTCTACTTGGTTTCTTTTCCTGTTTTTGCAAATTATGTAATATTGAAATCAATTTTTCATTGAATACTTGATAGAATTTACTTATAAATGCATCTCACTTACAAATTTTGTAAATAATTTGTGTAGAATTGAAGTTATTATTTCCTTGAAAGTTTGATAGAATTTATTTATAAATGCATCTCTTTTGTTCTGTTCTTTGGTATTTAATTTGTGACTTGTTTAATTTCTTTTCCTGATATCAGTTATTTCAGTTCTTTTTTTTCTTCTGTTTATCTTGGCCTTTTATATTTTTGGAAATTTTTACACTTTCCATTTTTTTACATCTATATGACTTCTTTATGACAATTTTATTGAAATATATTTGAGCAAAATCATTAATAATTATATTATTAATTTCTTCTTTTTGGTTAATTCTTCTTTTTAAATTTTTGATTTGGGTATTATGGTTTTGAGATCTTTCTATTTCTTGGTTTTTGAATTGTTTCTTTTTTTTGGTTGTTATTACAAGCTCAGTTTTTAGTGTCTTCTTCCTTTTGTTGAAGACATCATACACACATACACACTTATGCATATACGTATATGTATGTATATATTTATATATATGTGTGTGTATGTATGTGTGCTTGCATATATGTGTATATAGATATGCACACATATATATTTCCCTTGACTGCTTTGACTATATCCTAAAATTTTTATTATATTGTTTTACTATTGCTATTACCTGTTATGAAATTATTTATTAGTGCTTTAGTTTGTTCTCTGGCATAGTAATTGTTCAGGATTAAATTGCTTAACTTTACAGTAATTTTATTCCTTTCATCAATGGTTCTATGCATACATATCCATTCTGTACATACTATACTATACATATGCATACTATACATACACACATGTACACATGTATGCATGTATACATATATATGTATAATAGTATATAGATACACAATACATATACATATACATTTACATGCACATGAAAGTTTGTGAGTCCCTGTTGAATTTTTAAAATGATCAACACAATATATCATATTAATTAAAAGACCAGAAGAATTCATATTGAAGAAAGAAAAATATTTTTGATAAAACAGAGTTGTTTCAATTAAAGAAAAAAACATTAAGAAACATAGAAATGAACACACACACACAACAGTAAATAATTGGAGAAATATATATTAATTAATAATATAATTAAATTATTTTACTTCTTGTATAAATTTTCTCATTCACTGTCACAACAATAAAATAACCAAAAACTCATTATGTAATCTACCTGGAGGAACAGAAGTTTAATAATGTCAAGGGAATTTATGAACAAGAGTAAGAAGAAATGGGACTTTACCAAATTTAAAAGCATACTACAAAAAAAACCATCAAAAACAATTAGAAATGGTTAAAAAATACAAGTTCACTATTGATTACACAGAGGTTATTATAGAGAACTTCACAATTGAGCAGTAGAAATATTTAGTTACACAATATACATTAGTAAACATCTGATGGCTCTCCCCTACTTCTACTCCTAAGACTCACTATTAAATAAAAAATGCTGGGAAAACTTGAAAGCCATCTGGCAGAAATTAGTTTTAGACCAGTATTTCCCAACCATATACTAAAGTAATTTATAAATGCCTACATGACTTAGATATAAAGTGTCAGATAATTTAAAAAAAATAGGAAATCAAAAAATGCATCTTTTAGATACATGGATAGAGGAAGAGTACATGATAAAATAAAGTATAAAGAGGATTACTGAAGGTAAAAAGGAAAATTCTGATAACATAAAATTAGAATGATTTTGCATAAACAAAACCAGTGCACCTAAGTTTATAAAATAAGTTAATTCAGAAAATAAAATATATTTCCTATAAATTTCTCATACAAAGTTCTCATTTACACAATATATAAGCATTGAATCAAATTTGAAAGAATAAGAGCTATTCAATAATTAATCAACGTTCAACAGATATGGACAGATAGTTCTCAGGGGAACAAATCCAACCATCAATGTGTATTTGAAATATGTTCAAAATTGTTAACATTTACAAAAAAATGAAATTTATGCATCATTAACAAGTTTGGCAAAGTTGACACAAAAAGAAAATTATAAATGTTGGAATGTCTGCAAAAAAAAATAAATATTATAATGCATTGTTGGTGATGCTGTGAATTGGTCTGGTCATTATGGAAAAATTTGATGCTGTGCCCCCTCATATATTAAACTATGCATACACTTTAACCCAACAATATGTCCTCTAGGTCTATAAATGAGAAAACAAACAAACAAATAAGAAAAGGTAAGAGGTTCTATGTGTTCAAAAATATCTGTAGAATCTTGTTTTGCATTGAGAAGGAAAGGAAAATTAAGTAGATCTACATCAGTTGGGAATGGCTGAACAAATTATATACTAAAATATAAGTGAATACAAATGTGCTTTAAGAAATGATGAAAGGGGAAAGTTTACAAAAACCAAGAAAGAGCTGAATGAATTACTAAATAATGAAGTGAAAAGCATCAGAACAATTTATAAAATAACAACAAATCTTAACAATATTGAAGGATTTAAAAATTGTGATCAATTACACAATGACCAATCATGATCCCAGGGCACTAGTGATAAAAATGCTGACCACACCTTGATCAGGTGAATAATTATCATAAATATGCAGAATGATACATAGATTTCTGAACATGGTCAATGTGGGTGTATGTTTTACTTGAATATCCTTTTTTTCAAAATAAATTTAATATTTGCAATACACCTTTAAATATTAGAACCACAAATGAAAAGAAAAAGCTATGAATTAAATGACTTTCATAGTAATATTATATGTAATTGCAAAGAATTAAAAATAACACAAAAGTCCAACAGGTGAATAGTTTACTAAAATTGTGGTATATTCCAATAATTGAGCACTGTAATGCAACTGAAAACAGCAACTATGAAGAAAATTATATACACACATATCTATCAAATACTGCAACATTAAGAGTCAGGAAAGAAATATGAGCTCTAGCAATTACCATAAAAAAGGAAAAGTGAAAGACATTGGAAAAAGAATCTTGATGAGAACATAGAGGGATGACCAAAATGCTGATAATATTTCATAAGTTAAAATCAATTTAAATGTAAATAGTTATTTAGCATATTTAGTTGGCTGTATTAATGCTGAATATTGTTTTAATTTTTTAAACAATAAAAGACAGATGCATGGATTTTTCTCTTAATTATCTTTTCTTTGTAATAAGACTATCTGTTGGTATTTATACTAGAGGTTTCCCCAAGATCTTATGGATTTTTTCCTCTCTAACTTACAGTCAGGAAACTTCTGGAGGCACCATCACCAAGTCCTTTGTATCCTTAAGCTATGTGTTTTTGATGTAATGAAAAAGTTCTGCATGAAGACCTCAAGATTCCAGGTCAAAAGTGGAAAGAAAATGGATGGATTCAATGGCAGCTAAAAATTACATTCTGTACCATGGTCAACCTGGAGTTAGGAATCACCTTTTCTGAGGTTGCCATGATACTGTCTCTCTTTTTTAATTCTTTTGTCTATTCCCTTCCTAATCTATTTTGTGATTGCAGATGTTTGATAATCTAAAGCTCAATTTTTTTACAATCATTTATTTGATTGAATTCCTTATGTTCATTGAATTAATTCCCTTTGAAGCTTTCAAAGTTCTCATGAGCTTATTATGGCCATACTCAGTAATCTGTTAAACAGTTAAAGGTTTTGAGAAAATAACAGGGCAACACAGCAAAAGCACTATCTTGGACACTGACACCCTTTGGAACCATTAAATAAGCAGTCACAAATTGTGGCAGGATCAGTCAAATAGGTAGATTTAAGTCAGAGGAAAATGTGTACGTGAAATTATTGCTTCTCTCTCTCTCTCTCTCTCTCTCTCTCTCTCTCTCTCTCTCTCTCTGTCTCTCTGTCCTCAAATACAAACTCCACCTGCTATATAATGATCTTCTTGAACTATCCAGGCCACCTCTAAAATAATTACCTTCTATCTATATATTTGTCAACTATTCATTTATTTACTTGCTATTTTGTTTTTGTTTATTCAATCATCTATTTATTTAATCCATCATTATTCATTTGCTTATGCATGTCTTCAATATGCCTATACTTTTTCTTCATGGAATTTCCCCAATGGTGAGATCTGAGCCTCTTTGTTGGTTGAGCTGAGTCAATCCATTCCTCATAGAACTCCTTCCATCTGTATTATCTGGTATATATATATATAGTTTCTCTAGTTTCTGTTTTCCTATTTACTTGAATATTTGGGGGGGTGGTTTTTGCTATTTGCTATATGTTCTTTGTAGAATTGGCATTTGGTGAAAAAGGTTTCAAGACTTGGATATAAAGCTTGGGGCACTGAATCCTCATTTAAAATGGCAAATAAGGGTTTGGCTTGAACCTTAAAATCACATTCTCTAAACTAATACTATTTAATGGAACATAGATATATAATTCTACCGTGGTACCCACTCTCTCTGAAGATAGTCTTTTGCTTACCTTCCTTGCAAGAATTAAAGTTTCCCTTGGAGAAGAGTGGGGATAGAAGATGCTAAAGATATATGCATGTGGAGAGATATGTACACACAAATGTCTATGTATATGCATATACATACGTATGTACAATATGCACACCTGTGTATATATGAATGTGTGTGTGTATTCACACATGCACAGCAGCTAGGTGTCACAGTCAATAGAACACTGGACTTGTAATCAGTAAGATTTATCTTTATGAGGTCAAATCTAGACTCAGAAACTTACTTGATGTGTGACCCTAGGCAAGTCAGTTAACCCTATTGGCCTCAGTTTCCTCATCTGTAAAATGAGCTTGAGAAGTAAATAGCAAACCACTCAATTATCTATGCCAAAAAAATCCCAAGTGGAGTCATGAAGAGTTGGAAAGGACAAAAACCACTCAACAAGAACACACATATGTGTATATGTTCATATATGTATACATATGTACACACATATGCATTGTGTATATCTATATTACATGTATATCTACTCATTTATGTATTCATCTATTTAATTATTCAAAACAATTATTTAATTCTTTATTTGCCATCCCATTGTCTTACTAGTGATTTTCAAAACATTCTAAAACTCAATTAATAATGCTTGTTAATTAACTTAAAATTTGATACTGACAAGACATATCCTAATACTATATATCAGATAATATTAACCATCATTGTCGGAAAGCTATTTCAATAGTTGTCATATTTTACATTTTTATGAAACATTTTTTAATGGACCATGGCTTAATTTCCTTTGTATTTATCTATATTTTGTGCATACTTGCCTATTAGAAAATTAAGATTAGTACAAGAAGACCAACACTATCATTGTACAAAATGTGTGTCTCTTAAGTTACTTAAGCTTCCAAAGTTCCAGTTTACTCATATGTAAGAAAAGAATAATAATTAAACCACAAAGTGGTCATGAAAAAAGCACAGAGACTCTAATGTAACAAGTTATGGATAGGGATATGATGGAGATTGCCAGGTTCTTTTTGTTGGGGTTTTTTCCCCTTTCTCCTTTCAGCAACCTGAAGTGAAGATATTCATACATTTTCTCTCTTGGAGCTAAAAGTCAGAAGTACCTGACAAGACTCCCTATAGTAAAAAGACTGGATCTCTGTTCTCTCTTCTCATGCCAACTCCACACCACCCCTCACACAGGATCAGAGTATTGAACTCCACCAATATGGAGAGATACCAATTGAATTTGGAATTAGAGAGATTGATAAAGTGAATAAAATGTGCATACATAATTATTCAAATTTCTATGTATATACACATATAAATGTATACACAATTATATAAAGCTTTAATAGCTTAAAACTATACTAAGATTTTTTGGGGACACCCTGTACCTATGTTTTGAGCTTAATGATTTCTTTAATTTTTTTTTCTGCAAGACTAAGATATTTTTGTTGTATCTAGATATGCCAAAACAATAGAAAACATCAGAAATGGAAAAAGGCCAAACATGCCAATAGATGTTTGATGCCCATTCAATGTCTTTTGACAAGGATGGATATTTTAATCCTCCACTTGAAAATTACCCTTCAAAAGACTTGAATACAAATTGCCAGGATGATATGTCATCTTTTAATGCAATGTGACTGGAATGATGATACTTAGTCAGATGTGGAGTGTAATACAGTGTGACTGGTCAACTGCAATCTGTCATAACCCAGCAGGGAGCAATGTAGCACATGAAGAAACTAAAAATATGCTACTTTGGAAACTCAAAATAATGTGAATCAACTTGTGTATCAGCTTGTTCAGAGTCCTTTAAATAAAAATAACTAAAATGTTATCATTTATCCACATATAACTCATTGCATCCTTAATATTTTATTTTTGATTACATATTTTTACTGGATTCTGACATCTAAAATGCTCAATAACTTTAAGAACTACAATCAATAATTTAAATCAGCTCCACATTTGTCCTTGTGCTAGCCATGCAATAGACCTAAATATATTCTAACAGAATCATATGCCTGTAGTTGAAATACCATTATTCTTTAATTATAACATTTTAAGTCATTTAAAGATTTGGTTTGGCAGATCTGGTACTCATGAAGCAATTAATTTCTTCTTATATCCTACTTTGGTATAAAAAAAAAGCTCTGCCACCATGTGGAGAATTTATTGGAGACCTTGCTTTTGGCCTTATCATCTGGTCTAGCTTCCTACCACTTTGTTTCAGTTAAGAGTCATGGAGCAGTATACTTCCCCATTCAAAAATGGAATCAAAGGGGATTCTTTTCTAAACAAGCAAGTGGAAATTATACAAACCACTATGTTTTTATAAGAACAGAAATTAAAGTGATATTTAAAGAAAAATAATAGCCCAGGTGCAATTATGTGCCTTTCTCATGAAACTTCAAATAGAAGAGGTTATTTTTCATTTATACCTTAACCTTTAACTCTTTACCTCACTTAATCAATGTCAAAATAACTTCCCCAGATTCCTAGAATTAAAGTCGCCCTAAAGCTTTTCTTCCACTATGGGATTTAACTGATCTAGTGAAAGTCTTTTGATTACCTGACCCAGGCTTACTTACTCATCCAGTGGTGCTCAAACTCACTGCCTAGTTTGTTCCATGTCTGCTCAGAGAGGAACCAGTCTCTTCTGGCTTTTTGTTGCTCTTGGCTTCACGGAAGTCAGAAAAGAGTGAAAATTACATCCCTACAGTATATTTGCACATCAGCTGTATGATTATCCATGAATGGAAAGGAACAATGAGGAAGGGAGATCATTTTACTATTTCAAAGGAAAGTTTATCCCACATCAGAATTAATCTTTTAGTTCTAACTTGTTCATCAAAATAAATACAAGACTTGCTAATCAGGCATCTTACTGACTCCTTTTGCAATGATACTCACTAGCCCATTCACAGATCTAGGGCCCAAATTTTTATCGTCTCCAAGACAAGTGCTTTGGAATATATCAATCTCTTAAATCAAGCTCTCAATCAAGCTCTTAAAAAGAAAATATAGATTATGTTTTTTTCACCTTTATTATTTAATTGCTTCCATTATTTTCTCTCACAAATGTCTATGACTAAATTTCCTCCCACTTCATTTTATCCTCACCTCCTTTCTTCTTTGTTCCAGTCTCCAGGTATAAATGCCCTTTCTCATTGTCAAGGTGCAGAGAGATTCTCCTTCATTTCAGAAATGTTATCTTTTGTCAAAGATCTATCCTTGATTGGAAGGAAAATTATTGATAGATAGGCCCTCTCATTAAGTGACTGAAAGGAGAAGAGAAATGGCAGAAACATCAACTGTGACATATTGTTGCTTTTTCATGGGATGGAAGTGGGAGAGGCTGTGCCAATTGTAATATGGTAAGATCACAATTAATATATAATGGCTAGAGCCTTAATAGAGGTCCAATAAAATTTCATGCCATTTAACCAGAGGTAGGTCTTCATAGGTATATGGTAATACTTTAATTCTTCTGTTTAATTTTCTAAACATTCTTCCAAGTGACTGTTCTAAACTGACTCATCTTTCTTCAATCCCTTACTCCATTGCATGCCACATTCCATTCTCTTTTAGCAAAATATCTCACCTCCTACTTTTCTGAGAAGCTCGAGTATTTTGTAGCTTATGCATTTCCTTGTCTTCATATCTAAAAATCTCATAATATTTTCATCTATCCTCTATTTTTTTCCATTATCAGAGGTTAATGTGGTTCTACTCCTTGTCAAGGTTAATTCCTCTATTTGTGCCCTTGGTGTCATGTTCTTCTGTCCTTCAAAAACTTGCCCTATCATCTTTCCTTCTTTCTTTGTGTGCCTCTGTCTGTGTCTGTCTTTCTCTCTCTCTTTCTGTATATGAGTGTGTATATCTGTGTGTGTGTGTGTGTTTGTGTCTTTCTCTCTCCTTACTCTTTCTATACAGTTCAGAAACTGGATCAGTTCTTCCCTTGTTCTAAAAATAACTTTCTTTGATTCTTCCATTCCTTAAAGCCATTATCATATAACTTACATCCTCTTCATAAGTAAATTCCAGGAAAAAATTAGTCTACGCTCATTGAGTCCACTGCCATATCATTGATTATATCCTCAATGCATTGCAAGTTGGCTTCCAACAACATCTCTTTATTAAAACTGATCTCTCCAAAATCACAAATTGAATATTTATCCTCATAACCCCTGAACTTTCTCTAGTATTTAATACTACTTGCCACACCTTTCTTCTATAGGTTGTGTTCTCCCTACAACCCAAGGACACAACTGTCTTTTCATTCTTGTCCCATCTCTTTTGCTACACAATTTTGTTTATTAATTCAGCCATCAAGGTATCTACTTCCTCAAAGACCCTGAACCAGGCCCTATCTATATTTAAAACTCCTCCTTTGATGATCTGATTCCTGTCTCATTATTTCAGTAAATATATTTATGTAAAATACTCTTAAGTATACATTTCTGGTTCCAGTATTTCTCCTCTGACCTAATTCAGCATCTTCTAATTCCTGCTTAATATCTCCATGATGTTGCCCCACTGTTATCTTAAACTTGAAATGTCAAAAACTGAACTCAGCAGTTTCTATTCTAAAATTGCCCACCTGCTACCAACTTCCCTATTCAATTTCAATCATTCATGTTCATTTCTCCATTTCTCTAACATTCCACATACAATACCTGGAAATTAATTTTCCATTTAAAAATGCTCACTTACTTCTACTCTCTCTCTCCCCACATTGATATCAATCTATGTTAGTTCCTCATCACCTTTTGCTTTCATTGTTAAAATAGTCCTATAACTTATCTTCCTGCCTTTTTTGTTTTTACCTCACCCTCTCCAATTATCCTTCATATATCTTCCAAAAATATAACTTCATCTCTTTCAAATAATAAAAACAAAGGATGATCTAGGGATAGCCCACCTTCTCCACTGGCATTTCAGGATGTCTTGGTGGCTGCACACAGCTATTAGGATGAATTACTATTTGGAGGATTTGTGGAATTTTATGAAAAAGGTTCCATGGAATAAGAAGACATGGATGATTTTGATCTCTGTCATTTGAAGGAATATCTGCATCAAAGAGATATTAGATTTAACAAAGTTTCAGGATATAAAATAAACTCATATAAATCATTAGCATTTTTATGTTACCAACAAAGACCAGCAGCAAGAGTTAGAAAAGGAAAGAAGTTCATTTAAAATAACCGTAGATAATATAAAATACTTGAGAGTCTACCTGCAAAGAGAAACCAAAGAACTATATAAACACAATTAAAAAATACTTTTTAATGAAATAAAATAATCTATAAAATTGTTAAAAATATTAATTGCTCATTGGTAGACTGAACCAATATAATAAAAGTGGCAATTTTACCTAAATCAATTTACTTATTCAATGCCATATCAATAAAACTACCAAAATTGTTTTGTTGAGCTGAAAAAATAATAACAAAATTCATCTAGAAGAACAAAAGATCAATAACATGGAAAAATGGGAATGAGGGTGTCCCAGCCACTATAGATCTCAAAGCTGTTTTATAAAGTGATAAATATCAAAATAACCTCATACTGGCTGAGAAACAGAGTGGTGGATCAGTGGAATAAATTACGTATACAATATGCAGCAACAAATGACTATAGTAACCTAGTGTTTGACAAAACAAAAGATTCAAAATTTTGGAACAAATCTCACTATTTGTCAAAAACTGCTGGGAAAACTGGAATACAGTTTGGCAGAAACTGGGTATGGACTGCACTGCATACCAAGATAAGGTAAAAATGGGTACA
Source organism: Vombatus ursinus (assembly GCF_900497805.2). Taxonomy (NCBI): domain Eukaryota; kingdom Metazoa; phylum Chordata; class Mammalia; order Diprotodontia; family Vombatidae; genus Vombatus; species Vombatus ursinus. The sequence goes on along the minus strand of NW_020954599.1, from coordinate 38,465,261 downwards.
TGATTTAGACATAAAGGGTGATATCATAAGAAAATTAGGGGAGCATGGAAGAGTTTACCTGTCAGATTTATAGATAAAGGAAGAATTTATGACCAAACAAATGATAAAGAGGATCAAGGGAAGTAAAATAGATAATTTTGATTACATTAAATAAAAGCAGGTTTTGCACAAACAAAACCAGTGCAGCCACACTTAAAAGGGAAGCAGAAAAGAGGGGGGATATTACAAATGTTTCAGATAAAGGACTCATTTCTCAAATATATAGAAAATTGAGTTAAATTTATGAGAATAGAGATCATTCCCCAATTGACCAATGGTCACAAGTAGTTTTCCAACAAAGGATCAAAGCTATCTATAATATGAAAATACTATAAATCAGTATTGATTAGAGAAATGTAGATTAAAACAACTTTGAGGTACCACCTTATACTTCTCAAATTGGATACTGAAAAGAAAAATGACCAATATTAGAGGCCATGTGGAAAAATTGGGACACTAATGCACTTTTTGTGGTGGTGTGAAATGATGTAACCATTCTGGAGAGCAATTTACAACTGTGCCCAAAGGGCTATAAAGCTGTGCATACCCTTAGACCTAACCATACCATTAACTAAGTGTGTATCCCAAATAGATTCTTTAAAAAGAAAATACTTCTATGCACAAAATATTTGGAGTACTTTTTGGTGGCAAAAAATTGGAAGTTGAGGGATGCCCATCAATTAGGGAATAACTGACCAAGTTGTGGTATATAATTTTGATGGAATATTAATGTGCTATAAAAAATGACAAACAAGATTCTCCCAGAAAAACTGGGAAAGTTTGATATAAACATATGCAAAGTGAAATGAGCTGAACTAAGAGAACAGTGTACATGGTAATGACAATATTATACAATGATTAACTATGACTGACTTAGCTATTTTCAGCAAAACAATGATCCAAGAAAATTCTGAAAGACTTATGATGAAAAATGCTTTCCATTCCCAGAGAAAGAAATGATGTAATCTGAATGCAGATCAAAGCATATTTTTTAAAACTTACTTTATTTTCTTCTTTCTTTTTGCCTGTGTTTTCTTACAGAAAATGGCTAATATAGACATGTGCTTTGCATGACTATACATGTATAACATATATCAAGTTACTTGCTTTCACAAGGAGGTGAGAGGTAGGAGGAAAAGGATGTGAAATTCAAAACTAAAAAAAAGTGTTAAAAATCATCACATTATTGGAAAGTATAATAATAAAAAAGAAATCCAAAGATTATGGAAATGACTCTCCTGCTCAAAATTCATAAATTCTTTCTTACTGCCTACAACATAAAACATAAATGCCCTCAAATCATTCTTCCAATTTAATTTTACATTACTCCCTTTCACATAATCTACATGCTAACCAAGCTGAACCCTGGTACTCCCTAATCTTGTCATGCTGTGTCCCCCCTCCATTCAACCATAATGTCCATCTCCTTGCCAGTAATATTCCTCCTCATTTACCATACCTATATAAATGCCCCCCTACTCTATCACTGACTCGTTATGACAGAAAGACTTGCATAGCTCAATGATACTGTGAGCTATGCCATGCAGGGCTACCCAAGACATAGTAGAGATTTTTGAAAAAAAAAGATAACCCAAAGAAATGGCCAACCACACTAGTATCATTGCCAAGAAAAACCCATGGGCAGTATTACCATTATAAAAGATATTACACCGGAAGATAACCCTTCAGGTAGGAAGATATCCAACATGTTACTGGGGAAGACAAGAGGACAACTACAAGTAGCACCAATACTAATGAAATAACTGGGCCAAATTCAAAAGGAAGCTCAGCTGCAGATGTGTCTGGTGAAAAAAATCTAATTCTATAAAGATCAGTATTACATAGGAACCTAGAATGTATCCTGTATGAACCAAGCTAAGCTAGATGTTGTTAACTAGCTATTACACATCAATATCTTGGGAGTCAGTGAACTTAATTGGATGAGAATGGGTGAATTTAATTCAGGTGATCACTACTTATACTACTTTGGGCAAGAATCCCTTAAAAGATATGGGGTAGCCATCCTAGTTGATAAAAGGGTAACAAAAGCAGTACTGGGGTATAACATAAAAATGACAGAATGATATCTATTTGAATCCAAGGCAAACTATTCAACATCAAAGTAATGTAAGTCTATACTCCAACCTCTGTTGCCAAACAGGCCAAAATTAATCCTATGAAAACCTACAATACATTATAGAAATAATATCTCCTAGAAAAAAAAAAAAAGATGTTACATCCATCATAGGGGAATGGAATGCTGAAGTTGAAAATCAAAAGATAAATAGAATAATAGGGATGTTTGGCCTTGGAGTACAAAGTGAAACATGGTAGAGACTAACAAAATTTTATTAGATAGATTGCTGGTCATAGCAAATGCTTTTTTTTTTTTTTTTTACAACAACTCAAAAGGCAATTCCACAAATGAACATCACTTTACAGCCATTTTGCACTCTTGCTCTTCTTTTTCTTTGGAATGTATTTTGTTGCTTCCTCCTATACGATATTGTCAGCCTCTATCTATAGTTCTTCAGGAATTTCATCTGCCAGATGTAATCATTTAATTCTATTTATCACTTCCATTTCATAATCATACCTATAGGGCTCCATACTTTATTCCGTTAGTCAGGATTTTGCAAGAAGCTCATGATCTGAGTCATAGTAAGTCCAAGATTTTTTTTTAACTTTAATTTTTCCAAGTAAATTTATAAAAACAATTGGCATTTTTAGTTAAATTTTTAATTTTGAATTCTCTCTTCTCATCCTTCCCTTCCCCCCTCATTGATAAGTCATGCAATTTTATATAGATTATACATGTACACTCATATAAAACAGCCAAAGATGGAGAATCTTTATACTGTCAGTTAAAACAAGACATGGTGAGGACTGGAGCCAAGAGAGTGGCATAAAGGGACAGACTACCTTACTATGGGTGTATCCTAAGACATTATCCTGGTCCCTCTTCTCTTCTTCCTCTATTCTTTATCTCAATGACCACAACAGTTCACATTGGATTAATTATTGTTATTCCAGAGGTGACTACAAAATCAAAATGTCCATCCAGAATCCATTTCTTAAACTCTAGTCTCTTGTTACCAACTGCCAAATTGGATATATCCACAGTCATGTCAAATTCAGCATTTCCAAAACAATATTGTTTACCTATCCCCCCCCAAAAAGGGGGGGATTTTTTCATTTCTTTCAAAGATACCACCTCTCTTTCTCTTCAGTCAGGTTTCTGATCCAGGTCTGCTCTTCACCTCCACTCTCTTAACATATACGATTAGTTGCCAAGTCTTGTTGATTCTACCTCCCAAGTATCTCTCATTCCCCCTATCTCCCCTTCCTTACTCTAGGCCCATCATTCTATCCACAGCACCACCTACCTCGCTCTTTGTTTATGGTAGGGGCTTAGTAATAATTATAACTTAACTCCTTCCTGATCAGATGAGATCTTGATCATAGCAGAGCAGATTGCTTAATTGAACCAGATGCTCTACTAAGCCTATTCATGCCACCTCATCCATGCAATTGATTCATGAATGAAGCATCAAGCTAATCAGTTTGCCATGGAACATAAGCAAAATAATAACAATAAAAACACTAAAAAATCAGAATAAAATAAGTAAAAGAATAATCAATAGGTCATAGATAAATGTTGGAAGTGGGGAAAAGAATCAGATTGCCAGGAAAGAGTCTATCAGTACAGGAAACAAGACAGAGACTGGTTCTGAAGTCACTAAATACAAGGCAATAGAACTGGTTTTGATTTTTGTTTGTTTGTTTGTTTTGTGTTGTTGCAAGCACTGTGCAATCAAGTGGAATTGAAGGGTGAAGAGATGGTAAAAGAGGCTTAGTCTGCAGGGCCAGATTAGACCTGCCCCCCTTAAGAGTCTTCTCCTGGGTTAAATTGGTAGGTAAAAAAATAGAACAGTATTCTAGGCACTGTATTTTCATCAGGCAACAAAAATCAAATCCTCTCAGTGCTACAAATTACTTAGTGGAAATAAATTATACATAGTTAGGTTAATTAGCCCTTTCAGTCTCCTAGAAAACCAGTCTTTTTTTTTAAATGATAGTCAATCCTCTTCCTGTATATAGGTACACAGGGTCCTTAATATTCAAATTACATGAAATTCATGAAATTACATGAAAGATGAAAATGTATGGATTTATGGGCCTATAAACATTGTTGTTATCCTTTGAGATTCTTTTTTAAAGTCTTTTTCTCTCCTTTCTTTCTCTCTCCTTCCTTTTTTAGCACTTTTCCTTGCTTTGCTTTGCTTTCTTTCTCTTTTCTTTTCTTCCCTCCCTCCCTTTCTTCTCTATTTCTTTCTTTTTCTTTTTTTTCCTTCCTTCCTTCCTTTCTTCTTTCCCAGAGAAAGAGGAGATCAATGAATTGGGCATAGAATTAAAAAAACTAGAAAAAGAACAAATTAAAAATCCCCAATCAAATACCAAATTAGAAATATTGAAAAACAAAGAAGAGATTAATAAAATTGAAATTCAGAGAACTATTGAAATAAAAAATAAAGCTAAGAGGTGGTCTTATGAAAAAAAACAATAAAATAGATAAACTGTGGTTGATGTAATTAACAAAAGAAAGAAGAAAACCAAGTTACCAGTATCAAAAATGAAAAGGGTGAATACACCACCAACAAAGAGGAAATTAAAACAATCATTACACACTTTTGCCCAACTGTATGTCAATAAATTTGAAAATCTTAGTGAAATTGATGAATATTTACAAAAACATAAATTGCCCAGATTAAAAGAAGAGGAAATAAAATACTTAAATAAGCCCATCTCAGAAAAAAATATATTGAACAAGCCATCAATGAACTCTCCAGGAAAAAATCTCCAGGGCCAAATGGATTTACAAGTGAATTCTCTCAAATATTTAAAGAACAATTAATTCCAATATTATATAGACTATTTGGGAAAATTGATGAAGGATTCCTGTTAAATGATTTTTAAGATACAAATATGGTGATGAAGCCTAAACCAGGAAGAGTCAAAACAGACAAAGAAAATTGTAGACCAATTTCCCTAATGAATATAGATTCAAAAATTTTAAGTAAAACATTAGAAAAAAATTATAGCAACTTATCACAAGAATGATATACTACAACCAGTAAGAATTTATACCAGAAATGTTGTCCTGCTTCAATATTAGGAAAACTATCAGTATAATTGATCGTATCAACAACAAAACTAACAGAAACCATATAATTATCTCAATAGATGTAGAAAAAGTTTTTGACAAAATACAACACCCATTCCTATTAAAAACACTAGAAAGCCTAGGAATGAATGAAGTCTTCCTTAAAATAATAAATACCATCTATCTAAAAGCTTCAACAAGCATTATATGTAATGAGGATAAGCTAGAAGCATTTCCAATAAGATCAGGGGTGAAACAAGGATGTCCATTATCTCCACTGTTATTTAATATGATACTAGAAATGTTAGCTTTAGCAATAAGAGAAGAAAAAGAAATTGAAGGTATTAGAATAGGCAAAGAAGAAACAAAGCTATCACTCTATGCAGATGATATGATGATATACTTAGAGAATCCTAGAGAATCAAGTAAAAAACTATTTGACATAATAAATAACTTTAGCAAAGTTGCAGGTTATGTAAAAAATGCACATAAATCATCAGAATTTCTATATATTGCTAACAAAACCCAACAGTAAAGAGAAAGAAAGAGTAATTCCATTTAAAGTTACTGTAGACATTATAAAATATTTTGGAGTCTACCTGGCAAGACAAACCCAGGAACTCTATGAACACAATTACAAAACACTTCACACAAATAAAGTCAGATCCAAATAATTGTAAAAATATCAATTAATCATGAGAAGGGTGAGCTAATATAATAAAAATGATAATTCTATCTAAATTAATTTATATATTCAGTGCCATACCAATCAAACTACCAAAAATTATTTTATGGAGCTAGAAAAAATAATAACAAGTTTCATCTGGAAGAACAAAAGGTCTAGAATATCAAAGAAACTAAAGAAAAGAAATGCTTGGGAAGGTGGCCTAACCATACTAGATGTTCAATTGTATTATAAAGCAGCAATTATCAAAACTACTTTGTACTGGATAAGAAATGGAATGTTAGATCAGTGGAATGACAAGACACAGTAGTCAATGACTATAGTAATCTACTGTTTAATAAACCCAAAGACTCCATCTTCTGGGATAAGAAATCACTATTTAACAAAAACTACTGGGAAAACTGGAAAATAGTATGGCAGAAACTGGGCGTAGACCAACATCTTATACCCTATACCAAGCTAAAGTCAAAATGGGTACATGATTTAGTTATAAAGACTGATACTATAAGCAAACGAGAACAGCAAGGAATAGTTTACCTTTCAGATCTATGGAGAAGGGAAGAATTTATGACCAAACAAAAGATAGAAAACATTATGTATGAAATGTAAAATGGATAATTTTGATTATATGAAATTGAAAAGTGTTTGCACAAACAAAGCCAATGTAACCAAATTAGGAGGGAAGCAGAAAATTGGGGAAGAAATTTTACAACCAGAGTCTCTGATAAGGGCCTCGTTTATAAATTATATAGAGAACTAAGTCAAATTTATAAGAATACAAGTCATTCCTTAACTGAAAAATGGTCAAAGGATATGAAAAGGCAGTTTTCAGAAGTAAGAAATTAAACCTATCTATAGTCATATGAAAAAAAAATGCTCTAAATTACTATTGATTAGAGAAATACAAATCAAAATGAATCTGAGGTACCACATCACACCTATCAGATTGGCTAACATGACAAAACTAGAAAATGATAAATGTTGGAGATGTGGGAAAATTGGAAAACTAATGCATTGTTGGCGAAAAATATCATCTTTCCATGCATGAATGTAAGTAGTTCAACCTTAATAAGTCTCTTATGATTTCTCTTTCCTGTTTACCTCTTCATGTTCCACTTGAATCTTGTATTGGAAAGTCAAATTTTCTATTCAGCTCTGGTCTTTTCACCAAGAATGCTTGAAAGTCCTCTATTTCACTGAATGACCATTTTTCCCCTGAAGGATTACACTCAGTTTTGCTGGGTAGTTGATTCTTGGTTGTAATCCTATCTCCTTTGACCTCCAGAATATTATATTCCATGCCCTGTGGTCCCTTAATGTACAAGCTGCTAAATCTTGTGTTATCCTGATTGTGTTTCCACAATACCTGAATTGTTTCTTTCTGGCTGCTTGTAATATTTTCTCCTTGACCTAGAAGCTCTGGAATTTGGCTACAATATTCCTAGGAGTTTTCCTTTGGGGATCTCTTTCAGGAGGAGATCGGTGGATTCTTTCCATTTCTATTTTGCTATAGTTCTAAAATATCAAGGCAGTTTTCCTTGATCATTTCTTGAAAGATGATGTCTAAGCTCTTTTTTTTGATCGTGGCTTTCAGATAGTTCAATAATTTTTAAATGATCTCTCCTGGATCTATTTTCCAGGTCAGTTGTTTTTCCAATAAGATATTTCACATTGTTTTCTAATTTTTCATTCTTTTGGATTTGTTTTACAGTGTCTTGATTTCTCCTAAAGTCACTAGCCTCCAATTGCTCTATTCTAATTTTTAAGGAAGCATTGTCTTCAGTAATCTTTTGGACTTCCTTTTCCATTTGGCCAATTTTGCTTTTTAGGGCATTCTTCTCCTCATTGGTTTTTTTGGACCTCTTTTGTCATTTGGGTTAGGCTATTTTTTAAGGTGTTATTTTCTTCAATTTTGGGGGGGTCTCCTTTAACAAGTTGTTGACTTGTTTTTCATGATTTTCTTGCATTGCTCTCATTTCTCCTCCCAGTTTTCCCTCTACTTCTCTTACTTGCTTCTCAAAATCCCTTTGGAGTTCTTCCAAGGCCTGGACTGATTCATATTTTTCTTGGAGGCTTTGGATGTAGGAGCTTTGACTTTGTTTTCTTTTTCTGGGTGTATGTTTTGATCTTCTTTGTCACCAAAGTAAGATAATATAGTCTGACTCTTTTTGCGCTGCTTGCTCATGATCCCAACCAATTACTTGAGTTTTAAACTCTTTGTTAAGGTAAAAATCTGCTTCCAATGTGGAAAATGTACTGTCCCAACCTTCAGGGGTTTGTATAGCTGTTTTCAGAGTTATGGCTAGGGACCTGTAAATTTTCAGTTCTTCCAAGGTGGTATGATAAAGAGCAAGGTGTTTCCTCTCCATGGCCACAAGAAGCTTCACCAATCCTCCTTGCCCCAGGACTGCCCCTCAGAATTGTAACCCAGATCCAAGCATGGGCAAAGCAAGAGATTCCTGTCCCATCTCTGGCAAAGAGATCCTTGCTATCCCCCTCTGATCACCTACTCGATTCTCCCTCAGTCTGTGGACTGGAAGCTTAGGTGGCGGCTGCTGCCCTGGACCTAGCTTCTCTTTCTCACTGCAGTCACTGACTTTTCCCACTGACCTTCCAAGTTGTCTTTGGCATTTGTGGGTTGAGAGGTCTGGAAATGCCACAGCTGCCTGCAATTCAGCCCTCTGAGACCTGCTCCAGGTTCACTGTGGCCTGCGCGCCCACACCAAACTGCGCTCCTCTCCCCGCCCAGTGTGATATATCTTTCTGATCAGCCATCCAGGTTGTCTTGGGCTGGAAATTTGTTTTACTCTGTCATTTTGTGTATTCTGCTGCTTTAGAATTTGTTTAGAGCCATTTTTATTGGTATTTGGAGGTGTTTGAGGGAGAGCTCAAGCAAGCCACTGCTTTCCCTCCGCCATCTTGTCTCTGTCCCTCGCAATAGCACTTCTAAGAGGGCTGTATTCCAAAAAAAACATAAAAATAGAAAAAAGGAGCCACGTGTTCAAAAATATTTATAGTAGCTCTTTCTGTGGTGGCAAAAATTGGGAAGTGAGGGGATACCCATCAAGTGGGGTATGGCTGAACAAGTTGTGGTATTTAGATATAATGGAATGCTATTCTGATATAAGAAATGATGAACAAGTAGGCTTCAGAAAAAGCTGGAAAGACTTGCATAAGCTAATGGTGAGTGAAGTGAACAGAACCAGGAAAATGCTGTACACAATAACAGCCATATTGGGCAGTGACTAACTTTGATAGACTTAGCTCTTTTTAACAATGCAAGCATCTAAGGTATCTCCAAAAGTCTCATGATGCAAAATGCTATCCACATCTAGAGGAAGAACTATGGAGTCTGAATGGAGATCGAAACATACTATTTGCTTTTTTTTCTGTTTTGTTTCTTCTTTCTCGTTCCTCCTATTAGTTCTAATTCTTCTCTAGAACATGACTAATGTGAAAATATATTTAATAGGAATGTATATGTAGAGCCTATATCAGATTGCATGCCATCTTGAAGAGGCAGCTGGGAAGAAAGGGGAAGAAAATTGAAAACTCAAAAGCTTATGGAAGTGAATGTTGAAAACTAAAAATAAATAAATTAAAATATGTAATTAGGGGAAAGTAAAATGCCATATAAAAATGAAATAAAAAAGAATATCAAAAACAAAGCACTGCACAATTCCCAAATGCAACCCATCTCCATCTCTTCCTTTTATTACATTAATAGACCAGCTTTTTGTCCATTTTGACAGCAGTTTAATGTTTTTTCAAATAGCATACAATAAAACACAAAAGATTCCAAAGGAAACTAGTTTTCATTGAACTGTTGACTTTTTTTTTAAAATTCATGATCCCAGGTGAAGAACCTCTGATTGGTGGGTGGGTAGAACCAAGATGGATGTGTGAAAATAAGGACTATCTTGAGCTCTCCCCTAAACCACTCTAAATGCCTCTAAAAAAATCTATAAACAAATTCTAGAACAGCAGAACCCACAAAAAGACAGAGTGAAGCAAATTTCTAGCCCAAGGCAACCTGGAAGGTCAACAAGATAGTTCTGTTGCACCACACTGAGAGAGGAGCACAGACCAGTGAAAACCATGCCAGCCTAGACCAGGCCTCACTGTGATGATTTCCAGACATCTCAACCCACAAACACCAAAAACAACTTAGAAGGTCTGTAGGAAAGGTCTGTCAGTGAGAAAGGAGCACAGTCCAGCCCTGGCCCCAGCACAGGCCTGATGCAGGAGTGGTGGTAGTGGCTGCTTCTGGAGCTCTCAGTTCACAGACTACAAGGGAAATGACAACTGAGCAAAAGGAGATTGCAGGGATATCTTTGCTGGCATTGAGGCAGGATTCTTTTACTTTGCCCATACTTGGATCTGAGTCACAGTCCTGAGTGACAGTCCTGGGGCAAGGAGGAGCACTAGAATATCAGAGCTTGTGGCAGCAGTGGAAAGGGAACCCTCTTTACAGTTCTAGGGCAGAAAAGAGTGCTTGTCATTCACTGACCAGAGCACAGGCCAGGAGAGGAGTAAAAACCTCTCCTTAGATCATACCACCTTGGAAGAAGTGAAAACTTATAGGTCCCTAAAAGTAACTCTGGAAACAGCTGCACAAAAGCCCTGAAGCTTGGAACAGTATGCCCTCCACACTGGAAGCAGAGCCTTCCCTTAATAAAGAGTTAAAAAATCAAATAATTGGCTGGGAAAATGAGCAAACAGCAGAAAAAAAAAACTTAGACTATAGAAACTTACTTTGGTGACAAGGAAGTTCAAAATATACAATCAAAAGAAGACAATAAAGTCAAAGTTCCTATATCCAAAGTCTCCAAAGAAAATATCACAGGGCTTGGAATATGATATTCCAGAGGTCAAAGGAACTAGGATTAAAACCAAGAATCACCTAACTATGTGTAATTCATGAGGGGGAAAAATTGGCATTCAATGATGTAGAGGAATAGAAAAGCTGACTTTCAAATACAAGACTCAAGAGAAGCATGAAAAGGTAAACAGGAAAGAGAAATCATAAGGGACTTACTAAAGTTGAACTGTTTACATTCCTACATGGAAAGATATTTGTAACTCATGAGACCTTGCTCATTATTAGGGAAGTTGGAGGGAATAGATGTAGACAGAGGGCACAGGGTGAGTTGAATATGAAGGAATGACATCTAAAAAATAAAATTAAGGGGTGAGAATGAATGTACTGAGAGAAGGAGAAAGGGAGAGGTAGAATGGGGTAAATTATCTCACATAAAAGAGGCAAGGAAAAGCTTTTACAGTGGAGAGGAAGAGGGAGGAGGTGAGAGGGAATAAGTGAACCTTACTCTCATCAGATACAGCTTAAGGAGGGAATAACATACACACTCAATTGTTTATGGAAATCTATCTTACCTGACAGGAAAGTAATGGGGAAGGGGATAAGAAGGGGAGTGGTAGAAAGGAGGGCAGATTGGGGGAGGGGGTAATCAGAATCAAACACTTTTGAGGAAGGACAGGGTCAAATGAGAGAACAGAGTAAGGAGGATAGAATGGAGAGAAATGTAATCTTTCACTACATGACTATTATGGAAGTGTTTTGCATGACTACACACGTATATCCTCTATCGAATTGCTTGCCTTCTCAATGAGGGAGGAAGGAAAGCAGAACATTTGAAACTTAAAAGTTTTAAAAATAAATGTTAAAAATTGTTGTTACATGCAACTGGGAAATAAAATACATAGGCAATGGGGTATAGAAATCTATCTTAACCTATAGGAAAATAGGGAAGGGGATAAGAGAAGGATGGGTGATGATAGAGGAGAGATCAGATTGGGTAAAGGAGTAATAAGAATGCATGCCTTACTGAGGTGGGGAGAGGACAGAGATGGGGAGAAAATCTGGAACTCAAAATCTTGTGGAAGTCAATGTTGAAAACTAAAAAATGAATTAATTAAGAACCTGTGATTAAATAGATCAAGTCCTAGAGAGTTGTCTGAGGTTCTGAAGGGCTAAGTGAATTTCTCAGGGCCTTTACATTTTTCAAAGAAGTTCTGATTACACCACAACATTGTTTCTAATTACTGTGCATATATCAAAATTAAATGTTCTGGGACAATATCATTGGCAAATGAGAGTGTTTGGAGAACTTTATAATCTATAGGGAATCTCTTTTTTTTTTCCTATTTGTACCATGTAGGACACGCTCCATGATGAATACAAGATTCAGTGGAAAGTTCCAATTAAATATGTGGTATTATGTTGCATAACACACCTAATGTTAAAAATAGTAATAAATATTTAAGATGTGATTAATTAGTATGCATCACTGCAGATTTAAATAGGAAGTCACTTTTGCCTTAAACTTGAACTTAATTATACACTTCAAAATTTATTTAAAAGCTTTTTAATTGCCAAAATGTTTGCCAACTTTCTAATTCTATTTACTTTTTCTTCCACTTTATGAGGGTAATATAATAAAAATATTTCTCACCTTGCAGAGTTGTACAGATAAACTGCCGAGAGGGAAACGTGTGCCTTCTTTTTCCTTGTCAAGCTGGTTAGAAAGTATTTTAACATGTTGGACCCAGGAAAAAGTTATCTCAGTTCAAGGGAACATGACTGACATTTAACTAATATTTATGAAAAGGTGGAATAGTCTATATTGATAGAAAAATAGTCACCAATAGTCACACTGATGTTAAGCAACTGCCCACTTCCATCTTTTTTTTTTTAACTATTTCATCAATATTCACCTGGATACCCAATTGCAAGCACAGTCATTGGACTCTGATTGACATAAGACCAAAATGTAAATAGTCTTTAAGACTGAACATACACACATGGAATAAGGAAAGCTTCATTCTTACACTACCCACAATAGTACACAGCTTCATCTCATGCTACTAAGGCTAATGGGAAATGTCTAAATGTCAAGCCACAGCCATTTTCTATAAACTTGTACTAAATAATTGCTTTTGAAATTAGGATTAAAGATTCAATTGAAGATAAAATGTTTCTTATTGGAGTCCTGACAATGATTTCTTTTTAGTTATGAAAAATGGAGAAAAGTTCAAGAGTCAAGTATTCATAAAATATATAACCAAAGTCTGTATTTAAATATTAGTCGTCTGATCAGGATAGCAAAAAATGATCATCAAAGTTGCTTGAAATTGTAATGTTTCAGTAAGATATCTTGTATGCTCTGATTCTTCTTTTTTGGCAGAATAACATTTTGATGACTTTCAGTACATTATTTTATAGAAAGATGGAAATATTAAAACTGAGTTCTAAAACAAATAAAGACAATTTGAAAATAATATGTAATTATGGGCTAATGGATTTTTGTATTAATTAGGTGTCCTCTTAAGGCACCAGGATTCTTCCAAGGAACAGAATTCTAGAGAAGAAATCAAAATTCCATTTTAACTAGTAGGATAAAATGTTTCATAAGCATATTTTCATTAATTTTGTAATTATAATTATCTACCTATACAATATCCACAATACACTAAATAAAAAAGAATAATATCTGGATAGTAATTTTTTCTCAGACTGTTTCCCTATGAACTTCATAAAAAAGTTGAGAATTATGTGATAAGAATAATGAGAAAGAATATGAGGATTGTAAGCACTCTCACAATCCTTTATAATTTACAAAGTGACTGTGGCTCACTAAAGCTTAAGTGAAGATTTCCTTGCAATGAGTAGAAATATTCCCTCCTGTGACTTGTGACAAATTTAAAAACCTTACCTCTTGGATAATATAACTTTTGGGGATCTGCTTGTTCTAATTAGTGTAATTCATTCACATAATAAACTAAAAAAAAAAAAACCATTAAATTATTCTATAGTCTTCACGCAATTGCAAAAGAGATCCATGAAAAAAAAAAAAGAACCCTGTATTGAGCAGGTGTTTGGATCTGCTTTGATAGAGAAAATTCCCCACCCTACCAAAATCATATTCTTCCTAACTTTTTGTATAGAATTTTTCAGTTTAAGGGAAAACAACAATATTACTTTTAACCCACGTGAGACAATACAGCAAGATGGACAGAAAAAGATATTATTACTCTCATTTAATAGTTGGGAAAACTGAGGTTTCTGCACTTATTAGGTCACTAATCCTTATTCATAGCCACATTTAGGCCACTTATAAGGAGTTTTGGAACTATGAATCTAAACTATCGCTTCTTTCCACAATCCAATGCTAATATTTCAAGGACCTGTGATTTCTTCTCTGTGGGAACTCCTTCCATGCTTGAACAAGGCAGATATCAATCACTAACTCTTAACAACCAGTTCTTAAGGACACTATACCACACTAGCTTTTAATGAAAATATTCTTTGCTTTTCTTGACAGCAGACAAGATGGCAGAGGCGGAGCAGAAGAAGAAGCGAACCTTCTAAAGTTCACCTACAGCGGCGTGGACCTGGATCAGCTGCTGGACATGCCCTATAAACAGCTCATGCAGTTGTACAGTGCTCGACAGCGGCGGCGACTCAACAGGGGTCTGCGGAGCAAACAGCATTCCCTTCTGAAGCGCTTGAGGAAGGCCAACAAGGAGGCACCCCCCCAACTCCCACCACCCCCACCCCCCGCCACCATGGAAAAGTCCGAGGTAGTAAAGACACACCTTTGGGACATGATCGTCCTGCCAGAGATGGTGGGAAGTATGATGGGCGTCTGTAACAGCAAGACCTTCAATCAGGTAGAAATGAAGCCCGAGATGATTGGACACTACTTGGACGAATCCTCTATCATCTACAAGCCTGTGAAACACTACCGGCGGGGTATTGGAGCCACCCATTCCTCTAGTTTCATCCCTCTCAAGTAACTGGGATCCTAACAATAAAAATAAGAAGTTTCTTAGTGAAAGAAAAAAAAAAAAAGAATATTCCTCGCCAGGTGGAGGTAGATATCTTTCATCCCTGCTATTGGGGAAGCTAAGTTTGATACATCCCTTGAGTTTGGAAGTTGAGTTGTTTTAGGGCTGAAGCCAATTTCATATCTGCATTGAATCCATGATTGATATGGTAATCCCTTCAGATATGAAGAGCAGAGAGTGTGTAGGCGGTGGGGGGCGGGAGTAGGTGGGAGGTTGCAGAACGGCTGGAAACATATGAACTGGCACAGGTTGGAAACAGAAACAGAGCAGGTCAAGCTGAGTCACCGTTCTATGTCACATGAGTGAGATCCAGAGAAAGAGAGAGACAAAGTGGGAGAGACTGAAAAAAGAAGGAACAAAGGAAGGAGGGAAGGAAGGAAAAAGAAAAGAAAGATAAAGAAGAAAAAGAATATTCTTTTACTAGCAAACCTCATGATGATTCCCTGAAGAAAAGGCCATAACAAGCACATTTTAAAATGTACCAAATGAAAGATTTACACACCCTTGTTCATTCTGCTAAGGCTTTCTACACCCAATGTGGTAACAAGATGAGCATCTACTAGGCTATTTAAAGCATCCTCCTAGGGGTCCTGGGAGGCACTGTAAACATGTGAAGAAAACTGTGAATTGGGTGTGAATGTAAAGATCAGTATTTGCCAAAATTCAAAACTAACTTCCCATCCACATAGCTAGTGTAGAACATTGCCACAGCTAACCCTAAATTCTGCTAACTTGCAGCTCAGTTCATGAACATTGCTTTGGGGGGAAAAAGAATCATATCATTTTCCCCAAAGTGTTATGATTATTTCTGCAGAGACAAAACAGCAGATTGGCATTTTTTTCCCCCAGAGATCTTGGTAGTCGTGTTGGAGATTTATGAACTGTTTGAGACAACAGAAAAGTTTGATTCGGGCCAAACCTATATGTGAACACTGATTCACATGTCCAGTTGAATACATATTATACATGTGTGTCTGTGTTTGACTTTTCTATATATAAATGGGCTAAGAGGAAGTGAAAAAACAACAAAACAAAAAACAACCATAACAAAAAAAAAAACACATTTCAGTTGCTTGTTGTTATGGGACCAGTTAAAAAGTATTTACTTTTCCCAGACATCTAAATTGTGCAGCCTTCACTCTTGCCATCATACTCACCCTCAAACTAAAACACTACCCCTGTAACCTATCCAGGGCTTTAACAAGTGAGATTTTTTTTTAAATTCTATTTTATGTTTGCATAGTTTGCCTGGATCTAGGCTCATGCTCAAATTCTCAGTAATTCAATTTGAATTTTCTTCCATCATTTGAATGTAAGCAACTTGAGGGGGGAAACTGCCTTGCTTACTTATAATAATACCCCCAGTATTTATTACAGTGTCTTCAGTCTCTGACACTTAACAAGAACTTAATAAAAATGTCATTTATCATCTATTTATCTATCTATCTATCTATCTATCTATCTATCTATCTATCATCTATTTCATCAGCTAGTATTTTTTAAGAGAGTCCAGAGGCAAGTAATCTCTATAATAAGGAAAAAAAAAAGATTTCTCATAAAAAAACTATGAGGGACCAAGCATGAAGAGCCTAAAGTCTTGTGGGGTATTTGAGGTATGAGGCCAATAATGATTGCTTTCTCAAACCATTGAAGAGTTTTCATGTCACTTTATTTTTTTTCTTGTTGCTAGAAGGCATCACCAGAATTAATAATAGCTATCATTTATATAATATTGTAAGGCTTGCAAAGGATTTTTCATACATTATCTTATTTGGTCTTCATAAAAAAAATAAACTTATGAGGTAGGTTTTATTATTGTTACCATATTATAGAAGGTGAAACAGCAATTAAGAGGGGTTAGGTAACTTGCACAGGTAATCTAACTAATGAGTTTTTGAGGTAGGTTTTGAATTCAGGTCTTCCAGACTTTAATCCCAGCACTATTCCCTATACCACCTAGCCGCTTAGTGATGGCAATAGTTATAAGGTATAGAAAGGGAGATTTTTGTCTAAATGTAAAGAATAGTTATGTTCTTTGAGCTTCAAAAAGTGGAGTAAGTCTCCTCAAGACACAGTGAAATCTCCATCTTGGGTGATCTTGAAGAAGAAGCTACAGGACAAATTCTCAAGAATGCTATAGAAAGCATTCTAACTTTGGTTATAAATTAGACTGAATGATCTCTAAGGTTCCTTCCCAGACTTTTTTTTTCCTAGGCGTGTGATTTATTCAGTGTGAAAAGCTCAGTTTCTTGATTTCCACAAGGTTACAAAACTAATGTTCCTAACTCGTAAGGAAAGCCCCCTTGTTGATATGACTTGATGCTACTTGAAACTGGAAATGCTAAAGACATAGACCAATTTGGGGTGGTGGAAGGCAGAGGGGATAATGAACAAATGAACAAAAATAAGAGGGGGCTAAGGAGGTGGCTCAGCACAGGTTTTCTCCACATCTCCCCCCAGCTTCATTGCCTTTGGACTTCTTTGGAACTTTCCATCATATCTCCTAAGTTGGGTACCTTCTCTCTCTGGGTCCTTTTCAGCTTCCTTTTGTGTGCTGTCTTCCCCTCCCTCCACTGTAATGTAAGGGGAGCATAAGGATTGTCTTTTTTTTTAATTTATTTGCATTTGTATTCTCAGAACTTAGCTCAGTTCCTCACATATAGCAAGTGCTTAATAAATGATTGTTGACTGACTGATGGACTGGCCTATACTTTGTGGAAGAGACTTATAAAGGGTATGCCAATCTGAATTGATTACAAATCAGCAGCTATGCCTATCTTCAGGGGAACTGAGTCCCTTCAGGCAAGAACTTTTTTTTTTACCTTTTTTAAATTTTAAACTTAAATACTAAAACTCAAATACATAAGAAAAAAGAAACATATGAAAACTTAGACACAAAATAAGGAAAAAAAAAATCATGTGCATAGCACAACGTAAGAGAGGATTAAAAATGTGTAGCAATACATTACCATTTCAAGAAAACCCATGAAATAAGTACTACACTTTTTGTTCAGAGCTGTCCATCTTTTCTTTGCTTCCTTATAAGCTTTGTTTTGTTCTCTGCTCTGCACAGACAAGAACAGTTTTTGACACATTTTAGCTGTTCATACTACCCCCACCACCACCTGGGACACTCATCATCTCTCCACTGCCCTCTCCTCTGCTCTGTCAGCAGAAATTATATGGAAATACATGAGGGGTGTTATGAAGCTCAAATGAGACTCAAAAGGATGCAAAAGACTTCACAAATGTTAAAGCATTATGGAAATACCAGTTATCACTATTATAATAAGCCTACCATCACCAGGCCTCTGGTTTGATAATGCTTGCATTCCCTGAGCCTTCTATACAATCTTATTGAGCTCAAGATATATTTATAGAAAATGGGCAATGGTGGTAGGGGTGGGGGGTTATACTGCTAAATGTTTAACAACTTGGTTCTTTGGGAAAAATATATATGTATATATACATATATATGTATGTATACATATATACACACACATACTTAAATTTAATCTGAACTATTGATTCTTAAGTCTAGACAATAAAAAAAAAATCAAGCTTAGATTTGTAACAAATGCCAATTTTCTGAGGTATAAATATTTAAACTGAAAAATTATAATGGTCTCATGTAAGCCGGATCCAGCACTTCCCTGAAAAACAGCAGTGTGGCCTAATTAGGTATAGATTAGTAGCTAGGTAGGTGATGGATGGATGGATGGATGGATGGATGGATGGATGGATGGATGGATGTATAGGAGAGAGAGAGGGACAGAGAGAGAGAGAAAGACAAACAGAGAGAGAGAGATAGATAGAGACAGAGAGAGACAGAAAGAGACAGAGAGAAAGAATGAATATTTATTAAACACTTACTAAGTTCTAGAAGCTGTGTTAAACTCTGGGGATACAAGTGCAAGCAAATAAGAAAGTTGCTACCCTTGAGATGTTTATCTTCTAGCAAGTGAAAATAACATATAAGAGAAACTTGAAAAGTGTTACAGTAGATGGAAGATATAGAGGGAAGAAAAGAAGTTCAGAGAGTAAAGTGGGGTAGGAATCAAATTAAGCATGGCCTAGGTTTGTCATGAATCAGTAATTCAGGCAAAGGTATCACCAGTCATGAGAACAAACCTCAACATGGCAAAGGGTGGAAAGGATGCTGCTAAAGAGGTGGAGAAGTCTAGACCAAAGCTCCCTAAACTGTGGGTCATGATCCCATAAGGGGTCACATAATTGAATGTAGGAGTCAGAAAAATTTGGCAACAGTAAAAGAATTCTGAATGTGCAACAACCAAAAATTAATTCAAAATCAAATTAAGTGTTTCTGGCAGTGCTTCCTCATGATTCATCACACAACTTCACTGCAACCTCAATTCTGAACATACAGCATGTGTGCTTTGCACTGTGCATGCCATCATGCCACACAACACTAATGAATGTCTCCAGAAGCACCTCAGTTCAGATTAAAGATGATTGTATGTTATGAATTGCAGTGTTTTTACTGTATAAAGTTTTGTGTTCTTACAGGAACATAACACTTTAATTATGGAAAATAAATACTTTTAATATTTTCCTACCATCATTCCTCAGCATATAAGTATGAAATTAGTATATCTTTGGATTGTATGGTGTTAGAATGTTTGATTGCAAAAGTTGCTATTATCTCCTCTTCTCCAGAAATTTGTGTTTGCAGCAAGTAAAGATGAAAGCCCTTTAATAATATTTCTCCACTATCACTGCTGAATTTTTTTTAATTAAACACAAACTAATGTAATTTCATAAACTAAAGCTAGTATTTATTTGAGAAATCATTAGCATTTGAGAAATCATTAATTTATATGTTAGGACAAAAATATTTTTCCATTATACAGAAGTGGTTACATTTAGACAGAAGAGGTAAAAATACTGATAACAAACCAGCAGTCTTTGCTATGAGTTGCAGTACACTTAAACTGACAAGAAAAAGACAATATATCGAATCATTTTTGCAACATTTATTTACTTCTAATAATAATGATGGCATGGAAAAATCTCTGCTTAATTTGTAATGAAGTTTTGACTGTGGAGAACATGAAAGAAGTCAAACTAGAATGACATCTTAATATTAAGCATGGAGTATACTGCAATAAACCAAAAGAGTATTTTGAACAACTTTCAAAGTCTTCAAATAAAGAAAAACAATGTTTTGAGAAATTTGCTACTGTCAATAAAAGTATTTACTTGCATCTTGTGAAATGTCTTATTTAATTGCAAAAACTAAAAAGCCCTACACAATAGATCTCCTTTTTACCTGCTGCTATTAAAATGTCAGAAACAGTTCATGGGAAAAGTATGGGGATTAAAATCCTAAAGTTCCTTTGTTGAATGATACTGTTTCCAAAAGAATTTCTGAAATTAGTAATAAGCAATTCTAGTATCTTATTACCAGGCTTAAGGGCAGCCCAAAGTTTGCAATTCAGTTAGATGAAACAATTGATATCTTTAAAATGGCACAGTTGTTACTTTAATTATTTATTGTAATTATTCTTTTGTCACCCCTTGGAAGGGCACACATGAGGGGAAGACATATCTTAAAGTCGATGAATTTTTACAAATGAAGGTTTGCAGTGGGAAAATTGTGTTGGAATCTGCACAGATGGTACTGGAGCAATGATGGGCAAGAATGTTGGAATTGTAGCAAAAGTTAAAGTCAGTGACATTCACTACAAGATCCATTGGGAGGCATTCATAGCCAAAAATCATCACCGGTGTTACTTGCCGTGCTTCACAATATTTTCAAAATCATTAACTTTATTAAAAGCCCTGCCCATAACAGTTGTTTGTTTTCAAACCTTTGGAAAGACATGGACCCCAAATACAAAAGGTTATTATTACATGCAGAGGTAAAGTGGCTCTCAAGATGGTGAAGCTCAATGAGATTATTGAAATTGAAAGATGAAGTTGTTATATTTTTGACTGAGCAGAAATACAATTTTGTTAACTTTTTTTCACAATGACTTATGACTTTCAAAACTGCTAGTTTTTGGATATTTTTGAAAAATTCAATGATTTGAACAGGTCACTTCAAGGGGAAATTTGTAATGTTTATATTAAAAGATAAAAGTGAAAGTTTTACTGAAAAAACATACGGAAGAATAGGGTGGAAAATGGTTCTTTGGAAATGTTTACAGTCACAAAAAATTTTGTAATTGAAATTATAATTGAAAATAACCTTCCCAAAGGTTTAATTGTAAGAGTTATAATTGATTATCCAAAGTTCCTGAAGGCATCGTTTCAGAAATACTTCTTTTCAAATTTTGATTCTAAGAAACTAAGTTGGGTTCATAAATCATATTCAGTTGAAATAAAAAAAATGCCAGTCATCTGCCATTAAAAATTCAAAAAGAATTTTCTGTGTTATCAAGCAACTCAGGTTTAAAAATTTAGTTTCCTAAAAAAAAATTGTTAAGTAAATTTTGGCTTGGGATTAAGATAAAATTTCTACAATTTCTGAAATGGCCCTAAATGTACTTCTGCCATTTTGTACAATATATTTACGTGAAGTGGTGTTCTCAGCATTGCCTCAGCATTATAAAATCCAAATACTGATCAACTCTGAAAAATGTTGAAGATGCTGTACATCCTGCAGTATCAAACATTCCACCAAGATTTAATTCTTTATGTAAAAATTAAAAAGCACATCCATCTCATTAGTATGCAAATTTGCTTTTATGTTTAATAAATGGTAATATTACATGAATACTAAAGAATTGTTTTAAAATAAATTTATGATTTGTTATCAGTAAGTGTTTGATTTCTACACTTATTTTATATATCTATATACCCAGTGTCACACAAAAATTTCTCAGGTAAAAAGGTGTCATGAGTGGAAAAAGTTTAAGATGCCCTGGTCTCCATAGTGAGTGGTCAAAGCTCAAAGGAACTTCAAAGAAAGACAATACCATGGAACTACTCTCAAACAATAGGTGAGCAAAGACTTGTGGAGGACCTTAGCCAGAGGACTGCTTTTATTTAAATATCTAAATGACCTGAGAATAGATATTGTATCATCTTTGCAAGACAAGGTTTTCTATTTTATTTTGTTATTTTATTTTATTAACTCATTTTTATTTCATTAAATATTTCCTGATTACATTTGAAAATTTTTAACATTTATTTTTTTTAAGTCTTGAGCTCCAAATTCCTTCCCACCCTTCCTGATGCTCTACCACTTGTTCTTTGTTATCTTAATATAACTTTCTTCAATAATAGTATGAACTGGGTGTTTACACGGTAGGGAACTAGTATTTTTATTCTGAGGCATGTAATGAGAAGATTCTGAAGGTTTATTGGCACATTACTTAAGATGAAAGAAAAAGCTACACTCACCTCCAAGATGCTTGAGTACTTTATGTCATTATAGCCCTTAACATTAACGCTTCATATGATACAAACAAGAACAAAATGATTTTTTTTTACAATTTTTGGAATCCCACAAATCCTAGTTTAAGACAAATGTAGCATTTTAACATACTTCAGGCCATTGCATAGCATCAGAGATTTAGGGATTTTGAAGAGAATTTAGACATCACTTAATCAAGGTCATCTACTTTACAGATGAGGGAAATGTGAACAGGAGACATAAATTAATTTGTCCAAGATCTCACAGCAAATTAACGGAAAAGCTAAGACTAGAAACCAAGTTTTTGATTCCCAGTTCAGTGCAACTTCTTTTTTTAATTTTAATGTACTTTGTTAAATCTTAAAAATCTTAACAATTTTTTTTAATATTAAGTTCCAAATTCTCTCCATCCCTCCTGTCCTCACACCCTCCTTGAAAAAACAAGTAAGTTGATATTGATTATACATATGAAGTCATGCAAAATATATTCCCATAATAGTTATGTTGCAAAAGAAAACACTAGCAAAATAAAACAACAAAAATAAAAAGAATTTTAAAAGAAGTTTACTTCACTATGTATTGAGAGTTCATCAGTTTTCTCTCTGAAAGTGGAAAAAAAATCATCTTGAGTCCTTTGGAATTGTCTTGAATTGATTTCTTGATCATAGTAGTTAAGTCTTTCCTAATTGGTTTTCCTTAACAATATTGTTGCTACTGTGTACAGTGTTCTCTTGGTTCTGCTCACTTCACTTTGCATAAGTTTATATTAACTTTTCCAGGTTTATTTTGAAACCATTCTACTCATCATTTCCTATAGAATAATAATATTTCACTACAGTCATATAGCACAACTTGTTTGGCCATTCCCCAGTTGATGAGCATCCCCTGAATTCCCAATTCTTCACCACCACAAAAATTGCTGCTATAAATATTTTTGTACAAACAGGTCTTTTCTCCCTTTTTGGATCTCCTTGGGATATAGGCCTAACATTTCCAGGTAAAATGGTATATAGTTTTATAGCTCTTTGAGTATGGTTCCAAATTGGTTCCAGAATGGTTGGACCAGTTCACAATTTCACCAATAGTGTATTAGTGTCCTGATTTTTCCACATTTCCTCCAGCATTTGTCATTTGCCTTTTTTGTGATGTTAGTCAACCTGATAACAGTGAGGTGGTATCTCAGAGTTGATTTAATTTGTATTTCTCTATTCAATAGTGATTTAGAGCACTTTTTTTTTAATGTGACTACTGATAACTTTGATTTCTCCATCTGAAAACCTCTTGTTCATATGCTTTGACCATTTAGCAATTGGGGAAATGGCACTTATTTTTTTTTTTATAAATTTTGGTTCAGTTCCCTATATATTTAAAAAATGAGGTCTTTGTCAGAGAAACCGGCTGTAACATCCCTAACCCCAAGTTTTCTGATTTCATTCTAATTTTGACTGCATTTGCTTTATTTTTGCAAAAGCTTTTTTTTTTATTATTTCATGTAATACAATTATCCATTTTGTATCCTGTGTTGCTCTGTATCTCTTGTTTGGTCATAATCTCTTACATTATCCACAGATCTGACATGTACATTTTTTCATGCTCCTCTAATTTCCTTATGATATCATTCTATATCATGTATCCATTTTGACCTTATCTTGGTATATAGTGTAAGATGTTGGTCTATGCCTAGTTTCTGTCAAATTGCTTTCTAGATTTCCTGGTAACTTTTATCAAATGTTGAGTTCTTCTCCCCCTCACTCCCCCCCAAAAAAGCTTAGATCTTATGTTTTGTCAAATAATAGATTGCTATAGTCATTTACTATTGTTTACTGTGTGTCTAATCCATTTTACTTATCCAGCACTCTATTTCTTAACCACTACAAGATTATTTTTATAATTATTATTTCATAATATGGTTTAAAATCTGAAGGCTGCCTTCTAGGCTGCCTTCCCTTCACATTTTTGTCATTGATTCCCTTGATATTCTTGATGTGTTGTTATTTGAGATGAATTTTGTTACCTTTTTACTAGCTCTATGAAATGATCATTTGCTACTTTGATTGGTATGACACTGAATAATGATATTAGCTTGAGGAATTGTCATTTTTATCATATTGGCTCAGCCTACCTTCAAATAATTGATATTTCTCCAATTATTTAGATCTGTCTTTATTTCTGTGAAAAAAAAATGTTTTGCAATTACAAATAATGCTCAAATAATCCCTAGGTTTGTCTTGGCAAGTAGACTCTCAAGTATTTTATATTATCTGACACTGTTTTAAATGGAAATTCTCTATCTCCTGCTGCTGGACTTTATTGGTAGTATATAGAAATGTTGATGATTCATACTGGTTTATTTTATGTTCTGAAACTTTGCTAAAGCTGTTATTTCAACTAGTTATTTTCAGTTAATTCTCTAGGGTTCTCTAAGTATATTATATCACCTGCAAAGTGATATCTTTGTTTCCACATTGCTTATTTATGTTCCTTCCACTTTTTTTGTTTCACTGCTATACCTAGTATTTCTAGTACAATTGAATATTAGTGGTGATAATTGACAACATTGCTTCACTCCTGATCTTAAGCCTCCCCTAAAGGTTTCAAGTTTATTCCTATTAGATATAATGATTGATGTTGGTTTTAGATAGATTCTACTTATTATTTTAAGAAAGATTCTAATGATTCTTATTGATTCTAGTGTTTTTTTATAGTAATGGGTGCTGTATTTTTCAAATACTTTTTCTGCATCAAGATAATCATATGATTTTCTTGTTTTTATTATGGATATAATCAATTATACTGATAGTTTTCCTAATATTGAACCAGACCTGCATTCTTGGTGTAAATCCCACCTGGTTCAGTGTAGTTTCTGGTATACAAAGTCTTCACCTAGTCATCAGAAATTAGTTTTCATTGTGCTGGGAATTGTGTTTCCAACCTAGGAGGCTTTTTAATTTAACTGAAGACTGTTGTCTCCATTAAGAACTCTTCAAAAAGATGCTAAATAAGTCAGTAATTAGACTTGGGAACAAAAAAGCAAACATCATCATAATTTAGCACTGTGCCATAATCAAGAAACTCTGCCAATAGTTAAATACTCAAATCGTTAGTTTCTATCTAGGACTGCTTTGTTTGGCTAGAAGGGTGGGTTGAAATCTCTGTTTATCTAGGCACTGCCTGAGCTTAAAGAAAGACCTTCATCACCATCAGGGAGTCAATGACCCTCATACATGCACTGTGTTATCATATCTCTCCTGTTATCAGTTTTAGACACATTTTAGTTATTTTGCTAGTATGAGTTATTCCTTAAATGTCTAAGAGGGATATACATTTTTTTAGGGTGGGGGTAAGCAAAGGGAAAGAGTTGGGGAAATTTCTTGAATATCTTATTGACATCTGGGTATCTGATGTACTTGAGTTAAGTACAAACTACATGCAATAGATCATTTTGGTTAGCCCTGAGTATGATACAAAGAAATAGTTTTTATTTTCATGTCAATTCAGTTTAATAAAACAATATTAAACATAAGTAATAATACAGAATAAACATAAGCATGGGTGATAAAAGAAAAATTGCATTACATGAGCTCAGAGTGAGTATAGTTTGTTGTTTACTGAGAGGAAAAAAGCAGCCTTCCTCTGAGTTGTCATTTGTTTTAGACATTAAAGGATGAATAGGAATTCAGCAGGTGTAAAAATGGATAGAAGGCTTTCTGGGATTATTGAACAGTAAGCAAAGGAATTTTGGGGGGATACAGTGGAGATAGTATCTAGTTTGACTTGAATACATGACATAGTCACGGTATACAAGATCAGCATCTTGTTCAGGAGGTCATAACTCTTACATGAAAGATATGAGCAGCCCTCCATTTTATTGTATCATAGTTTGTTGTGCTGATCCATTGTATTTATCTACTACCTAATACACTGTGCAACTTTAACTCTATCACAAAGTAGCATCACATAGGGCTTTTTCAGTTTGATGTTCTCCAATTGGCTCAGAGTATTTTATCTGTGTTTCCAACTTTATTGGTAAAATGAAGATAATGTTCTTCATTTACCAAGGTCATGGAAAGATTCTGAAGATTAATCAGTTAGAGTTAGGAGAGATCCTTGAATGTGATTATTGAACAAGTGATTAGCATCATCCTTTCACCATGGCATAATTGTCTACAGAGTCCTTTATAAAAAGCCTGAAGGGTATGCTAGATAAAAACAAAAGCAGCTCTAACTACCACAGCCAAATCTGTTGAAGTACTTGAACTTGTCCTTCACTAGCCAATTGGAATTTCTAGCATTTCAATTGGTATGAGCATGATCTTTTTGCAATGTTTTCCTCTCTCTGGGGGTTATTTATTTACTGGAAAGATTACCTTTTATAAAAATCTGTCATATTTTTATGATGAACTTATTTTAAACACTTTCCATATAGTCCCCAGCAAATGAAGACATATGGTTCATATAACAATACCATATGCTTGCTAATGATATGCTTTACATTACAGCAAATGCATACACTTTTAATTTGTGGAGTAACTCAACTTAAATTATGGTTTTTCTTCATTTTATAATAATTTAAACTATTTTAATGACACTTAAAAACAAATCACCTAACCCATTTTAATCATCTATTGAACATTGCTAAATGGGGGGAAGAGAAATAATCATTTATCATATTGAGAACTATAAAGAAGGTAATAGAACCCTAGGAAAGTCTAAACAAATTTAAAGGAAGTTATGTTGTTGTTTTTGTTTTGTTTTTTTCCCCATATGTTCAGATATACTTAATGTGTCCAAAAAGGACTGTATACCCAATTGTATGTAATCCCATCAAAATTTCTTGATTGTGTTCTATGTATAAGGTTATATCACATTAGAAACCAGAATTTATATGGAAATGTTATAAACAACATTGTCAGAGAAATGTTGACTATTTAAAACACAGATATTTGGTCTTATCACAAGAGCAGGGGCACAATAACTGGCACACAGATTACAGGCTCCATTTATTATTCATATAATGTCAAAAGAAATCAAATAGGATGCCAAGTCATCTTCAGTGATTCTCTTGTGGTGAATTTGGGGGAAGACATGAACAAGAATCCCACAGCATGGGCAGGCATGAATGTACTGAAGTTTGCATCATTAAAAAGAATATCTACATTAATGAGATCACAGATCACTGGAGTAATAGGGTACTGTTTGCAAGTCTGGGTGCTGAGAAGGACACAAAGTTCACATAATCAGAGAATACCAGAATTAGCAGGGATCTTAAAAGCTATTTAGTCCAATCCATTGCAACATACATGACATGTTCGTTTAGTCTTTTTTGAAAAATCCCAAGTGATAATTGAATCATATTATTTACTTCACTAGATTTTCATTTCAAGAAATATATACTATTTTTCTTGTTATTCTAGTGGAAAGTAGAGAGAGATATAGGCTAAATGATAATACAATGGATGGATTTTGGATGGCTTGAGTGGTCAGATTGAATGTGTAGTCATTTGTGGTTTATTATCAACTTGGAAGAAGACCTCTAGTGGAATGTCCCATGAAATTGTCCCCCTGATTTTATGTTGTTAAATATTGTGTTTAATTAATGGCTTGGGGAGAAGTATAGCTCAGGGGTGGGGAATCTGTGGCCTCAAGGGCACATGTGGCTGTCTAGGTCCTCAGGTACAGCCTTTTGACTAAATCCAAATTTCCCCTTAAAGGGATTTGTTCTGTGAAGTTTGGTTTTAGTCAAAGGGCCATATTTGAGGACCTAGACAGCCACATGTGGTCACAAGGCTGCAGCTTCCTTTTCAAATGGCATCCTTATCAAATTTCCTGATGACACAAAGCTGGGAGGAATAACTAATATATTGGGTAACAGGTCATTATCTTCAAAGTGTTTGATTCACTAGAACATTAGCTTAAATCTAATAAAATGAGTTTAAGTAAGGATAACTATATATTCTTACACTTGGATTCAAAAACTGACTTCTCAAATAAAAAAAAAACATGTGAAGGCACAGTTAGAAGTTTGAAAAAAAACCTGTTTTTTTGTTTTTTTTTTTTGAGGACTACAAGCTCAATATGAGTCAATAGTGTGGTAAGACTGTCAAAAAAGTGAATGTGACTTTGGGTTACAGAGATAAACTTTCAGGGGAATAATAGAGTAATAGTGCCCCTGTACCCAGTTTTGGTCAGGCCAAATGTAATATGCTGTGTTCAGTTTTGGGCACCATGGTCTAAGAAGGGCATTCATCAGCAAGAGAATGTTGAAAGGAGGGCAACCAGAGTAGCAAAAGTACTTAAGCCTATGTGCTATGAGTTCATTAGTTGAAACAAAGAAAACACTTGAAATGAAATAGCTATCATAGCTAACTTTAAGGATTTAAATAACTGTCACGAGAAAGAGCAGCTAGGTGGCAGAGTGGATAGAGTGCTATGACTGAAGTCAGGAAACCTCATCTTCCTGGGTTCAAATCTGGCTTCAGACACTTACTAGCTATGTGACCTTGGGCAAATCACTTAACCATGTTTGCCTCAGTTTCCTCATCTATAAAATGAGCTTGAGAAGGAAATGTCAAACCCCTCAATAATTTCTGTCAAGAAAATCCCAAATGGAGTCACCGTTAAATATAACTGAAATGACTGTACAACAACAGGTGGAAGAGGGATTACTTTTTCAATGTTTGACTCCCCCAGTGGCAACATGGATTAGTGGATAGAAAGACACTATTATACCCACAAAGATCAGGGTTCAAAACCTGTCTCTTGACAAATCTTGTCACATACATTTAAAATAAATGATTTAAGACTGTAAGTTCCCAAGAAGATGCTGACCTACATTTTTAAAAAGAGTTTCCTTAACTGTGTTTATTATGCCTAAAAAAAACACAGCGACAATCTTTATCCCCCTTTTATCCAAAATGGCAAAATAGTTGCAATGACAAAAGGTTGTAAAGGGGCAAATTTAGGCAAGGAGTCCAGGAAAACAAACAAACAAACAAAAAAGAAATGTCCTAATAATTAGTTATCTCAAAGAATTGGCTATATTGAGAAATAATAGATTCCTTCTTGACTTTGAACACCTTTGAATAATTGACAATTTTCAGGGATATTATAATAGGGGTTTTTTTTTCAGGTATGAGTTGGATTAAATGTCTACTGATCTCCATTTCAAGTGTGAAATTCTGTGGTTGTAAGTGTCTACTGAGTGTAAAGTACCGTGCTAGGCTCTAATGATACAAGTATCTTTGATGAATGATGTAAGTATCTTTGTGGTTGTGGAGTTTGGGGAGATATATGATATACAGGAATAAATATCACAGAAATAAAGGCAAAGAAGGAAAGGAAACAATGTGATCTGAGAAAATTTGAGCATAAAAATTTGCTAGGGAAAAATCATAACAGGAGTCATGGAGGAAGTGGTAACTAGGTTATCTAGAAAGAAGGGAAGTGTTTTCACAGCTGGAGATAAGAAGGGCACAAATTCCCCCTATGGGATCTGAGTGATTGACCAAAGGTAGGGAGTTGCAGGTCCAAGAGGAAAGAGTGTAATTTGACGGGTGTGTGAATGGAGTTGAGTAATGTGATAGGATTATTAAAGGGAAAACAAAATCAGGTTAAGGAGGGGCTTTAAAAAACACCCATAAGGAGTCTTTTATCTTGCACATAACTGGGTACAAACAGAGGGTTTTTCTTGGCAAAAAGGTACAAAGTACAGAATTACTGAAGTCATTTTGGCCATCACAGTGTGATGAAGAGACAAGACAGTTTAAATAATGGAGGCAATATGATCAGTTAAGAGGTTATTACAGTAGTTCAGGTGAGATATGATAAAGATCTGAACTAGGGTGGTAGCAGTTTGATTGGAGAGAAGCTGATGAATGCCAGTGATTATGGAAGAAGACTTAAAAAGTTTTGGTAATGATGAGGTCTAGAGGTTTAGGGGTGCTGTGACCCCAAGATCACGATATGCGGGTCTTGCCTGAAAGAATTCAACCCAAGCTTTCTTTCAGCCAAAGACAAAGTTTATTAAAGATCCTCCATAGTGGTCAGACTCTTAAGGAATCTGAGCACCTGTGAGCTGTTGGCTAGATTGTAAAAATCTGAGCAGTGGCTAGATTATAAGAATCTGAGCAACTTAATGGAGACAAGATGGACCTTATATACAGAAAGACTCTGGAAGGAATCTAGGAAGGATCTTGATGGGAGTGCCTGGGAGGTTCAGAATGGGGTCTAAATAGGGTCAAGGGTGAGAAGTAGCCAGGGGTCATAGGGAAGTAAGACAATGGAGGACTAGGCTAGATTAAGGGTAACAGAATTGGGAGACTGGGCATAGGTGATAAAAAAAAGGGTCAATTATGGGACTATAGCCTCAGGGGAATGCCAGAGATACCCTTGATCAAGTGGGAGAATTCAAGGAGAATCCCTTAGACAAATGGGACCCAAATTCTTTTTGGGGTAAGGGGTGAAGGTCTTGGTTTCTAAAACTGCTTCCTATGGCAAGGAGCATAGAGCTGTCCCTGTCTCTCTGGGTCCCATTCAAGTGGTCAGACTTCAGTTCCAGCGGGCTAGAAAATCTTAGACTCAGTCAGAGATTAGTAGCCTGATCAATCATCTGGAAGTTGATGGCTAGGACCCTGGAAGAGACAAATCTGGCAAGGAGGTTAAACAAACCAGGACCAAACAACCACAAAAGGAGTCTGAAGAAAAGATAATTTCCCTGGAGCGAATTAGGGATGACTATGGCAAGGTAAAAACATAGAAGAAAAAGAGCATGTAGGATTTCACCTCTTTTTATCCACCTGTCCAGTGAAAGGGACTGGGGCCTTTCCAAACAGTAGCTTGAGGTCCTCCAAGGATTCACAGGTATATTCCAGAGTCTCTGGATACAAGTTGGGCAAGCCTGACAGACTTGTAGGATGGTTTCTCCTAGTTTACTGCCAGTCAAATGGCTTTTAAATATAATGGCTGTTGCAGCCACTGCCCAGAGGCATGCAGGCCATCGGCAGTGACAGAGTAATTGTTTTGAAAAATAAACAACTGACATGGGGTCTTGTCCTAAGGACTGGGTTAGGACTCCCAAAGCCTGTCCTTTCCTTTCATCTACTACAGAATGAAAGGATTTTCTAGATTGGGTAGAACTAATGCTGGCGTGACGGTCAATTTGGTTTTTAAAGTCTTAAAAGTTTTAGCCTGGTTAGGTCCCCACTCTAGAGGGAGTGAGTCAGGCCTATGGGTAGAGTCATAAAGAGGCTTAGCAATAAGACCAAAATTAGGAATCCAGAGTCTACAAAATCCAGCCATGCCTAGAAAAGTTTGAAGTTGTTTCTTAGTAGCTGGGACAGGGATAGACAGGATTGTCTTTTTCCTCTCTGAGGTTAAGGAGTGAGAGGTGGGTATTAGTTCATGGCCCAGATACTTTACAGACTGGCACGCTATCTGTACTTTTTGTTCAAAGAGACCCTATAGCCTTGAGTGCCCAAGAAATTAGGAACTTCTGTGGCAGCAGCCAGAGAAGCCTCCCGGGTTGGGCTACAAATAAGAATATCTCCCACATACTGAATTAAGCTACTATCCTCTAATTCCAGATCCCTTAAATCCCTCCCCAAAGCCTGACCAAATAAATGAGGGCTATCCAGATTCTCCATTAGGCTTTTTTTATGAGAAAGATAGGAGTGTCACATGGGGATTGAAAAGGGACAAGGATTTTATACTTAAGGAATTTTTCAATCAATGGTTGTAGTCCCTTCCAGACCTCAGTCTTAACTGGGTATCGACTGTGATGAGGAAATGCATTAGAATCTCTCAGGAGATTAGGGTGGCATGAGTAGCTTGCCCAGGATTTCCCCGATCCCAAACGATTGACTCTCTCACACTTCCAGGGGAACATGGGGAGGTCTGGTGAACACAGGGAAAAGGGAGATGGGAGACTTAACTAGAGAAAATTGACTCCCCAACTTCACCATCAGGTCCCTTCCCAACAAAGGAGCAGGGCAATAGGAGAGCATAAGGAAGGAGTATTCAGACAACAGATTCTCAAATAAGCAGGGGAGAGGGTATGTCTGGAGACATCCCTTAGTTTTCCCTTCAGTACCCATGACCAAACAAGTAAATGGGCGGGTAGGGCCTGAGTAGTTGGTTAAAACAAAGAACACAGCCATGGTAAAGTGGGTAACCTTACCTTTGGCCTTGAATTTTGCCCAGGGCTTGGCAAGAGAGATGGAGAAAGTGGGAGTGCTATCAAGCCCCAGGCTCCCTTGTCATTCCCAGTCTTGAGAAGACTGGGGGATGTGGTACTGGGGGGCGACTCCATCACTTTTCCAATGTTGGGGACAATCCTTCCTCCATTGTCCCTCCTGGTCACATCTTGGTCACGATCCCAGAGGCATCAGTCACGGGGGCTCCCTCCAGGTGGGGGGTCCCCTGGAGGGGCATTCCTTGGACCAGTGGGCCTTCTTGTGGCCCTCACTGCCTGAGTTGATGGGCTTCCTCCTTGGGGACAATCCTTCCTCCAATGACCCTCCTGGTGGCATTGAAAGCAGGTTTCTCCACTGCATGAGTTGCTAGGAGCATCCTTGGGTCTTTCCCTGGCCATGACAGCAGCCAAGAATTAAGCATGTTCTCTGTCTCTAGCCCTTTCCCTCCTTTTTCTTTCCTCTGCTGCTACTAAGTCTCTGTTGTTAAAAACTACAAAGGCCATCTCCAGTAATTGAGTCCGAGGTGTTTGGGATCTCATTGCCAATTTCTGCAGTTTCCTCCTAATATCTGGGGCAGACTGATTAATGAAATACATGCTAAGGATTGTTGCCCCTTCTATAGAGTCAGGATCTAAATTTGCATACTTTTTAATAGCTTTTACTAGCCTGTCTTGGAAAAGGGCAGAGTTTTCCATTTCTCCCTGAGTAATTTCCTTAATTTTTTGAAAATTTACTTGCTTTTGAAATGCAGTTCTTAGGTCCAGCAGGCAAATTACCATGTAGTCTCTCTTTCCCCTATCCTCACTCTTCTGATAATCCCATGCTGGGTCAGTATTGGGGACAGCAGCTAGTCCTGGGGGGTCATTGCTAGCCAAACTGTCCCCAAATTTTTGGGCTTGTTCCCAGATTCTCCTCTTCAACTCAGTGGTACAACAGGTGGAGAAGAGAATATGCAAATTACCCCAAGAAAGCTTGAATTGTAGGGACATATCCCTAAAGCCCTCAGTAAACTTAGTGGGATCTTCTGAGTATCATTCCAGTTTCTCTTTGACCTGAATGAGGTCTGAAATGGAGAATGGAACGTGCACCCTAATTGTCCCATTAGATGCGACTGGAACTTCCTTTAGATGAAAAAACCCTGAAGGTCCTGGGGGAGCTGGGGCTGATTTTCCCCTTGTCAGCCTGATCCCCTGGCTTTGCAGCCTAGTCCAGTTCAGCCAACATTCCCCAGTCCCTTACTCACAAGAAGTGAGACTTCCTAACTCCCTTCCTCCCTAGCCAAAGTTCCCACTGTGCCTTCAGGACTTTTCCCCCAGGTGTTCAATAATGTCAAATGTTTCAGTAAGTCAACAAGGAGTAAGGATTAAAAAAAAAAACCTTGTTTGATTTAGTAGTTAATGAACTCTTGATGACTTTGGAGAGAGCAGTGTCAGTGAAGTGGTGGAGTCAAAAGGCACATTTTAAGAGACTGAGAAATGAATGGGCAGTGAGAAAGTTGTCAGTAAATTCAGATTACCCTTCCTAAAACTTGAGTTGTGAAGGAGAGAAGAGAAATGAGATGAGACTGAGGGTCTGCAAGATCAAGAGGTCTTTCAACATTGGTGAGATCACAGCATGTTTGTAGGCAGTACTAAAGAAATTAATAAATAGAATGTGATCAAAGATGCTAGAGAGGAAATATTTAATGGGGTAATCTAGCAGAGACTATGAAAGGAAAGAGAATAACAAAGTAATTGAAGCAATTAGGTTTGACAAGTCACATTTTGTGAGATTGGCACAAAGGGGGAGAGTATGAATGAGCATGGTGGGATGAGGGTGGACAGGAGTTTGAAGCATAGATGAAGGGAGATGCAAGTCTTCCCCACAAAGGCCACATATCATCTCAGTAATCAGATAAGTTTTCTACACAGGAAGTTTAAAGCAGCTGGGTGGCACAGTGAAAAGAGTGCTGGTCCTAGAGTCAGGAAGACATGATTTCACAATTTTTCTCAAACATTTACTAGCTGGGTAACTCTGGGGAATTACTTAACCACTGTCCTCCTCAGTTTTATCACCTGTGAAATGGGAATAATGATAACACCAATCTGTCAGGATTTTCATGAGAATAAAATGAAATAAAATTTGTAAAGCACTTTGCAAACCTTAAAGTACTATAAAAATGTGAGGTTTTATTATTACTAATTATTAATATTTATATTATTTAGTTTCAAGGAGTTCACAGTCTAGTATAGATGCTTAATATACTGATATCATATGAAGTATAGTATGAAAAGGCACTGTAGATACAAAGTTCCTGAGAGTTCACAGGCTAGATGAAATTTGCTATATTGGAAACTTTTTAGCTGCTTCATCACATGGAGGGAGGTAGGTAGGATGAGGAGGAATGGAGGGACAAGACCTATGATTACTGAAATAGAGAACTCCAGATCTTCTTTTAACGATTGAGATCAGCAGCTACTTCTAGAAAATTTGGAGTCTTAGAGATATTCATTGTGACATTGAGAGATTGAGTTGAACAGAATCAAACAGTCTGTGTATATTAAGAGAGGAGATAACCTGTAAGACAGGCTCTCTATCCACTACTGGTGGTGAACCTGCGGCCTCAAGGCCATATATGGCCCTTTAGGTGCTCAAGTGTGGCCCTTTGACTAAATCCAAACTTCACAGAACAAATCCCTTTAATAAATGGATTTGTTCTATAAAACTTGTATTCAGTCAAAAGGATGCATCCAAGGACCTAGAAGGCAGCATGTGGCCTTGAGGCCGCAGGTTCACCACCCCTGCTGACTTCACCACGTTTCTTCCTTAATTTAATAGTCAAGTTTAAAATCAAGCAACATGTATAGAATATCTACTATGTGCAGGGCATTATGTTAGGTGCTGAGGATACAACTAGAAGCAAAAGATAGTCCTGGCCCTCAGGGAGTTTACAGTCTAACGGGGAAGACTATAGGATATAAACAAGATTAATAGGAAATAATTAACAGAGTTACCGGGAATAGAATTAGGACAGATTGAGAAGGTCTTACTGTAGAAGATGAGGTTTAGTTGGGACTTACTAGAATTCAGGAAAAGGAGTAGGCAGAGAAAGAGGGGACAGAATATTGCTGGGATAAGAGACAGGGAAAATCCCCTAAGCCAAGTGATAAGGCGTCTTGTTCTCCAAACTGCAAGGAAGTCAGTACCTGGCAGGGGGTATGGTGGGAGAAGACTGCAAAGGTAAAAGGAGGCCGGGTTAGGAAGGACTTTCAACACCAAGCAGATGATTTCCAAGTTTATCCTGGAAGCAATAAGGAGCTACTAGAGGGTAATGCATAGAAAAGTGACATTATCAGACCTGTACTTTAGAAAAATTACTTTAAAATATTGGAGCAGAGAGAGACTTGAGGCAGGCAGACCCACAAACAGGTTGCTACAATAATCCAGGTATGAAATATCATGGGCCCGCACCACAGCAGTGTCAAAGGAGAAAAGTGCTTTGTATTTGAGAGATTTTGCAAAGTTGAAAATGACAGGCTTTGTCAACAGATGGGACATAGTGGGGATGAGAAATAGTGAAGAGTTGAGGATAGCTCCTAGGTTGCGAGGCTAAAGAACTTGGAAAATGATATGGCCTCTACAGTGATAGGGAAAGTAGGGGCTGGCTCAGGGAAGTTTAAAAAAAATGAGCTCTGTTTTGGACATGTTCAGTTTAAGATGTCTAGTGAATATCCTTTTTAAGATATCTGAAAGGCAGTTGGAGATGTGAGATTGCAGATCAGCAGAGAGGTTGTGACAGGATAGATAGACTTGAGAGTCATCAGCACAGAAATGTAATTAAATCTATGGGAGCTAATGGGATCACCAAGTGATGTAGAATAGAGGGAGAAGAGAAGAGTGCCCAGGACAGAACACCGAGGTACAGCTATGGTTGGAGGGCAAGATCTGGAGGAGGATCCAGCAAAGGCGATAGAGAAGAAATGGTCAAACAAGTAGGAGGAGAGCCAGGGAGAGTGGTGCCCCGAAAAAGAGACTATCAAGGAGGGGAGGTTGATTAACAGTGTAAGACCATTGGATTTGGCAATTAAGAGATCATTGATAACTTTGGGGAGAACCTTTTCAGTAAAATGATGAGGTTGGAAGCCAGCTTGTAAGGGGATAAAGAAGAGACTGATAGGAGAGAAGGTACAGACAGCTACTGTAGATGAGCTTTTCAAAAAGTTTAGCCACAAAGAGCAGAAGAGATAGAAGGGGCAGATAGGTGGTACAGTGGGTAGAGCACTGGTGCTGGAATTAGGAGGACCTGAGTTCAAATCCAGCCTCAAACACATAACACTCGCTAGCTGTGTGACTCTAAGCAAGTCACGTAACCCCAATTGCCTTACCAAAAAAAGAAAAAAAAAGAAAGATATAGAAAAATAATGGGATGGAAGGATGAAGTGAGAGTACTTTCTCAGAATGAGCATGTTTATAGGCAGTAGGGAATGAGCATGACCTGGATAAGGTCCCAAATGAGGCTGCATAAAATAAATTTTTGTGTACCCAGTTAAAATGGTTGAATCATTTTCTCCACCTTCATTCAGCAGCATGTGTGTGGGAGTGAAGATGACAGATGGTGTGAGTAATTGAAGGTTGGGCAGGGCACAATGGTGAAGGAGCTAAGGATTCAAGAGAGAAGGATCATGTATAGTTGAATTGGGTGGCCAAGTAGTTAAGATGTGGAAGAGGAAAGAGTGGCTAGTGTAGGTGAGATGTCCTGGGAGAGAATTGAGGGGTCAAGGTAATAGAAGTCATAGTACAGATAAAGAGGAGTGTTTTGTAAGGCAAGGAAGACGAAGAGGTGAACAGTCAATAAATCAGTAAGATAAAGGATTTCTGAATTCCTGAGGAAGTGATACATTTGTGAGAGCTGGCAAGATCAAGGGTATGTTGATGGGCATCTTTGTGTGTGGCTAAGATGAGGTAGAGGAGGAGGTTATGTGAAGTGAGTAGTTTGAGGAACTGAGTGGTTACAGTGTTTGAGGAAGAGTCAATACGTGTGTTGAAGTCTCTTATTAGAAAGACAGGAATTGGGGAGGAGAAAAAAATAGGAGCTATGTACAAATTCATTGTAGAAGGAAAGGGAGTTACATAAGAGTATGTAGAGTTCAGCTATCTCAATTTTGATTAGATGGTACATATGAATATCATGAACCTCAAAGCAATAGAGAGTATTGATTAATGGGGGTAGAGAAAGAATCTGAAAGTGGCAGTGGGGACCAAGTGGTTATTCAACTCCTCAGTCAGTGAGCTAAGAAGAATGAGGGAAAGGAGAGATAGCACAGGAAAGGGTTGTCAAGGGGGAACCAGATTTCTATAAGAGCTGGTAAGTTGAAGGTGTCAAGAAGAAACAGTTTCAGATGAATGCCTATGGAACAGGCATTCCACAGATTATAGTAGAAGGAATGAGGGCTAATGAAGCTTAAAGCTAAACAGCTTTAAGTTTGGTTTGGGGGGTGGGGTTGAGCTGAATGAAAATGAGTAATCAGGAATTGAGGGCTGGGTAATAGAGTT
This sequence comes from Vombatus ursinus, assembly GCF_900497805.2. Lineage (NCBI taxonomy): Eukaryota > Metazoa > Chordata > Mammalia > Diprotodontia > Vombatidae > Vombatus > Vombatus ursinus. Next base: position 38,427,402 of record NW_020954599.1, on the reverse strand, counting down.
TAGAAAGATGATAACCTGCTGGAGTTCAGATTCACTAGGACTTGAAGGATATGACCAAGTGTGAGACTGTCTGTCTTGAGTGGAAGGTGCCACTCCACTTCCTAAGGGAATCCCCAGCAGGAGATAGGGCTGCAAGCAAGTGCATTATGAACTGGTAGGCAAAGAGTCAGATGAGAGGTTCAGCTTCACTATTCTTCATCCCTCTAAAAGGTGGAGAGTAGGAAGGAAAATGTACAGCAGGAGATGGAAGTCAAACTTGCAAAGGAGAAAAAAGGGAGTCCCACCCTAAACCAACTTTCCCCTTCCTCTTCCTTCAAAGGACAGGCACAGGAGGAAGTAGGAGGATTGAGGTCAAAAGGAAGGTTGCTCCTCTTTGTACCAGAGGTTCTCCGTATCCCAGTGGGGGTGATAAGGCAAACAGCAGGGGGTAGACATTGCCTTTTACCAGTACGAAGGAAATCCTTGCTTTGGTAGCAGATGGAAGATTCCAGGTCCTGCCCCTTGCCATCTTTCCTCAGGGGGCACTCTGAGCCCCAGCAGGAGATAAGAGCCACTAGGCACACCTTTAGAGAAATGTTTGGTTTTTCTTCTCATCTGATGAAGCTGTAAAAGATACCAGAGAAAAAACAATACTCATTTTCCATGTTGCTGCCTAGATAAACGTGTTGTGAGCAAGTATGAATAATAGTGAGATAAAACCTCTCTCTAAAGGCATTCAGAAATTCTTATGTCTTAAGCTGCCTGCGGAGCTGATGAATGGGAAGTAAAGGATGTATCCCCATATTTTCTCTGCCCTAAAGGACTGCTTACCAGTTTCACTAGATGGAATAGTTATATTACAACATTCAGTGACTTTTATTTTTCTGGGTGGTACCCCCAATGACATCTACTTTGTAAGAGTGGTAAATATAGCATTACCATTTAAACCTACAACAAATACATAGTACATTACATACATTCCAGGCTTGCTAGTTAAGAATTTATCAAGAAGTTCCTAAATAAAAAGCCTTATTATTCTTATAGTCCTACAGCATTGTTTTCAAGTATTCATAAATATTTCAGGTCTCTAAAAATTACATTGTACATTTGTAAGCCATTTATAAGCCAATGACTGAATTTAGTTTGGGGTACTGAGAATAGTAGGTTTCTAACAAAGGTTTATTTAATTCCTTGGATTTATTTGAATAGCAACCATGCAGTTTGAACCTAGAAATGGAAGTAAAAGTTTTACATGATGTGAAGCCAAGAAAAACTAAAGGGTGACCTTTTTGAGAATGGCCAGAAGAGGAACAAGTAAAATGGATAAGACTGGAAGACAAGATGGCTAGAATAGACACATATTATTGTTCAGAATACATTTGACTCTCAATAATCTATATTTTGATAGTCTGTGTTATGGTATTTGGAACATATCTTTGATAATGGACTGGCTACAATTTTAATAAAGTCTTTCAACATGCATTTAGGCTGCCCTTTTCTAGAAAGTCGATCACAAAAAAACTCAAAAGCTTTTGCTGACTAGAACCAAATATGGACCACATATTACCCCAACCAAATTCTCTAAATCTTACTTCTATAATATTTGTGTCCTACAATTGTGTTCTTATTCATTCATTCATTCATTCATTCATTCATTCATTCATTCATTCATTTATTTGCTTATTTATTTATTTGTTTGTTTTCTTACTTACTTACTCACTTACTTACTTTAGGCAATTGGGGTTAAGTGACTTACCCAGGGTCATATAACTAGTAAGTGCAATTGTCCTCTTATTAAGAAAATAATACCGAAAATGAAGATAATTTATTTAAATTGAAAGAAATATGGAATAATAAAATGCTCACATTGTATTGTTAATATGGTGTGTATCTTTTTAAGTGTATGGTTTTTAAAAATGATTTCATTATAGGGTTGAGGCTTATATTTGGTGACAACCTTGAATTTGAACCAATAGCATAATTAATCATTTTGTTCTGTATATTTCACAGTCATTTATTTTTTTCCTAGATTTTTTTAAAAGACTGATATAGTAGTTTTTATAGTAGTTAAATAATCTACTTGCATTTCTGCAATATTTGATTTAATATATTACTGCAAAATCAATTGTTTTCATTATTGAATATTTCAAAATTGACTACAATAAGGTTGATTATGTTGTGATTAACAGATGGGGGCTTAAAATGATTTATTAGAATGGGAGTAAACAATAAGCAGGTGATTCTGTCATTAGATGAAGTAAATATATCTGTGAAACTTTCCAGAATAATATGATTAAAATCCAATATGGCCATATGGTCATTCCATCTCCTACCTCCCTCAGTTTTAGCAAGTGCCATCATTCTAAATAAATAAAAAATAAATGAAGGTTATAAGCCAAAACCGCCACTGCAACAAACTCTAATTAAGTTATACTGCCTTGGAGTTAGTTATATTCATTATTCAAAAAAATTGAATATAAGATCCTAATGTCAAAAATAGAACTATTTTCTACTCAGTCTAGGGTTTTTCTGATTATTTTGCAACCTTCTTTTAGGAATGGAGTTTCTTGCTCCTTGATCATCTCCCATTCTCTCCTAAAATTGCTTCTATAGAATGGAGTGTTGGTAAATGTTGAATAACTTGACTCTCTGAAAATCCAAAATACACTTAATTTGAATATGCATTATAAACATTCTCTCCATCACTTTCTTAAGTTTTGACAATAAACAAAACAATAGATTAATTTGAGATTCATGAAATTTGATGATTTCCATGGTTTAAAATGCTCATTCTGAAATTTTAATAATCATCTCTCTCCAGGGAGCTCTCTCTAGCCAGTTTAAGCTGGTTCCTGTTTTCCTCTGCCTTATTTTATTTACAGATGGCTACAGGAATCAGCATGTGGTAGTAGAAAGAATATTTACTTTGGAGTGAAAAAGAGCTGGGTTCAGATCAACTGGGTCCTAAACTCATCAAGAATAAGGATCATTTTATTTTTCATTCTCTCTGTATCCTCCGGATCTAGCAAAATATCTGACACATGGCAGGCATTTAATAAATATTTGCTGATTGAATTTTTTGAAAAGAAAAGTTATGATTGCTATTTATTACTACCTGTGTGACTTAAATATTTTATAACCTCTTTAAACTTTAGTTTCTTTATTCATAACATGAGATTAGGCTATGTAGTTTTTAAGGTTCCCTCCAGTTTAGTCTTAATATTGCCCTGATTATGTATCCTTCTGATGAAAAGGTTCTTAACCTGTGGCCTATGAATTTGGTGTGTGTGTGTGTGTGTGTGTGTGTGTGTGTGTGAGAGAGAGAGAGAGAGAGAGAGAGAGAGACAGAGACAGAGACAGAGACAGAGACAGAGAGACAGAGAGACAGAGAGAGAGACAGGGACAGAGAGAAACTGTATTTCAATGTTTTCCTTTGAAATCCTATGTTTTCATTTAACAACATTCCAAGAAGGGGTCCATAGACTTTACTAGATTGCAAAAGAGGCTAATTACACATAATAGGTTAAGAACCTCTTCCTGCTAGAATGTAAACAAAAGTAAGAAATACACACACACACATACACATATACACACATATACATATACATGCAAATATATATCCTCATTGACTAGAATAGTATCTTGCACATTTTAGAACCATAATAAGTGTATGTTGAATAGAATTGAATTAAATATTTGTGAATAAAAGTTCATCTTTCATTTTTTCCACTAGTGACAAAAGGTAAAATAAAAAATTGTATGCACTAGAAGCCCAAGTTATTTAATTATCCTGTCACTCATAGCAGCATATTACATCTATTCATAGAACTTGCTGTACCCAATAGTAGTATACCCATTCAGAGTACTCAAATTATTTAGGAAATTAATGCTAATTATTAAGCATAATGGACCATCTGTCATTTCCTCTTATAATATCATTCCTGCTTGTGTGTGCCTAGAATATATCATCTCTTAGTTCTTAATAAGACACTTTTGCTTGCAGGTATTGAGAAGTTCAATAAACTTATATTAGGTTGACTTCTGTTATCTTGAACGTTCAGGCTACTTTATTTTCTTTTAGAAGGGATTCATCTTGACAGGAACATATTGTGCCACTGGAAAAAATGATTAATCCTTATGTTCATGGATTAGTGCAATGGCAATATATGAAAACTTTTTCTTCTTTAAGGCAAAGGTTGGGGAGTTTATAATGTCTTCTATCATAAGGAAAGAAAAGAGCCTGGTTCAGAAGAGTCTTCTCTTCCAGGTAGAAAATGATGCTCATTTGCTCATTTTCCCTGAGTGGTTAATTTAATTCCTACTTCAGGAAGCCTCAAAGAGGTCATTTGTCTGAAACAGGTAAGCACTTTGCTTCCAAAAAAGTGTATCTTATGTGCTCTATACCATCATTGGATCACATATTGGTAAGTAGTAGATATTTTTCAGGCACAAAATTACATTTGGGTAACATTTTTCTGATATATATATATATATATATATATATATATATATATATATATACACACACACACATATATACACACACATATATATACACACATATATTTCTTATATATATATATACACACACATATATACATATATACATAAATATATGTGCATATAGTCACTGATCATCATATGCAAACCCTTTTACTGTAACTGATCATGTTGTGAAATAGAATAAAATTCAATTTTTATTTATCTATACTCCACTAAGTTTAAATGCTATTAATGCCAAAATGATCAAAAATAACATGAATAATGTGATTTATTTGAGTTAGGAAGTTAGGTATTTAATTCTTACAATATTGAATAGACATTTTCCATTGCTAGTTGTGTCCTTCCTATGAGAATTTATTTTCTCTCTCAGAACTGTACTATTGAAACCTGCTGTGATAATGCACAAAAAACTAGGCAAATGTGTTGTAATGGAAAGTAATGCCATTGAAAGGTGGATGGGAAATGAAAGAATTAGAACTATGAGTCAAAGGAAAATAGAGAGCTGAGAAATGTGGAGCTTCCATTTGGGCCTTCATTGGATCCATGAACAGGTACCCTCCATAAATTCACAGGAGCCTTGGGAATGAGGAAGAAAGGTCACTTGCTTAAGAATCTAACAATTTTATGGTTGGTTGCTGTTTTTCACTTTTCTTGGGATTCATAGAAAGAAAGGGTCATTCCTGATCATTCAGTAATATTGGATCTAAGATTTTATTCCAAAGTTCAGTAAGAAGGGAGGAAAAGATGATACATACAGAGAGGAGAATTCCAGAAATAATGGGGTTGGTATAATTGTTCAGGTTCCCTCCTTGTCTTCTGTTAGGACTAAGCCAACAATATATTGTATTTTGACCCTGGTTCAGAAGGTTGTGACTGTAGATACTTCACAAATTACTGGGAATTCTTTATTACAACATAGTATTAGCATAACATATATGCCTAATGAGGCCTGTGTTGTCAAATAAATTGAAAATAGGTTCTTAGAAATAAGAAAAGGTTAGAACTTAACAAAACCTTAAAGACAATCTAGTTCAATGCCTTCATATTAATGATAAGAAATCTGAATTCTGGAGAAGAAAAACAGAAGGAAACTGAACATCATATTATTGACTTGGTTTCATTAGATTCAGAGCCAGATGGCCTGGCACATCCTCATCCTAACTGGTAACTTTACAGAAGCATTCAAATTCTTTGATCCTCAGATTCTTAATTGATAAATTGGGAATACTGTTCCACTTCAGCTGTTGGTCTTAAGCAAGGTATTTTGTGTACCTCAAAGCACAATAAAAGTAAAATCAATGATGATAATTGCCTACCTAATTTCAAAAGAGAAAAAGTAACCCAGTCTCCTGACTCCCTGTCCAATGTTCTTGTCTTATTCATCTAGACATTAAGAACAAAATAATATAATTGTAATAAAAAATATCTATATGGATTTTCACTGAACAATGTCTTGGCCTTGTCTTATACCATCATCATCACACATTCCTGGAATTCTTCCCTCCTTAGAGTTGTGTTTTCAAATTTAGATAATACAATTAGTGACAGAGTATTACTTCAGCACTTCAAAGATTCATTATTTTATTGGTATAAATGCTCTTCCTATCACCATAAGCTACAGTTCCTCTTTGACTTATTGGGTAATGTTTCAGAGTTGCTAGAGCTCCAAATTAATCATTTTTCCAACCAGTTGAGGAATGAATGTCTTCATATTTAGCTTAACTTTTTCTTGGATCTCCTAGAGTTCATCACCAGAGCTGTATTTTGTTCATTCAGTAAGGACTTCTTAAGCCTCTACTATATTCAAGGAGCTGTGCTAGGGCGTGGGGATACAAGACAAAAATAAAACAATATGATTCCTCAAACAGCTTCCAATCTCCTCAGAGGAAACAACAACAATGTCAACAAACATACATGTTATATACATGCATGTATATATATATATTTGTACACAAAACATAACATAATTATTGCATAATATATTTTTATACATAATGTGAAGTAATTGTGACAGGATACTAACAATTAGGGCCATCAGAAAATGACTAATGTAAGAGGTGCCGTGTTAGCTTAGCATTGAAGTAAGCTAGGGATTCTAACAGGCACAAATGGGGACTGAGTACATTCTAGTCTCATTATCTACCCTGTGTTTCAATCCCATGCTGTGAAATCCCTAACAAACATGTCAAACTAGGTATTCTGGAAACAAATCAAATTCAACATGTAAAAAGTAGAAATCATTATCATTCCTCCCAAAATAACTCATCTTCTAAATTTACCTATTTCTATTGAAGGCATCATTGTTCTTCCATCCCCCCTCCAAGTATTTGACACTAGTAATGCTCAACTCTTAACTCTCCCTACTCCACATAAGCATCAAATATTACTGTTCCTTCCTCCACAAAATCTATTATATCCAATGACTTCTTTCCGCTCACATGGTTATTATGTTAAACACAGGTGTGCCCATGTCACCCACCCATCCCTTGCTCAATCAGTGACAATGGCTTAATATTGTCTATAGGTTAAATATAAACTCTTCTGTTTCACTTTGAAAGCTCATCACAACTTGGTCACAGGCTATCTTTCCTACTTCATTGAATACTATTCCTGTTCCTGAATAATGCATTCATTCTGTATATGTTTATGTGTCTACTTCCTTCTCCCCAATAAAAAATTAACTCTAGTAGGAGATCTCTCTCTCTCTCTCTCTCTCTCTCTCTCTCTCTCTCTCTCTCTCTCACATATTTATATCCCCAGCACCTAGCATAGTATATAGCAACACAGTAAGCACTTGTTTGGAGCCTCTTGATTGATTGGTTGATTTGCATATAGGTTAATTGATTTGGCCAGAATAACAGGAGGGATGTGAACTTATGTCTCTCTGGCTTCAAGCCTAGTATTCCATCTATCTAGATTATGTTTCCTTGATAGTACATTAATTATTGATTGCAATTATCTTTCAAACACTTGAAAAAATATCAAACCATTTCTTTTGAGATAAGCATTTCTAACTACTGATAAACATGATACTACCTTTCTCACCTTTTTAGGATGTAAGAAACTTCTAACATTTTACTTAGCAAAGCAGTATTGTTATTGGAATGATACCTTACAAATGTTTGTAGTCCCAATTTTCTGTACTTGTTTTGGCTTGCGCTGTTGTAAAGTTTACATTTGAAGGCACTTGTTGCAATATCTCTAAGTGGTCTCCAACCATCAGCTCTCCAACATATGAGAACTGGTGACTTCGTGTTTTGATTTTTTTGAGGGGGAGGAGGTGTTCAGCACAATTCTAAGTTGGATGAGTAGCAGGAAGTATGCATCTATAAAGAAAATCTGAATATACTTTAAATTCTCCTTCTGGGAACAGTTTATTCCTTAAAAGATATATCACTCCTCATCAAAATTCTTGCTGAATTTGTAGGTACCAGATGGCTTATTAATGTTAGCATCTCTTAAGATTTTTTAGCCATATATCTATGCCTCTGGTGAGGAAGGTTTTTACCCTACTATATTAAGTTTCTGGGTGTGGTTGAATTAATTGCAAATTTATACCAGAATTTCTAGTTTAATTGGCTACCTTTTTTTTTCCAGTTTACTAAATAGTCATTCAGATCTTTTCATTTAAGCTAAGACATTATTATAACCATTCAATTGGAAATAAAATAACACAGTGAGTATCTTAATAATATATGTGGAATATCTATTATCAGTTTTTTTACAAAAGTACTTAAATAATAACAAGGTTTTTTTTTCTTCTAATTTTCATGAATGTTTAGAAAACCTGAGATCTTAGGGATAAGGCTGATTAAAGTGAAATATTAGGTGTTGTCTCATGAGCTTTTCTGATATCTACTATAATCTAGTAGAAATTCACCTTTAAGTATAATATTTGATATGGTACAGCAATTCATTTTAAGAGAAAGTCTTTTTATTTTTGATACTTAATCTTAGTTAACATGTGTTCTTCTCAGGTGACTTTTTATTGATTTTTTTTCTTCTTTAAGAATATTTAACCTTCACTTTATCCACTTAGTGGTTTTGTTTATTTTTAAGGGACACATTACATGGCATGATGGACAGAAAATCAACATGGCAGGCAGGAGTACCTGGGTTACTTACAGTGTGACCTTCAGTTCCAGAGCACCCTCTAAGATGATAAATTTCAGAGAGGTTGCCAATGAAGAATTTCTTTACATTGTCAAAATTACAGGTCCAGATCTGTAATTACAATATAGAAATAGAAACACATAAAGAGGTAGAAAAAATTAGCTTAATAACCATCAAAATGGGTAAACTACATAAAACCTTAAGCACTTGACAAAGTAGAACTAAATGCATTAAAAAAATAACAAAATTCCACTGATCCAAAATAAATAAAATGCTTTTGTTTTCTGTCCCTTTCATAACTCTCTGAAGTTTTGGCATCATTGGCTTTCTTTATACACTCCCTTCTCCTTAATTCCTTATCCTCTATTCACATTCCTGCCTCTCTTCTCTTCTCCTCAATTCTGATGCCCTCTTTGCTCTCTGGCATGTTTTAACCAAAGTCTTTTTGAATAGAATTCATCTTCTTTCTCCCATGCCCTAACTTTCTCTATACTTTTTTAGTTCAGTTTTTGGTTTCATTCTTTCACACAACCTCAGACCTAACCTCAAAGCTTTTCTCTCCCTAATTTGCCAAAAGCAAGTCCTTTTAATTCTACCTCTATAAGATATCCCTTTCTCTCCTATTCTGTACTCTTCACTCACACTGTCGCTACTTCATCATTATTTTCTTGGACTATTGCAATAGCCTCCTAATTGGTCTCCTCAGTTCTAGATTTATCCCATCTTAGGTCTACATACTACACAGCTTATAAAATAATCTTCCTAAACCATAGATTAGATTTTGTTATTCCTTTACTCAAGATATGTTATTGACACACTATGGCATTTAGGAGAAAAATATAAACTCTTCAGTCTGAATCATATTTTCCAGATATATTTACTGTCCATCCATGTGTATCCTTCTCATTGAAGTATCAAATTATTTGTTGATTTAGTATTATTTTAGCTTCTCTGCATGGAAGAGGTAGACCTTAAACTTGGCTTTGAAATCAGAGAAGGATTTCAATATAAGAAATTCATTCTTTCACATGTATCTACCTTCTCTCCTTTGCTGCTGCCTCCTTACCATCTGTCTACAGACATAGCCAAGATAAGGCAGTCCTTAAAAGAGCTTTTTCTTGATCTTTATCATAGAGGAGGCTTTACTACTCAACATTTTGAATAAATTGTTTCAATCTTACACCTTTGTTTCCTCACTTCCCATTTTTTTTTCCTTAAGCCTTTATATTTCGGCTTCCGCCACCCCCTAGAATTAGTCTCTCACAAGTCATTTGTAATATTTTAATTATTAAATTGCATTATATCTTTGTAAAAAGCCAATGTCACATTGGTCTGTGTATTTTCCCAAGATTCCTTTCAAATTATCCTCATTTTCATCATTCTCCAAAACCATCTTGCTCTTTTTTCTTCTTATAAACATCCTAATTCAGATGACTCCCTGTCTCTATCCAACTTCTATTGGTCTTTTCGACTTAAGTGAAATCTTATTGCTTCCATGAGACTTTCCCTTAACATCTCATCTGCTGCTTTGAATTACTTATGTGTTAATATATTTTATAATATTTTAATAAGTAATCTCACTAACTGGACTGAAGGCTCTTAGTGGGCAAGAACTGTGTGTTAGATTTCCTTTTTGTCTCCCATTGTACATAGAACTAAGGAGGTGTGTTTTTGTTTAATACATGTTAATGAAAGGTAGAGATATCATTTTGATGGTAATGCCTTGTTTCTTTTCTACTGGAGTAATATAAAAATGTATTCAACTGGATAATGAGTCACCTCATTTATGTATAATTTTTTTTTTATAAAATAAAATTTTACATTAAATTTTTAAATAAAATTATTTAAAGATAAATGTCTGCCAAATCCCCAAACTGATAAACACACTTCATTATGAAGTTATTTTCAAAGTAATTTGTATGTACCTTTGGTGATTTTTTTCAGATAAGAGGTTTTTATTTATTTATTTTTTGTCTTTTAAGATGAAAAAAAGGGATAGAAGTTCAAACTGTGGCCACTCACACCCAAACACTTAGGCTTTATGCACTGGCTGAAGGAATAAAACAATTACCATGTCTATAGCCCATGATCTAGAAAATGAAAATAACTAGATTTCCATAGGGTATCCTGCTGCTAGCAATATTTCACCTAGGGAAAGGAAATCAGGAGTCACAGAAACTACATTTGCTTTATTATCGGTTTGAATGTGTCCCACCAAAGTTTAATGTTTACACCCCCAGGTAATGTATTTCAAATAATATTAAGATATAGAATAGATAGATGGGCATAGTCAGAAGGTGGGGCATTCATAGTTAAATATAATAGATATAATAAGTGCTTAGACATAAGCTATTAATTCAAAAACATGGTTAATTATACATACAGAAAATAGGGAAACAAAATAGCAATGCAGTGGAAAGAATGAAGGTGCTGTGGGGCTTAGTAGCAAAATAAGGATTTTGGCACATTGTGCTACACATGGAGAATTACCTTGATTTGTTCTGTAGAAGTATCTCTACCTGAGTATTTAAAAGAGCCAAATATGGGGAGAGACACTGGTATATACTATGTTGAATTGGCACCTATGCTTATGTGAAGAAAAAAAAGAGATTGAATGAAGTTAAGGAAAAAAAAATGAGGTACCAGCTGAAATGAGGAGAAGGAAAGAAGCTAGGGATACCTAGGAAGCTTGGCTTTAGATTTTTCTTGCTTTGTACTAGCATTGTAGAGAGTCTAAGTGTCAATAAGTATCTGTCTGTCAGTCTAAGGTCTTAACCTTATTGTAAGATCTTAACCTTATGTAGTTCATGCTGCATCAGAGACCATAGATGGAGAACAGTAGGAGTGAAGAGATGATGAAAGCTCTGGTCAAGCAAAAGCTAGTACTGCTTTTGGGAATACCAACTGCTCCCACTCCCAACCCCCCCTCCATGTGGAAAAGGGAACCTATTAGAGGGCATAGAGATGACACAGAAAGGGGAATTATAAAGTCAAGATTAGTCTAGAATTTGGGACATTAGAAAATAATAAAGACAAGAGAGAGTGAAATGTGAAGTCTTCAGGAAAACAAAGGAAACTGAAAGTAGGTCTGTTTTTGAGAGTTTTAGAAAAAAGTAAACTGAAGTATGACATACAAATTCAATGTTATAAATCTATATTGTGTAGATTTTCTTAAAACTCCCCCCCCTTTCAGAAAGGACTGTGGTTGACTTCTTTGGGCTCACCATAAAATAATCTTAAACCAAGGCATAATCACTGAGATAATGGCTCTCACCTACTGTATGATCTGATTTTCTATTCAATTTAACTAAACCAGCATTTATTAAGCCCCTATTGTACATAGGTTGTTAGAGCTACAATGACAAAAATTATGTAATCCCTGATCTAAAGGAATTTATAATCTATGAAAGGGTGCAGATGTTACACATGAAAGTAAATTGAATACAGTTCAAGGAAGCAAAAATCAGTAACCATTAGAGGGATCAAGTCATGAAGGAAATGCTCCTGATCAGTCCATTAATCAATTACTAAGAATTGTGCTGCACCCACAGATATGTCAGACACTCTGCTAGGCAATGCGGATATAAATACAATAGATGCAACAAACTCTACTCTAAAAGAGGTCATATTCCAATGCAGGAGACCATAGGATATATAAAAGTAAACACTGAATAAATATGAAGAAAATAACTACAAGGTAATCTGAGAGGAAGAACATTAGCAGTCCTAATGGATGATAATGATTGATAGTGATATGCATGAAGAGGAGGTGTATTCCAGGGAGATGGCTTGTATAAATGTAGAGACAGATGATGGAGTTGGAAGAGGAAGTAGTTCATATAACTCCATATAGGTTGAAGAAAGGATTGCCCCAAATCAGATTTGAAAGTTAGATTAGAATTGTATTGTGGAGGATGAGTCCTTCTTCAACTTACTTCCCCCTGCTTTTTTCCCCCCTTGAAACACTTTTATTATTTCAAGAAACACTTCATTCTCCCTGATAATCTGAAAAGTAGATATATCCTTCCAACCCTTTCACCTTCTCTCTAAGCATGGAAGCTACCTTGTACTGTGTGCATATAGCAGAAACACATAGTGTCTTCTCTGTTAAATATTACAAAATTGTCCTTGCACTCCAAGATTTGTTAAATGAATATGCTCAGGCCTGTAAGTTCTTTTATAAGTTCTCATGGATAATACCCCTCTGTTTTGCATGGATGTTTGCTGTTTTGGGTGCTGGGTTATTTTGATGGCTCCTGAGAAAGGCTGGTTTTATTTTGTTTTTAATGATGAAATACATGCCTTCTCTCAACATAAGAGGCTAAGGGGCCTTGACAATTATCAATTTCTTACTGTATCCTAGTAGAAGAAACTGCTTTAGTTCTTTTCAAAAATAATTACTTAATTTATTTTTAGTTTTCAACAATGACTTCCATAATCTTTTGAGTTTTAAATTTTCTCCCCTTCCCTACCTCCCCAAGATACCATGCAATCTGATATAGGCTCTGTATATACATTCCTATTAATCATATTTTCACATTAGTCATGTTTTAAAGAATTGGAACCAATAGGAGGAATCACAACAAAGAGGAAACAAAGCAGAACAGAAGAAAAAAAGAGCAAATAGTATGCTTTGATCTGCATTCAGACTCCATAGTTCTTTCTCTGGATTTAGATAGCATTTTCCATCATGAGTCTTTTGGATATGTCTTAGATCCTTGAATTGCTGAAAAAAGCTAAGTCTATCAAAGTCAGTGATCACACAATGTGGCTGTACTGTGTACATCATTCTCCAAGTTCTGTTCACGTCACTCAGCATCAGTCTATACAAGTCTTTCCAGGTTTTTCTGAAGTCTGCCTGCTCATTATTTCTTATAGCACAATAGCATTCCATTACATTCAAATACCACAACTTGTTCAGTCACTCCCCAATTGATGGACATCCCCTCAATTTCCAATTCTTTGCCACCACAGAAAGAGTTACTATAAATATTTTTGTAGGTGTGGATCCTTTGCCCATTTTTATGATCTCTTTAAGATGTAGCTCTAGAAGTCCTATTGCAAGGTAAAAGGGTATGCACATTTTTATAGTCCTTTGGGCATAGTTCCAAATTGCTCTCCAAAATGATAGGATAAATTCACAACTCCACCAACAATGTATTAGTGTCCCAATTTTCTTCTCCATCTTCTCCAATATTTATCATTTTCCTGTTTTGTCATGTTAGCCAAACAGATAGGTGTGATATGGTAATTCAAAATTGCTTTGATTTACATTTCTCTAATCAATAGTACTTTACAGCACTTTTTTCATATGATTATAGTGAGCTTTAATTTTTTCTTCTGAAATCTGCCTGTTCATATCCTTTGACCATTTATCAATTACAGAATGGCTTATATTCTTTTACATTTGACTTGGTTCTCTAAATATTTCAGAAATGAGGCCTTTATCAGAGATACTGGTTATAAAATTCTGTCTCAGTTTTCTCTGCCCTCCTGATCTTGCTTGCATTGGTCTTCTTTGTGCAAAGACTTTTCAATTTAATATAATTAAAATTATCCATTTTGCATTTCATAATGTTCTCTATCTCTTGTTTGGTCATAAATATTTTTGTTCTCCATAAATCTGACAGGTAAATTACTCTTTCCTCTCCAAGATTGCTTGTAGTATCAACACTTATATCTAAATCATGAACCCATTTTCACTTTATCTTGGTGCATGGTGTAAGATGTTGGCATATGCCTGGTTTCTACCATACTCTTTTCCAGTTTTCCAAACAGTTTTTGTCAAATAGTGAGATCTTATTGCAGAAGCTGGGATCTTTGGGTTTATCAAACAATAGATTACTATAGTCATTGACTACTGTCTATTGCATACCTAACCTATTCCACTGATCCGCCACTCTATTTCTTAACCAGTACCAAGTAGTTTTGATGATTGCTACTTTATAATACAATTTAAGATCTGATATGGCTAGGTTATCTTCCCTTGCATTTCTTTTCATTAAGTCCCTTGATATTCTGGATCTTTTCTTCTTCTAGATGAATCTCATTATTTTTTCTAGCTCTATAAAATAATTTTTGGTAGTTTGATTAGTATGGCACTGAATAAGTAAATTAATTTATGTAGAACTGTCATTTTTATTATATTAGTTCAGCCTACCCTACCAGCAACTGATGTTTTTCCAATTATTTAGATCTGACTTTATTTACATGAAAAGTGTTTTCTAATTGTCTTCATATAGTTCCTGTGACTGTTTATGCAGGTAGAATCCTAAATATTTTATAGCATCTACAGTAACTTTAAATGGAATTTCTCTTTCTATCTTTTGCTGTTAGGCATTGTTAGTGATATACAGAAATGCCAATGATTTATGTGGGTTTATTTTATATCCTGCAACTTTGCTAAAGTTGTTTGTTATTTCAAGTAATTTTTTTACTTTATTCTCTAGGATTCTCTAAGTATATCATCATATCATCTGCAAAAAGTGATAGCTTTGTTGCTTCTTTGCCAATTCTAATACCTTTAATTTCTTATTCTCCTCTTATTGCTAAAGTTAACATTTCCAGTACCATATTGAATAACAGTGGTGATAATGGACATCCTTGTTTCACCCCTGATCTTATTGGAAATGCTTATAGCATATCCCCATTACATATGATGCTTGCTAAAGGTTTTAGATAGATACTACTTATTATAAGGAAGACTCCATTTGTTCCTTTGTTCTCTAGTGTATTTAATGGGAATGTGTTATATTTTTTCAAATGCTTTTTCTGCATCTATTGAGTTGATCATGTGGTTTCTGTTAGTTTTGTTGTTGATATGATCAATTATGTTGATACTTTTTTTTTCCTTATATTGAATCAGTCCTGCATTCTGGGTATAAATCCTCCCTTGTCATAGTGTATTATCCTCATGAAAAATTTCTGTATTTAAAAAAAAGTTTGGCATGTATATTCATTATGGAAATTGGTCTATAATTTTCTTTATTTGTTTTGGCTCTTCCCAATTTAGGCATCAGCACCATATTTGTAACATAAAAACAATTTGGTAGGACTCCTTCTTTACCTCTTTTCTTAAATAGTCTGTATAGTATTGGAATTAATTGTTCTTTAAATGTTTGATAGAATTTGCTTATAAATCTGTCTGGCCCTGGAAATTTCTTCCTAGGGAGTTCAACAAAGCTTGTTCAATTTCTTTTTTCTGAGATGGGGTTATTTAAGTATTTTACTTCCTCTTCTGTTAATCTGGGCAATTTATATATTTTTTTAAATATCCATCCATTTCTCTAAGATGGGCAAACCTATTGGCATACAGTTGAGCAAAAAAGCTCCTAATAATTGTTTTAATTCTTTCCATTGCTGGTGAATTCACCCTTTTTTGTTTTTGATACTGATAATTTGGTGTTCTTTCTTTTTTTAAAGTTAAATTAACCAAAGGTTTATATATTTAATTGATTTTTTCATAAAACCAGCTCTTAGTTTTACTTATTAGTGCAATAATTTTTTTAATTTCAATTTTATTAATCTCTCCTTTGGTTTTCAGTATTTCTAATTTGGTATTTGGGATTTTTAATTTGTTCTTTTTCTATCTTTTTTAGTTGCATGAACAATTCATTTGTCTCCTCTTTCTTTATTTTATTCATGAAATCATTTAGAGATATAAAACTTCCCCTAAGAACCACTTTCACTATATTCCATAAGTTTTTGTATATTGTCTCATTATTATTGTTCTCTTAGATGAAGTTATTGATTGTTTCTATGATATGTTTTTTGACCCACTCATTCTTTAGGACTAGATTATTTAATTTTTAATTAATTTTTAGTCTATCTTTCCATGACCTTTTATTACATACAATTTTCACTGCCTCATGATCTGAAAAGGAAGCATTTAATATTTCTGCCTTTCTGCATTGGATTGTGAGGTTTTTATGCTCTAGTATATCATCAATTTTGGTGTTGATGTCATGTATCACTGAGAAAAAAAAAGGATATTCCTTTCTATCCTCATTCAATTTTCTCCAGAGGTCTACCACATGTAAAATTTCTAAAATTTTACTTACCTCCTTAACTTCTTTCTTGTTTGTTTGTTTGATTTTTTTTGCTTAGATTTACCTATTTCAGAAAGGGGGAAGTTGAGTTTCCCTCAACTGGCATAGTTTTGCTGTCTATTTCTTCCTGTAATTCCTGATCTTCTCCAAAAATTTGGATGCCGTATCTCTTGGTTCATATGTTTAGTTATGATATTATTCCATTGTCTAAAGTGCCCTGTAGCATGGCGTAGTTTCCTTACCTATCTCTTTGAATTAGATCTATTTTTGCTTTTGCTTTGATTGATATTGGGATTGCTATCCCTGCTTTTTTTTTAATGCCGCTAAAGCATAATATATTCTATTCCAGCCTTTTACCTTTACCCTGTGTGTATCCCTCTGTTTCAAATGTGTTTTTTGCAAACAACATATTATAGGATTATGTTTTTTAATCCATTCTTCTATCCATTTCCATTTTATGGGAGAGTTCATCCCATTCACATTCACAGTTATGATTACTATCTGTGTTTTTCTCTCTAACCTATTCCCCTCTGTGCCATTCATGCTTTCCTTTCTCCTTTTTTCCCTTTCTCTCCTCATGAGGGTTTTGCTCTTCATGACTGCCTCCCTCAAAGTGCCCTCCATTCTATCAGTCCCCTCCCTTTTCTTTCTCTTTTCCTTTACATTTCTTCCATCCCTTCTATCCCCCCTCCCTTTTAATTTCCCCTTCCCTACCCCCTACTGCCTATATGACAAGTTAGATTTCTATACCTGAGTGTTATTCCATCCTTGAACCAAATCTTATGAGAGTAAAATTCAAACAATGCTTATCTCCCTCCTTTCTTTCCCTCTATGGTAATGTGTCTTTGTACCTCTTCATGTGATGTAATTTTCCCTTTTCTGCCTCCTCCTTTCCTCTTCTCCTATTATGATGCCTTTTCACTACTTCTTCAGGTTTTTCATCATCACATCAAACTCAACTTAAAACCACCCCCGTCTATATATATCCCTTCTAAATGTCATAATAAAGATAGAGTTCTCAAGAGTTTTAAATATCATCTTTAGCTGCAGGGAAGTAAACAGTTTGCCTTATTGAATAACATGCTTCCCCCTCCCTTTCTGTCTATCTTTTTATGTCTCTCTTGAGTGTTGTATTTGAAAATCACATTTTCCATTGATCTCTTGTCTTTTCATCAGGAAAATCTGAAATACCCCTCTTTCATTGAATGTCCTTCTCCTCCCCTGAAAGATTATGCTTAAATTTGCTGGGTAGTTGATCCTTGGTTGTAATCCAATCTCCTTTGCCTTGCAGACTACCATATTCCAAGGCCTCTGATCTTTTAATGTAGAAGCTACAAGGTCCTGTGTAATCCTGACTATGATTCCATGATACTTGAATAGTTTCTTTCTGGCTGCTTGCAGGATTTTCTCCTTGACCTGAAAATTCTTGAATTTGGCCACAATATTCCTTGGTGTTTTCAATTTGGGATCTCTTTCAGGAGTTGATTGATGGATTCTTTCAATGACTATTGTATTTTCTGGTTCTAGGGCCTCAGGGCAGTTTTCCTTGATGATCTCCTGAAAGACGCTGTCCAGGCTTTTTTTTTTTCATCACAGTTTTTAGGTAAACCAATAATTCTTAAATTATCTCTTTGGGGTATATTTTTCCAGGTCAGCTGCTTTTCCAAATGAGGTATTTTACATTTTCATCTTTTTTTTCATTCTTTTGATTTTGTTTGATTGATTCTTGATGTCTCATAGGGTCATTAGCTGCCAATTACCCAATTCTAATTTTTAATGAATTGTTTTCTTCAGTTAGCTTTTGTATTTCCTTTTCCATTTGGCCCATTTTACTTCTTAGAGAGTTCTTCTCTTCAGTGAGTTTTTTGTGCCTCCTTTTCTATTTGGCCAATTCTGCTTTTTAAGGAGTTGTTTTCTTCAGTATACTTTTTTCCCCTCATTTTGTCAAAGGAATTGTTCATTTTTTCTTCTATTTTGACTTTAATTTGACTTTTAAAATCCTTCTTGAGCTCTTCCAAGAAGGCTTTTTTTTTTAGACAACTGAGGTTAAGTGACTTGCCTAGGGTCACACAGCTAGTAAGTGTCAAGTGTTTGATCTGAGGCCAGATTTGAACTCAGGTCCTCCTGACTTCAGGCCTGGTGCTCTATCCACTTCACCACCTATCTACCCCTCAAGAAGGCTTTTTGAGCTTGAGACCAGTTCATATTCCCCTCTGAGATTTCAGATGTGGGTATATTGACAATGTTGTCATCTCCTGAACTTGTGTTTTGATCTTCTCTGTCACCAAGATACTTTTCTATGGTCACTGCTTTTCTATGTTGCTTTTTGCTCATGCTGTTTGACTTTTTTTCTGGTTTTTAAATTTGATCTCTTCCTCTGGGGCACAGAGAGCACTGTCCCAATCATTTTGTGCTGGGGGCTAGGGGACTGGTTACTGGTTTACTGAGGTGAGGCTTGCCACTGTCTTGATGGGACCCCTACCTTCCTGTACTGGTCCCCATCAGCCATAGTAAGAGGAACTTTTCCAACCTCGTGAACTGAAAAGATTGTTGTATCTCATCTTTCTGGTGATTTGACTATTTCAGGATTTTTCTGGGGCAATATTCTCTGTTTTTGTTAAGGCCAATAAGAAAGGGCAAGAGCAACTTACTGCTTACTCTGCCATCTTGACTCTTGGAAGTTGATATAGGTGGCTTTCAAACATTCCGCCTGTGGGTGAATAGCTCCAGGAGCAGCCACTGATGCTGCTGCTGCTGCTGCCACAGCTACTGTTGCTGATTCCATCACTCCCAAGGCCTGTTCCTGTTTTGCTGGTGCCAGGGCTGTATTGGCATGCCTTGCAGCCCTGTGCTTGACTATGCTTCTTTCTCACCTAGTTCCAACAGACCCTTCCCACTGACCTTCTAAGTTGTCTCTAGTGTCTGTGGGCTGAGAGGACTGGAAAACTGCTGCTGCTGCCAGCGATTCAGTCCCCCAATGCCTGCACCAGCTTTGCTTAGGCCAGATCCACTCTGCACCCTGCACACTGGACATGCCTCTCTCAGACTGGTGAAACAGACCTTTCCTGTTGGCTTTTCAGGCTGTCTTGGCCTGGACATCTGCCCCATTGTCTCTTTGTGGGTTCTGCCACTGTAGAATTTGTTCAGAGTCACTTTTTAGAAGCATTTGAAGGGGTTTGGGGGAGTGCTAAGGTGGGTCCCTGATTTCACTCCATCATCTTGGCTTTGCCACCTGGGATCTCTTCTTTCTCTCAGAAGTATGGGAATTCTCTAGTCATCTACCCACAAAACTAAGGTGTAGTGTTGCTAGAGTTCTACTAGGCAGTGAGCTACCATTCAAAAGACTCTGATTTAGTTCTTAAAGAATAAGGCAATACGCAGCAAGGCAT
The DNA here is from genome assembly GCF_900497805.2 of Vombatus ursinus. Taxonomy (NCBI): domain Eukaryota; kingdom Metazoa; phylum Chordata; class Mammalia; order Diprotodontia; family Vombatidae; genus Vombatus; species Vombatus ursinus. Next base: position 38,407,370 of record NW_020954599.1, on the reverse strand, counting down.
TGTCAGTTAAATATAATTACTCCTTATTTTTCATCTTCTTATCAAAACTGAAATCTTCCTTGTGATTCTCTAAGCAACACATATTGTACCCCTGAGTTAAAAGCTACCATAGCGCTCTCTCTCTCTCTCTCTCTCTCTCTCTCTCTCTCTCTCTCTCTCTCTCTCT
>NW_020954599.1:38284418-38407194 GCF_900497805.2 Vombatus ursinus | reverse complement strand
TCTCTCTCTCTCTCTCTCTCTCTCTCTCTCTCTCTCTCTCTCTCTCTATCTATCTATCTATCTCTGTCTCTCTCAGTGAAGCAATAGGGAAAAGTGACTTGCCCAGGTTGACACAGTTAGTAAGTGTCAAGTGTCTGAGGCCAGATTTGAACTCAGGTCTTCCTGAATCAAGGGCCAATGCTCTATCCACTGCACCATCTATCTGTCCCAGTTCTTTTTTTTTTTTGTCTTCTAGAATAAAATACGGACTCTCTGGCTTTTAATGCCTTTTTATCATGGCTTCAGCCTGCTTTTCCAGGTTTATGATGCATTACTCCCCTTCTTATTCTCTAAAAATCAGTCAAATTGACCTGCTTATTGTTCATCATTTACAACCCATCTCCATGCCTTTGCACAAGTTGCCCCTCTCCAATCTCACTCCACTCCCATTCCTGAAATGTCCTCTTTCCTTATCTCAGGCAAAATAAAATCTCTGCTTTCCTCCAAAGTATATCTTGGTGCTACATAAACTGCATATGTGGACTTTACTATCCTATTCATCTGTTACTATTTACCCAGTAAAATTGCCTTGTGTTTACTCTGATATTTAAGATTTACTTATATATGGTGACCTTCCTCCCATCCTCCACTGAATATAAGCAACTTGAGGGCAGAGACACAGTTATTTTTACTATTTACATCCTGTTGACTAAGCGCAGTGCCTACTTACCATGTACTTAATAAATGTGTTAATTAATTGATTAACTGGTAAGACACAGAGTAGATCTAACAAATTATAGTAAAGGTTCATTTTGAGTCTTTTGAACTTAATTAAAAGGAGTTTTGAAATGAAAATGTAATGGAGATAGAGAAAACTGCCATGTAGATGTTCAAAGTCAAATGTCAAAAAGTGAAACAGGAAAAAAATATGACTACATACAGTATAACAGATTCTTGGGATTAGAATGGGTTCAGAAAAGACATAGTCTTATCTATGCACTAATAAGAATTTCTTCTATGAAATACTCAGTCTTTCCCAGAAGGTATCCATCCTGTGAGGGAGAACACACTCTTTCTTAGGGTAGCCCATTTCATTGTTAGAAAATTTTGTCAGGATAGTTTTTTGTTTTCACCTACATTCAGCCGGAATTACTTCTCAATAGCTTCCACTCATGCTCATAATTCTGTCCTCTGGAGCTGAAAAGGAACCAATCTAATCCCTCTTTCATGTGGCAGACTTTAAAATATCTGAGGACACTTAACATGAACCCATAAATCATCACTTCTTTAAGATAAGTATTCCCTTCAGCAGTTGTATTGAGATTTCAGTCCACAAAAGGCCCAAGAGTATTTTCAAACAAATTACCTCTAGCCATGCCTCACCCATGAAATATTTGTGAAGTTAACTTTTCTTTTCTTTTCTTTTTCTTTTCTTTTTTTTCCTTTGGCTAGACAATGGGGTTAAGTGACTTGCCCAGGGTCACACAGTTGGTGAGTGTTAAGTGTCTGAGGCCAGATTTGAACTCAAGTCCTCATGACTCCAGGGCCAGTTCTCTATCCACTGGACAACCTAGCTGCCCTTGAAGTTAACTTTTCAAAGTTAACTTTAAGACTTTAGATTCCAACCTAGAAAATTATAATTAGACAGTACTAAATTATATTTAAACTTTACATTTAGACCTACTAAATTATCTGTCCAATATTCTAACTAGTTGAAATATTTTTGTTCAAACACAATATACACAGGATAACTAAAAGATAATGGACAGAGGGAAAAAGACTCTCACTAAGTGGGATGATTGGAAAGGATGTTTTTTAGAAGGTGAGATTTAGCTGGAATTTGAAGGAAACCAGGGAAGATGGGAGACAGAAGTTGCTTTTGAAGGGTCACCAACTGAAGACTGATCCATTAGCTAGTCAGTGACTACCCATTCTACAATTCCATCAAATATATAGAAAAATTAGAAATATACTAAATGAGTAATGGCATGTAGATATTTCTTCATACTTTCTTCAAAAGCTGTGAATGGGCCTCTCTCAGTTTCATACCCTTCACAGTTTGTTAATGGACTACTCAAGAAGTGAGCCACTCAGACTTTAGCAGTATTTTCAGGTGCAAATACAATTACTCCAAATTACTGATAGGGCATTACCACCTCATGATGTATATTACCTGCCCCTTATATTATGAAATTTAATCTAATAAGCTGGGAAGACTGATGATCAGGTATACACAATCAATGTACCAGGGGAAAAAAGAGAAATAGGAACTCTTCAAATTTTAGGACAGGGAGCATTACTTTTATTCCTAGAAAATTATATAAAGTAGTATCAAAGAAATGGTTATGGAATGATCATTTAGATGGGGAAGTAGAGACCATTAAGAAGCAAATCTACTTACTTTGTAAGAGTCACACTGGATTAATTTTGTTTACTTTTTTTCAGTTTTATGATACTAGTAGATTAAAGAAGTTCATTAAAGTATTTGGCAAAATCTTTCTCATGCAACCCTTATGGAAAATATGGAGAAAGATATCATCTACATAATAGTACAGTTACGTAGATTCAAAACTGATGGAATGTTTATATCCAAAGACTTGTCACAAATGGGTTAGTGTCTATTTGGAGTCAGATTTTTTTTTTTGGTGTGTCCTAAGGATTTGTCTTTGATGTGTTCTTTTCAATATTTACATCAATGCCTTTGAGGAAGGTGTATATGACATTTTAATAGATTTTAAGGAAGCATAAAGCCCACATTGAGAGCTAACACATTGCATGGATGAAATATTCAGTGTCCAAAAAGTATAAACATTTAATAGGCATAATTTTATGTTTTAAATTTGTATGAAAATTGTTAAGTATAATAATTAGTGTAAGGAAATTAGTTGAGTGGAGCAATGATGCTGGAATAAAGGTAGCTGAGTTTTTTTTTAATTTCCTTCCTTCCAAATAGATTAAAATAATGCCTCAAAATGAATTCTAAAGCAGCTAAATGAATAAAAGTACAGGGTGAAACAACAAGCTAGTTCAAGGAAACTTAGAGTTCAGCAAGAAAGGTCTGTCTCATTAGAGTGAGAAGAAAATTAGATCAATGCAGGTACATGCAAAGTCTCAAAGAAAATGTCAATTGGTCTCAGACCATGGAAGACCTCAGAAAGGATTTTAAAAGTCAAATAATAGGCAGAGAAAAGATGGAGGGAAATGAAAGTGATGCAAAAAAGAGTCAAAATATTGGTTAAAGGGGCACAAAAAATTCTGAAGAAAAAATAGAAAAGGTAAAATATTAAAACAGGCACAAAATGCACTAAAGAGAATTCCTTAAGAAACAAAATTGACCAAATCAAAAAAAATGAGATACCAAATTCACTGAAGAAAAGAACAAACTTAAAAGCAGAATAGGACAAGTAGAAAAGGATGTACACAAGCTCACTGAAAAAAATCTTTAAAAATAGAATTGGGCAAGTGGAAGCTAATGATTCCATGAGATATAAAGAAAAAAAAATAAAAGAAAATCAAAAGAATTAAAAAAAAAAAGAAGAAAGCATGAAATATCTCAATGGAAAAACAACTGACCAAGAAAATAGTTTGAAGACAGATTTAAGAATTATTGCACTATCTGAAAGCCATGATAAAAAAAAAGATCTTACACATCATATTTCAAGAAATTATCAAGAAAAAATGCTTTGATATCAGAATTAGAGGTAAAACAGAAGTTGAAAGACTCCATCAAACATCACCTGAAAGAGATCCCAAAATGAAAACTCCTAGAAATATTATACTCAAATTTTAGAACTCCAAGGTGAAAGGGGAAATATTGCAAGCAGCAAGAAAGAAACAAATTAAATGTCATGGAGCCAGAGTCAAGATAACACAAGATTTAGCAACTTCTACATTAAAAAATCAGAGTGTTTGAAATATGATATTCCAGAGGTCAAAGAGGCTAGTGTTACAAGAATCACCTACCCAGCAAAACTGAATATAATCCTTCAAGCAGAAAGCAATAGATATATAATGACATAGAGGACTTTCAAGCATTCCTGATGGAAATACCAGAGCTGAATAGAAATTTGACATTCAAACACAAGACTCAAGAGAGCACAAAAAGATAAACAGGAAAGAGAAACCATAAGGGATTGGATAAGTTTAAGCTGTTTGCATCCTACATGGGAAAATTATACTTGTAACTCTTAAAAATGTTCTCATTTTTAGGGCAGTTAGAAAGAGTTTACATAGATAGGAGTCATAGGTAAGAGTTGACTATGATCAAATGATGTCCAAAAATAAAATAAAATTAATGGATGAAAAAGATGAATGCATTGGGAGAAGGGAGAAGGGATAGGTAGAAGGAGATAATTAATATCACATAAAAGAGGAGCAAAAGAACTTGGCAGGCAATGCTCAAACCTTACTCTCATTGGAATTTGCTAAAAGAGGGAATAACATATACACTCAATTGTGTATGGAACTCTAGGTTATCCTAAAGAAAAGTAAAAGAGCAAGTATATAAGTGAAGGGAGTGGAGTCAGATTGAAAGAAAGAAGGATAGATTGGGTGAGGTTGTGGTCAGAAGAAAAATACTTCTGAAGAGGGACAGGTGAAAGGAGAGAGAGAGAGATGGAGTAAGGAAAAGCATGATTAAGTGAAATAAAAAAGTTAGTAATGAAAACTGTAAGTGTTAATGGGATGAATTTACCCATAAAACATAATCAGATAGCAGAATCAATTAAAAAAACAGAGTTCTACAATAAGTTGTTTACAAAAAACATTGAAATAGAGATACATACATAAGGTAAAAGTAAAGGGCTGGAGAAGCTTATTATTTTCCAGCTGAAGTAAAAAAAAAAAGGCATGGATAGCAATCAGCATTTCAGACAAAGCAAAAGCAAATATAGATCTAATTAAAGGAAGAACCAGATACATCTAACCAAAAAATAATGAGAAGTAAGGAAATAAATGGAATTTGGAAAAGTTAAATATAAACTTCTGGACAAAATTGAATGTGAATAGAAATGAATATAACTTTTTCTCAACCTTACATGGCACTTACAAAAATTTACCATGTAATAAGGCATAAAAATCTCACAACTAAATGAAGATAAAGCAGAAATATTAGGTGTATCCTTCTCAGATCAAAAGGCAATAAAAATTACATTCAATGAAGGACTATGGAAACAGTAAAAATTAATTAGAAGCTAATCCTAAAGAATGAGTGGGTCAAAGAAAAAAAAATCATAGAAAAAATGAATAATTTCATTGAAGAGAATGACAACAATGAAAGATCACACCACTATTAATGGGATGCAGCCAAAGCAGTAGTTGAGAAAAATTTGTATCTCTAAATGCTAACATCAACAAAATAAAGAAATTAATGAATTGGGCATGCAACTAAAAAAAAGAAACCTAGAAAAAGAACAAAATAAAAATCTCCAGTTAAATGTCAAGTAGGAAATCTTGAAAATGAAAGGTGAGATTAATAAAATTGAAAGTAAAAAAATTGATATAATAAATATAAGTTGGAGCTGGTTTTATTAGAAAAACAATAAAATAGATAAACGATTGATTAATTTGATTAAAATAATAAGCAAGCTAATGTAATAGGACAAAAATGAAAAGGAAGAATTCACCACCAGAAATGATTTTAAAGCAATTCTTAGGAGATATTTTACCCAATTTTATGTCAATAAATATAAAAATTTTAGTGAAATTGATGAATATTTACTATATATACATATATATGTATAAGTTGCCCCAATTGACAAAAGTGAAAATATAATATTTAAACAATCCTATCTAAAATAAAGAAATTGAATAAGTTAACAATGAGCTCTCTAAGGAAAAAATGTGCACTATCAGGTGAATTTAAAAGTAATTTCTACCAAACACTTAAAAACAGTTAATTCTAACAATATATGTTATTTCAAAAAATAGACAAGTAAGGAATTCTGCTAAATTTCTTTTTACCACACAACTGTGGCACTGAAAAGTAAACCAGAAAGAGCAAAAGCAGAAAAATAAAAACTATAGACCAATTTCCAAAATGAATATTGGTGCAAAAAAGTAACTAAAATACTAGCACATAGATTACAGCAACATATCACATAGATTATATAGCCTATGATTTTACGGGATCTCCACCAGGTGGGATCTCTATCAGGAATGCAAGGCTGGTTCATAGGAAAACTGTCAACATAATTGACCAGATCAGTAATAACACCAAAAGAAATAATATGATTATTTCAATAGATGCAGAACAACTTTTGACAAAATACAACACCCATTCCTATTAAAAACACCAAAAAGCATAGCAACAAATGAATCTTTCCTTAAAATGATAAATAGTATCTATCCAAAACCATCAGCAAGCATTATCTGTAATGGGGATAAGCTAGAAATCTTCTCAGTAATAAAAAGGGTGAAGCAAGGTTGCTCAGTATCACCACTATTATTTAATATTGTACTAGAAATGTTAGCTAAACAATAAGAAAAGAAAAAGAAAATAAAGAAATTAGACTAGGCAATGAAGAAATGAAATATAACTCTCTGCAAATGATAGCATAATATATTTGGAGAATCCTAAGGAATGAACTAACCTACTTGAAACAATTAAAAAAACTTTACAAAGTTGCAGGATATAAAATAAATCCACACAAATCATCAGTTTTTCTATATATTACCAACAAAGTCCAGCAGCAAAAGATAGAAAAAGAAACTCTGTTTAAAGAAACAGTAGACAGTATAAAATACTTGGGAATCTACCTGCAAGACAAACCCAGAAATTACATGAACACAATTACAGTACACTTTATAGACAAATAAAGTCAGATCTAAAGAATTAGAAAAATATTAATTGCTCATGAGTGGGCTGAACAAATATAATAAAAATGACAATTCTGCTTACTCTAATTTATTTATTTAGTGCCATACCAATCAAACTTCTAAAAAAATATTTTATAGAGCTAGAGAAAATAGTAACACAATTGATCTGGAAAAAGAACAATAAGTCAAATATATCAAGGGAACTAATGAAAAAAATAACAATGTGAAGGAAGGTTGCCTAGTTGTAACAGATCTCAAACTGTATTGTAAAGCAGTAATCATCAAACCAATTTATTACTGGCTAAGAAGTAGAGTGGTGGATCAGTGGAAGGCACATAATACACAGTAGTAAATGAGCTTCATAAACTGGTATGTGATAAACAAAAATATTCAAGCTTTTTGGATAAGAATTCAACATTTGACAAAAATTGCTGGAAGAACTGGAACACAGCTTGGCAGAAACTATGTGTGGACCACATCTCACACTATATAGCTAGATAAGGTCAAAATGGGACCCTGATTTAGACATAAGGTGTGATACCATAAGCAAAATAGGGGAGCATACAATAATTTGCCCCAAAATTCTGTGAAAAGGAAGAATTTGTGACTAAACAATAACTAAACAGCATTATGATATTTAAAGTGGATGATTTGATTATATTAAATTAAAAAAGGTTTGCACTAGCAAAACCAAAGCAGCCAAAATTAGAAGAAAAGTAGAAATCTGGGGTATTTTTATAATCAGTGTCTCCAATAAAGAACTAATTTCTCAAATATATAAAGAGCTGAGTCAAATTTATAAGAATACAAGTCATTCCCAATAGATAAAAGGTGATATAACATAAATATAGAGTTTTCAGATGAAGAAATTAAAGGTATCTATAGTCATATGAACAAATGTTTTAAATCACTATTGATTAGAGAAATACAAATTAAAACAACTCTGACATACCACCTCACACTTATCATATTGGCTAATGTAACAGAAATGGCAAATAATAAATGTTGAAGAGATATGGAAAAATTGAGACACTTCTACTGTTGGTGAAAGTGTAAACTGATCCATTTTTATTCATTTTTATGCAAATTTTTATATACAATGTTTTCCCGGTTCTGCTCATTTCAGTTTGTCTCAGTTCATTGAAGTCTTTCCAGGTTTTTATGAATTCTGCCTGTTCATAATTTCATATTGCAAAATAGTATTCCATTACATTTGTATGCTACAGATTGTTCAGCCATTTCCTAATTGATGGGCATCCCCTCAATTTCCAAAAAAGGACTGTTATAAATATTTTTTGCACACTTAGGTCTTTTTCATTTTTTATGATCTCTTTGGGATACAGACCTAGTAGTGGTATTGTTGGACCAAAGGCTATGGACAGTTTAATTGTCATTTGGGCATAGTTTCAAATTGCTCTCCAGAAGATTGGATCTGTTCACAATTCCACCAACATTACATAAGTGTTCCTGATTTTTCTACATCTCCAGCATTTATAATTTTCCTTATTTGTCTCATTAGTCAATCTGATATATGTGAGGTTGTATCTCAGAGTTAGTTTGATTTGCATCTTACTAATCAAAAGTGATTTAGAACACTTGTTCATGTGCCTATAGATAGGTTTGATTTCTCCATCTGAAAACTACCTAATCATATCCTTTGGCCATTTATCACTTGAGGAATGGCTTGTATTCTTGTAAATTTGATTCAGTTCTCTATATATTTGAACAATGAGGTCTTTATCAGAGACACTTGATGTAAGGATTATGTCCTATCTTTCTGCTTTCCTTCTAATCATGGTTGCATTGGTTTTGTTTGCACAAAAGCTTTTTAATTTAATATAATCAAAATTATCTGTTTTACATTTTGCAATGCTCTCTATCTTGTTTGGTCATGAATTCTTCCCTTCCCCACAGATTTGACAGGTAGACTATTCTTTGCTCTTCTAATTTGTTTATGGTATCACCCTCTATATCTAAATCATGTCCAATGTCTCTCATGTCCAACTTTTCTAATATTCTATTTACCTCCTTAGTTTCTTTCTTGTTTATTTTTTTATTGGATTTATTGAGATCTGAGAGGGGGCAGTTGAGGTCCCCTACTAGTACAGTTTTGCTGTCCATTCCTTCCTATAACTCACTTAACTTCTTTAATAATTTGGATGCTATACCACTTGGTGTACATGTGTTTAGTATTGATATTGCTTTATTGTCTATGATACTTTTCAGCAAGATGCAGTTTCCTTTATGTCCTTTAATTAGCTGTATTTTTGCTTTTACTTTAAAATCAGAATTGCTACCCCTGTTTTATTTTTAATTTTGTTTAATTTCAGCTGGAGCATAATAGATTCTACTCCAGCCCCTTACCTTTACTCTGTGTGCCTCTGTTTCAGGAGTGTTTATTGTAAACAATATATCATAGGATTTTGATTTTTAATCCACTCTGCTACTCACTCCCATTTTATGGGAAAGTTCATCCCATTCATATTACAGTTATGATTGGTACCTATGTATTTCCTTCTATTTTATTCTTCCTCCTGCCTGTCCTCTCTCCCTTTTCACCCTTTCCCTCATCATCAGTGTTGTGCTTCTGCCTACCACCTCCCTTGATCTTCCCTCTCTTCTGTCAGTCTCCCTTCCCCCAGCCTTTGGTTGATCTTCTTCCCTTCTACTTCCATGTCAGGTAAGATAGATTTCTATATTCAACTGATTGTATATATCATTCCCCCTTTGAACCAATACTTATGAGAATAGGTTCAATGATGATTGTTGTCTACCCTCATATCTTCCCTTCCACTGCAATGGGTCTTTCTCTCCTCTTTGTGTGAAATAATTTACCCCATCTTACCACTCCTTTTCTTCTGCACTCAGTGTATTCCTTTTTCTCACACAATTTTTTTTGTCATTCCCTCAAATTTACCTTATACTCATAGCCTCTGTCTATGTATTTTCCTTCTAGTCATATTATTACTGATACAATTTTTAAAAATTACAAATGGTATCTTCCTGCATAGGGATTCAAATAGTTCAGCTTTATTGAATCCCTTGTTTTCTTTTCCCTTTTTACCTGTTAATGCTTCTTGTGGGTGTTGATTTTGGAAGTCAAATTTTGGTTTAGCTCTAGTCTTTCTATAAAAGCTTGAGATCCTTCTATTTCATTGAATAACTATTTTTCCTTTGATGTGTTATGCTTAATTTTGCCAGGTAAGTGATTTGTAGTTGTAGTCCTAGCTCCCTTGCCTTCTGGAATATCATGTTTCATGATCTTTTATCCTTTAATGTTGTAACTGCCAAGTCCTGTGTAATCCTGATTGTGACTCCACAATAACTGCATTGTTTCTTTATGGACACTTGTAGTATTTTTTCCTTGACCTGATAGTTCTGAAATTTAACTATAATGTTCCTTTACTTTTGGAATCTTTCCTAAAGTTATCAGTGGATTCTTTCAATGCCTGTTTTGCCTTCTGGTTCCAGGATATCAGGGCCATTTTCCTTGATAATTTCTTGAAAGATCATGTCCAGATCCTCCTTTTGATTATGGCTTTCTGGTAACCCAGTCCTTCTGATATTGTCTCTCTTGGATCTATTTTCCAAATCAATTATTTTTCCCATGTGATATTTCATATTTTCTTCCTTTTTTTAATCCTCTTGACTTTATTTGATTTTTTCTTGATGTCTCATAGAATCATTAGCTTACACTTGGCCAATTCTAACTTTTAGGAAGTTGTTTTCCTGTTACCTTTTGTACTTCCTTTTCCACTTGGCTGATTGTACTTTTTTAAGCAGCTGTTTTCTTAAGTTACCTTTTATACTTCTTTTTCCATTCAGCAGTTTTTAAGCAGTTTTTTTCTTTTTCCAAGATTTTAACTATTTTTTTTCATAATTCTCTTGCATCCCTCTCATTTTTTCCCCAGTTTTTCTTCTATCTGTCTTGTATGATTTTTAAGCTCCTTTTTGAGCATTTCCATGAGTCTTTTCTGGGCTTTAGACTACTTCCTATTTTTCTTTGGGGTTTTGTCTGTAGGCGTTTTGACATTGTTGTCCTCTTATGAGTTCATGTCTTGGTCTTCTCTGTCACCATAATAACTTTCTATGGTCAGATTTATTTATTTTTTGCTCATTTTTTTTTGTTTTTCCTTTTTTTTTTAAAGTTGAGCTCTGCACCCAGGGTGGAAGGAACACTGCCTCAGGTTTCTTATGCCAGTGGCTTCAGGCCCTGGCTGTTTACCTGGTGTTTCACTGAAGTTGCCCTGAGCCCACAGTGGACCCTTGTTTCTAGTGCTGTGCTGAGGGTTTTGGTGGGGTGGTGGCTGGTGTGCTGAGGGTTGTAGATGTCTGGTAGCTTACCTGTTGCTGAGCAGGGGTCCTCTTGGTGGTTTACAGCATGAGCTGAGGCTGGTGGGGGTGTTTCTGTGTTTCCCTGGGACTGTGCTGAAGCATATGGAGGTGTGGCCATTGGACAATGCTTGTGTGCCTAGGGATATCCTGAAGCACATGAAGGTCTGTCTGCTAAAGAATACCTGTTTGCCCAAGGCTATAATGAAGTACATGGTGGTTCTCAGAGCTGGAGTCTTTAGGTTCCCCTGGCTATGCTAAGGCATATGTGGGGTCCTATTGTTGAAGTTTGCCTGCTCCACCACACTGGAACTAAGAATCTCCCACTAGTTTGCAGAGGTAGGCTGATCCAACCATTACAAAGAGCAATGTGGAACTAGGCAAAAGGGTTAAAGTCTGTTCATACCTTTTGACCCAGGGATACCACACTTGGTCTGTATCCCAAAGAGATCCAAATGAGAAACAAAAAGGGGAAAAATAATTGTATAAAAATATTTATAACATCTCCTTTTGTGTTGGGAAAGAATTGGAAATTGAGGGCATGTCCATGAATTGGGGAATGGCTGAATAAGTTGTGATTGTTATGGAATGTTATTTTGATATAAGAAGTGACAAGCAGGAGACCTTAAGAAAAACCTGGAAAGACTTACATGAAGTGATGGAAAGTTAAATGAGAAGAACCATGAGAAAATTTTATGCAGTAAAAGCAATATTTCATGATGACCAACTGTGAATGACTTAGTTATTCTCAGCAATACAATGATCCAATGCAATTCCAAAGGACTCATGATAAAAAATACTTGCCTCCAGAGAAAGAACTGATGAAGTCTGAATGCAGATCAAAGCATATCATTTTTTTATTTACTTCATTTTTTTCTTGATTTTTTTTGTTGTTATTTGTCTTTTCTTTCACTGGGTGACTGACATGGAAATATGTTTTGCATGATTATACATGTATAGCCTATATCAAATTGCTTTCCTTCTCAAGGACGGAAAATTTGGAGTGCTAAGTTAAAAAAAACAAATGTTAAAATTACTTGTAGATGTACTTGGAATAAAACAAAATATTATTGAAAATAGGAAATATAGTTAAGAAGGAACAGAATTAGAATTGTATGGCTAGTTACTGATTTTAATGAAAATCATTTTAGATTTAATATGAGTCAACACTATGAGGCAAAAATAAAAAAAAAAGCTAAAGTCAATTTATATTGCATTCATAAAGGCCTGGGTTCTAGAGCAAGGAAGATTATGTCACTGTTGTACTTCATCCTAATCAGACTATATATGAATTACCATATTTAATTCTGGGATATACATTTTAGAAAGGATATGACAATTCTGGGTTTCAGAATGTTGGCCAAGAAGGTGATGATTCTTGAAACCTTTTCACATGAGAAATGGTTGAAGGAACTGGATGTTTTGGCATGGAAAAATCAAGAATTAGGCCTCAGGTATTTTCTGGACTATGGGATTCCTAGTTAACAACTAAAATCCAAATGGTGGTTAATCTTAGCTTTACCTTCTGAAGAAAAGAAGGGGTAGGGAAAAGAAGAGAAGAAGAAGAAGAAGAAGAAGAAGAAGAAGAAGAAGAAGAAGAAGAAAAAGGAGGAGGAGGAGAAGATGATGATGATGATGATGATGATGATAATGATGATGATGATGGACATTTATATGGTGCCTACTATGTGCCAGGCACTGTGCTAAACACTTCACAAACATTATCTTATTTGGTCCTCACACCAACCCTGGGAGGTAGTTCCTATAATCATCCTCATTTTACAAATGAAGTAATTGATTGAAACAGGGGTGAAGTTACTTGCCCAGAATCACACAGCTAGTAAGTGTCTGAACCAGTATTTGACCTCTGGAATTGCTCACTTCAGGCCCAACATTCTAGATACTGTGCAACCTAGTTGCCCAATCACCCTCCCAACTATAGGACTTTAAATATTTGAAGATCTGCATGCACTGCCATTCCAAGTCTATCTTCTTTAAGCATAACATTACCATCAACCAATGCTCATGTGGCATAAAAATAGAGTAGGGACATTAAGGTTTGGGATCTAGAGATTAGGAAAATAGTCCTCAATGCATTAAGTATGTACAGAGCTATGAGAATCTCAAAGGGGAAGAAATAACTCCCTTTATGCTAAGGTATTTGATATTCCTTTTACAAGTATATAAAATGGAGTAGTGGTGGAAAGAACTGGCCTTGAAGTAAAGAAGACCAGATTCAAGTGCTGACATTTTGTCTGTGTGACCTTGGGCAAGTCACCTAACTTTGTGCTCTAGGAAATTCTCTAAGACTATAATGTACAGAAAAGAGTACAATCTGCTCCTTGTAAAGGGAATTATCTCATCTAATAGTTTCCTATCTTAACGAAATCACAGATCCAGTCTCTATTTCCTAAAGGTTCAGATTTCATATGACCATCAGACTTGGAGTATTCACACATAATACCATTGCTGATTCTAGTGGTTAGGGCCAGAAGGACTCCCTCAGTTCTGATTGTGAAATTTCTAATGATGATAAGATCCTAAGGTCATGGCCAGTGGACATTGGGAAGCTAGAAGATGACTCAGATATCAATAGGAAGTTTGATGGTTTGTGGTTGCTTAGTCCTAGAAGGTTGTGACCAGAGAATCCCTAAGAGGAGTTTGGAAACTAGGGTTATGGACAACAATGGACCAAAGGTGAGATTGGTGGCTCAAGGGGTCCTGAGTTGTGATGGATAAAATCTGCATGAACTAGTGCATATGAGGAAGCCTGGATTAAAGTACACAAATGTAAGAGCTTTGAAAGTTTTTCATTTTATCACTATATCTTCCTCTGTCTATCAATCTGATGATGATGATGATGATGATGATGATGATGACAATGAACATTTATATGGTGCTACTATGTGACAGGCACTGTGCTAAACACTTGTTAGATTGAATTGAATTGGATTGAATTAGATTGGATTTTTTTGCATGAAAATACATTTTTCTTAGAATAAGAGAACTAGTAAATAACTTTTCAAAATTGCAGCTACATCAATAAATGGAACCATCCACTTCTCAACAAAAGAATGACATTTTTCCAAGTAATCAGCATTGACCTCCAATTTCCATGTATAAATCATGAGAAATTAATTTGTCTTAATGATTGTTGACAAGCAACATCTAAATTAAAGATTGAAAGGTAGTTATGCATTCCTTTTTAAGAAAGTAAAAAACTGGGTTTTTTTGTTTGGCTTTTGGTTTTGCTTTTTGTTGGATTTTTTTGAGGAGAGAGCTGTGAAATCAAAGCAGTCAACCCTCCATTGTTCTACTGAATGCTTGAAAGGATGTCCAGGAAAGCTTTCAGTTCAGTGACTGGAAGCCGAGGGTATAATAAAAAAAAAATTCTCTTTCTATAGAACAAGTGCCCAGAATAGTAGATATTGAGCTAGCAAATAACTGCTCTTAGGGAGGAAACAACAATAAAGATCCATTCAACATAAAGCCTCACTCTATCCATTTTCCACCTTCATGGGTTTTTTGAGCATACAGAAGAATCCCTCCAGAATCTTTAGAAGGAAGTGGACACCTTCTGAAAGCCAAATTAGAGGTTGTTGGGACTTTATTCACCCTCTTCAGAAGAAACTAAGACTACAGCACCTCTAAAACTATGAATGCAAGGGAAGCTCTTTACAAAAGTAGGTTGAACAAAACAGTGTAGCACCTAGTAAGGTGCTAGCTGCTCCACAAACTTGCTTGTATCACAGCTTTCATTTTTTTCTCTTCAGTGCATAGCCATAGGTGTCCATGGTTATCAACAGAAAAGTGAAAATGAAATTACTAATAAAATAATATCAGTGCTTGAAATCATGAAAGTCAAAGGTACAAATGTTGAAAATTAACTTTCTGTGTATATATTATATTGTTGTCAGTAAAGTATACATATAATATACATATTATATATGTGTGTATGTACATATACACATATATGTTTTACAAACATAAATGTACATATTTTGTGTATATATAGCTATTTAAAATTTACAAAGCACAATATACACATATAAAATGTGAATATATATATACATAAACCATATACATATATATATACACACACATATACACACACATATATTAGGTTATAAAGAACTGTATATAGATATACACACTTTGTATATATGTATATAGTTTACAAAGCAATGTGTATTTGAAGTTTACAAAGCACTTTACAAGTATGATCTCATTTTTTAATCTCTACTGCATTCCTGGTAAGTAAGGGCTATTATTTCCATTTTTCAGATGAGGAAATAGGGAGACAAACATTAAGCAACTTGTCCTGGGTCACACAGGTAATATACATTAGATTGTAGGGTCCTTGAGGGGAGGGACTGCCTTTTGCCACTTTTAGTATTCCCATCCTTTAGCATAGTACTTGGCACAGAATAGGCCTTTAATAAATATTTATTAATTAATATATAGTAAATTTTAAAGACCAGATTTGAACTCAGCCTTCCTAACTCCAAGACCAACACTTTATAGTCTGTGTTGCCTGCCTCCTCATAATAAAATTTATTATAAATTATGTTGCTGTCAGTAAAGAGTGTGTTCCATATTTTTTGTCACATATATACAAACACTGTACATGATAGCTATCATTGTTATAAATAAAGAGCATTTGAATGGAGGATTGAAACTTAAATGTAGACTATATAATGTAATTCTAAATAAGATAAGGGTCAAAAATTATAGAAAAGAAATAATTACACCAAAGAATATTTTCAAATGATATGAGATTAAAAAAAAACTTTGGGATAAAAAACTTTCATCTACAAAAGTTAAAAAATGGACAATGAATTAGAAATGTAACTAAAATTAAAATAACTAGAAAAGCAGAAAGTAAAAAAAAAATTCCAACTAAACACAAATTCTGAATAAAAAGGTAGTATCCAAGGTTAGAAATACCACCTCAAGCTCAATCTCTCTCTCTCTTCCTCTGCCCTCCCTACTGCCATCACTAATAAAAATGAGAATGAGAATAATATGTGTATGACAATGTGCTAAACACTTTACAAATATTATCTCCTTTTTTCTTCACAATAACCCTGTGAGATACGGGCTATTATTAACTTCATTTTATAATTGAGGAAACTGAGGTTAAATGGCTTGCCCAATCACAGGGAGTAAATGTCTGAGGCCAGATTTGAACTGATGTTTTCCTGACTTCAGACCCAGCACTCCATTCACTGTGCCATCTAGGTGTCAAACATTAGCAATTATGTCCTCAAAACTATTAAGCTATGTATACATTTAACCCAATTATATCATTACTAGGACCATATCCCAAAGAAATCAAAGAAACAGGTAAAAAAAATTCATAGGTACAGCAGTATATATGGTAGCACTTTTTGTAGCAGTGAAGAATTCAGAACTAAAGGGATGCCCATTAGTTGGGGAATAGTTGAACAAATGATGGCCTATGGATGTAATGGAATACCACTATGCTTTAAGAAATTTTTTTTAAAAGGTAATGTTTTCAAAGAAATCTGCTGTTTTCTGAACCAATGTAGAATAATGTGAGCAGAACAAGGAGAATGATAACAACAGTGGGAAAATTAAAAAATAAATGTGAAAGTCTTAAGAACCCTAATAAATACAATGCCCTACCAGGACTCAGCATAGTGCCCACAGCTTACATATCAGGCAGATTATAAATATTTGTGGATTTGTCGATTATTAATTTATTGGAAAAAATAGTTGGTTATCCTTGGTTGAGAAATATGATATGAACTCAATTCAGGATGAGATATGCTTTTTTAAACATGAATAATATGAGGAATTTGTTTTGCTTGAGCATGCATACTTGTTATTTGTTACAGGAGTTATATGAGTTTACTTTGTTTTTTGTTTTGTTTTCTCTGTTTCCACAATGATTGGGTAGTTGGGTGGGGTAAAAGAGAGAAATTATCTATATTTATTTAAAATCAGGATATACTTAAAATAATATCAACCTAATTTTGTAGATTACACTAAATATTATTGATTAGTATGAAAACTTTTGTATTTTAGCATTTTTTCAAAAAAGAAAGAGGGAGTTTGGTATAGTAGTGTGTCATTGTTTGAATTAATAAGCCCTGGGATCAATTTCAACTAGATTCTGATACATAACAGTTATGAGATTGAGGGTAGTCACTTAATGTTTCACTATACTCAGACAACTCTCTAAGATTGTAAGTTTCAGATGTGTTGCAGATCTGTATTGGTGAAAGGCATTTCTGTGCTAGAAGTTCTTACCGAAACCTCACTCTTTCCTATCTCCACCCCTAACCCCCATACTTATATGCCTTCCTCTTAAAATCAATCACTTATAGAGAAAACAAACAAACAAACAAACCCTACTAGCTAGACATCTTACTGAATTTGACTAGTTTTAAATACAACTAGTTGTTTAACTAGTCCTGGTGTGGTTTGGTTTCATTATTTAAATAAGTTTAATGCATTCACTCAACTTACCCATTGACTAGAGAAATTGATACAGCTTCTAGAGGTGACTGATTTAAAATCAGAAGTGAAGATTTGTTGTTGTTGTTTCTCCACCATTAAAAGCATGAGGAAAAAGTTAAAAGTGTTCATGTTAGCAATAGCATATAGATGATCATTAGTGCATATATAAAATTCTTCTTCTGTATGGTAGAATGAACACAATTTAACAGCATTATCAAAAGATAAGATAGTTTAAAAATCAACCAGAGAGGAATTGGCATATTTTCAATCAATTCTGTATCCTTGAGTAATTCTGTTTCTTGGTAACACAGCCAATTTTCCTGCACACTCTGAATTAATGACAGGTCCTTTAAACATTTCTTCATTTTAAAAAGACCCAATTGGCATCCTAAAGGGATGTCTATATTTGAATGGAAAGTAATGACAATTAAATCCAGGAAATATTTTGATATCTAAATGGGTCAGGGTATAAAAAAAGTCCTCTTGAATTTAGTTTATGCATATTTGTTATAAGTGTGTTGTATAATATAAACAGATTATACATAATTAAGGAATTTGTTGAAGTTCAAAATAAACCTGGAATAAAAGGAGATCTGCCTTTCATTTTAAATTAATAGGAATGTAATACAATTAAAATATTTATTTGCTATGACCAGATTTTTTTTTTGATCCATGTTTAGAACAGGAAAAGTCTATGCAATCCCTCTGATTAAATAAATCACTAGGTTAGCTGACCCCATTTAAAAACCTTATCCATAGACTCAAGGAGTCAATGAATCTCTGTGTATATCATATCTCAACAATTAAAACAAAGTTTAAAATTCAGCTAATTAACTGATTGTCTGATCTGCATGATAGAGAACTGATTTGCCTGGTCTTTTGACTGAATGGGAAAATTCAACCCATTATCTCCAATAATAATAGCAATAATAACAGCCAAAATTTATACAGAACAAATTATGTGCCAAATTATTGTCCTATTTGATCCTCAAAAGGACTCTGGGAGGCAGGTTTTATTATAATCTCCATTTTACAGATGAGGAAACTGAAGTAAACTGAAGTTAAGTGACTTACCAAAGGTCACATACCTAACAAGCACCTGAGTCCAGATTTGGCCTCAAACTCAGGTCTGCCCTAATCAAGGCCCAAGACCTTATCCATTGTTGGAGTACAGTATGGTGATTTTTTAAAAAGTGAAACATGCATAAAACCTATTAATTTTTAATAAAACATTTTAATAACCATATTTTGGACTAGATTGCCTTTATAAATATGAACTTATTTTCAGAACATTGTATAAATTCTTAGGGTCTGGTTCAAGCCTAATTTTTGATATGCATATACCTGAAAACATCTTAATCTGAGCTATACCACCTTGCTAAAACAAAGCAAAGGTATGGAATCAGGCATATTTCTGATCCAAAATAATGGTATAAATAGCAATAGAATCAAGATTAACATATAAGGGGAATGAATATACATGTATGTGTAACATATATATATGTGTGTATATATATATATATATATATATACACACATACATATACTTTCTGGCTACTTTTTAAATAAAAAATAACCGTGGAGGAGGATAAAAATATCACCAAAATAATTTTGTAATGTAGTAAAAAAAAAAAAAACTTAAACTATGATTTCACCATTTTGGGGAACTCTCTCTTCCAATTCAGTGATTGTTACCAGTGTGACCCAGACAATAAATGCTGGAGATGGGACTTGAACCAGAGTCTAGTCCAACTTTAAGAGTAGCCTTTTATCCATCACACCAGACCGCCTTCCAATTAATTTCATGTGTTCCTGACTCCAAAGCAAGCTCTGTATTTTTCCTATGGTTTACTGATATTATGTCTTAGTAATATGTCCTTAGTAGTCCTTAAAACCTCAAACAAACATGACCACTTACAATGCACTCAAAAGTTCATTTAAATGCAAATGAAACTAAAGAGACAAAACTCAAATGTCACTGATTTATACAGAAACCAACAGGGCAGACAGACTTCAGATCTTATTAGTTGTAAAAAAAAGATTTTCCTAGGTATCTCCTTCTCTCCTTCATTATTCATCTTCCTTTTTCCTTTCCTTCAATTCAGGAACATGAAATCTCAAAGTTGGAAGGGACCTCTGTTAACATCTAGTTTAACCCACCCCAGAGAAAAAAATTAACCACAAATATGTACAGAACAAGTGATCACTAAACTTCTGTGTGAAGATGTCCAGTTGTTGCAAATTAATCTCAAAAATAAAAAAAATAAGAGTATTATTAGGCATTCCATTGGATTCTTCTTCTGATGTGATCTTAAGCATTTTCACAATTAGGTATTCTGAATACTTTCTCTTTCCTACTTAAGAAGGTAGAAGAATACAAAACTACTGCCTTGGAATTTGGGGCTACTAGGTGGCACAATGGATAGAGTGCCAGGCAGGTGTCTAGTGTCTTTGGCAAGAAAACCCCAAATGGGGGGCCAGAGCCAAGATGGCAGAGTGAAAGCAGGGACTTGCTTGAGATCTCCCCCAAACCCTTCCAAATACCTATAAAAATGGCTCTAAACAAATTCTAATGCAGCAGAATCCATGAAAAGACAGAGTGAAACAAATTTCCAGCCCAAGAAAACCTGGATGGTTGAATGGAAAGGTATATTACGCCAGCCTGGGAGAGGAACGCAGTTCAATATAGGTGTGCAGGCCTCAGCAAACATGGAGCAGGCCTCAGAGGACTTAATTGTGGGCAACTGTGGTGGTTTCTAGACTTCTCAACCCATGAATTCCAAAGATAACTTAGAAGGTCAGTGGGAAAATCTGTTCCTGAGGTGAAAGAAAAGCTAGGTCCCAGACCCATTCCCTGAGCTCAGCCCTGGGGTGGTGGCTGCCTCCTGAGCTTCTGGCCCACAGACTGAGGGGGAATCAAGTGGCTGACCAGAGGGGGATTGCAGAGATCTCTCTGCTGGTGCAGGATTCTCTTGCTTTGCCTGTGCTTGAATCTGGATCACAGCTCTGGGTGGCAGTCCTGGGGCAAAGAGGAGCACTGGAGTGGTGGAGCTTGCAGTGGCAGTGGAGAGTAATTCCTCCTCACAGTTCCAAGACAGAAAGAGTGCTTGTGGTCATTTACAGAATAGAGCACAGGCCAGGAAAGGAGTAAACACCTTACCCTTGATCGTAGCACCTTGGAAGAACTGAAAATTTACACGTCCCTAGAAGTATCTCTGAAAACAGCTGCACAAAACTGCTGAAGCATGGGACAGTACATTCTTCACACCGGAAACAGACCCCTACCTTAACAAAGAGTCTATAACTCAAGTAATTGGCTGGGATCATGAGCAAACCTCACAAAAAGAGTCAGACTATATTATCTTACTTTGGTGGCAAAGAAGATCAAAACATACAACCAGAAGAAGACAACAAAGCCAAAGCTCCTGCATCCAAAGCCTCCAAGAAAAATATGAATTGGTTCCAGGCAATGGAAGAGCTCAAAAAGGATTTTGAGAAGCAAGTAAAAGAAGTAGAGGAAAAAATGAGAGTGACGCTAAAGGAGACCCAAAAAAATACTGAAGAAAATAACACCTTAAAAAATAACCTAACCCAAATGGCAAAAGAGGTCCAAAAAGCCAATGAGGATAAGAATGTACTAAAAAGCAAAATTGGCCAAATGGAAAAGGAAGTCCAAAAGCTTACTGAAGAAAATACTTCCTTAAAAATTAGAATGGAGAAATTGGGAGCTAGTGACTATATGACAAATCAAGGCACTGCAAAACTAATCCAAAAGAATGAAAAAAATAGAAGAGAATGTGAAATATCTCATTGGAAAAACAATTGACTTGGAAAATAGATCCAGGAGAAATAATTTAAAAATTATTGGACTATCTGAAAGCTGTGATAAAAAAAAAGAGCCTAGACATCATCTTTCAAGAGATTATCTAAGAAAACTGTCCTAATATTTTAGACCCAGAAGGCAAAATAAAAATTGAAAGAATCCACCAATCACTGCCTGATAGAGATCCCCCAAAGGAAAATTCCAGAATTCCCAGGTCAAGGAGAAAATATTATAGGCAATCAGAAAGAAACAATTCAAGTGTTGTGGAAACACAATCAGGACAAAACAAGATTTAGCAGCTTCTACATTAAGGGACCAGAGGGCATGGAGTATGATATTCTGGAGGGCAAAGTAGATAGGATCACAACCAAGAATCACTTACTGAGTATAATCTTTCAGGGTAAAAAAATGGTAATTCAAGGAAATAGGGGACTTTCAAGTATTCCTGGAAAAAAAGACCAGAGCTGAATAGAAAATTTGACTTTCAAATACAAGACTCAGGTGAAACATGGAAGAGGTAAACAGGAAAGAGAAATCGTAAGAGACTTATTAAGTTTGAACTGTTTACATTCCTTCAAGTAAAGATAATATTTGTAACTCATGAGTCCTTTGTCAGTATTAGGGTAGTGGGAGGGGAAAAAATTACATGTATGTATAGATAGATAGATAGAGGGCAGCACAGGGTAAGTTGAAGGTGAAGGGGTGATATCTGGAAAATAAAATTAAGGGGTGAGAGAGGATTATACTGGGAGAAGGAGAAAGGGAGAAGTAAAATGGGGTAAATTATCTCACATGAAACAGACAAGAAAAGACTTTTACAGTGGAGCAGAAATGGGGGAAGGTGAGAGAGAATAAGTGCATCTTATTCTCATAGAATTTAGGTTAAGGAGGAAATAACATCTTACCCTACAGGAAAATGAGGGGGGAAGGGAACAAGAGAGCAGGGGGTTGATAGAGGGGAGGGCAGATTGGGAGAGGGGATAATCAAAAGCAAACACTTCTGAGGAGGGACAGAGTCAAAAGAGAGAATAGAATAAATGGGGCATGGGTTAGGATGAAGAGAAATATACTTAGTTTTTCACAACAGGACTACTATGGAAGTGTTTTTCATGACTACACATCCATAACCTGTATCGAGATGCTTGCCTTTTCAATGAGGGTGGGTGAGGAGGGAGGAAGGGAGAAAATTTGTGACCCAAAGTTTTAAAAACACATATTAAAAATTAAAAAAAAAGAAAACCCCAAATGGGGTTAGAAAGAGTCAGATATGACTGAAAAATGAAATGACTGAACAACAGAGTCTTGAACTTTGGTAGAGAAAATTCTTCCTCAGTTCTTTCAAAGGAAAGTTAATTTTCCTAAATAAATTGAAGAAAGAACAATTTGTCCTGCATCAACACAAGCCATCTTTTTGAAAAGAATTCATTTTTCTCCTCTTATGAAAACTACATTTTCCTTATAGCATGCTTAATTATAGAGTCAAGTTACATGACTTAAACAGATGGATCCCAGACTAAGACATGAACAAACACTTGACAGTGTTTAAAGAAACTGTCTTATCCCTTGATTTGATAACCACCTTCTTTACTTTGCACCCACACAAACACACACTTGCATACCAAGGTGAATTTCTTTATTATCAATCAATAAATTGTGTTTAAATGAATTTTCATATTTTTCATATTTCATAAAAATTAAAATACATGACATTAAAAAAATAACATCTTATCAAAATATAAGTAAAAATGAAATGTTCTCTCTTTGTGTCACATACAAAATTTATTAAGAAATTTCTTTTCCTCCTTGCCTTAAATATTAGGGGGAAAAGATTTAAAGTACACTTTTTAAAAATCCTCTTATTTCTCCTACATTTTAATTGATAGATTTTCAAAGTCTATAATCAAATTTACATTCTTTTAGTACTTTGGGATCCTTTTACCATTTTGCTTTAAATGTACCTAACTTTAATATAATGAAACCAGTTTTTTTTCCTAATCTCTGACTGTTTACTTAAAGGTTTCATGCATAAAACATTTTATTTTTATGAGAAACAGTTTGGGAAGATCAATTCTTTCACTATGAAAGATACATCTGCACACACATCATTTTAAGAGGAATGACCTGCTGTTTTCACACATTGGTTATTTTAAAAATAAATTCTGAGATTAATTCTGTGTTCCAATACTCAGCATGCTCTCTATCTACACTTGAGGGAAAATATTCAAGCTTATTTTGTGAAATAGTTCCAAGGCAGTTTGTATTACCTAATTTAATAGTCAAATACTTCCTACCCATTTGATATAAAGTTCAATGACCATTTTCCATATTAGTGTATAGATTTTTCCTTTTACAGTTTGGAAAATTGCAAGAATTATGGACTAAAAACTATTTTTTAAAATTTCTAATTGTCATGTTTTCTTTCTCAATGACATATTCCCTTTGTCACATGGATAATTTTATGGTGATGCTCTTACAGTGGTCAAAACTTGCCTTGTGAATTTAAAGAAATGTATAATGTTAAATGTATAACATTAAATCTGTGTAAAAATAATACTAACAGCAGAAATTTACACAGCACTTTGAGTACAAAGTGCTTTACAAATAATATCTTATTTGATTCTTGCAAGAACCCTAGGAGGTAGGTATTATTATTATACATATTTTGCAGATAAGGTAACTGAGGTAAAATGAGGTTAAATTAATTTTGGAGAGTCACACATCTAGTAAGTCTCTCATCTGCTACTCTACCTAGTTTCATCTCTGCCAAAAAAAGCTGTTCCTCCTAATCTCATCACTGTGCAGCTAACTTAAGCCTTGACTGATATCTTCTTCCTCAACCTCCTCTCCCTTCTGATTGGAAGGCTGGAGGATGAGGTAGCAAACTCCTCCTTGTACCTTCCTTTGTAGATGGCAGAAACTAGACCTTTTTTGTTTGTTTGTTTGACTTTACTCTGCATCTGCTGCTCTGCCTGATTTCAACCCCATGGAACAAGACACCTCCATACCAGTACTGCATAAGTTCCCTTCATTTCCTTCTTCTTTTTGTATATTGTCACTCTCAATTAGTCTATAAGCTTCATTAGCTCTGTCTTGCTTTTTATTAATTGTATCCCCAGTGGTTGACATAGTGTCTGGCATAGAGTAGGTGCTTTTTAAATATTATTGGATGAGATTGGAGTTTCTGAGGCTGGATTTGAGCTCATATCTATCTGGATGCAGGTCCAACACTCTATGCAGTGTGCCATTTATTGCTGTCACACATTCAATATATGACATTGTCATTCAATATAGGGAGGAAAAAGTACTGACTATGAAATCAGAGGACCTGAGTTCAAATCTTCTTTTTATGTTTACTCATGAACTCAAACAAGATCTTTTACCTTTCTAGGACTAAGCTCCTTATAAAATGGGGGATTTGCTTAGATAGCCTTAGTGGTCTCTTTTAACTCTAAAGATATTACCTTAAATCATATTTTCCTAACAGTTTTCTTTTAATGAACCCATTATATATTTTGGTTGATCTCTTTTATTTTAAATGATGTTTCTTTTCCCCTAAATAATTTCTGCTACTTATTCTTAAATGTTTTTAACACAAAATTTCCAGAATTCCCACATGAGAAAGTATTTATCAATAACATTTGGCAGAATATAATTTCCATTTGTTTTAGTTTTCCATTTGAGACACATCTAAAGAATGAGCCCTTTATTTTTAATGATCCAGGCTATCTCATTTGTTATTTCTTTTTTGTGTTATTTAATGAAACTTTTGACTAACATATTCCTAGGGATTTAAATGTATCATTATCCAGGAATGACAGAGTTCTGTGCAAAATAAAATATTTATTATTATTTTAAAAAACAAATAAACGATAATAACAATAATAATAAATAGTTAACATTCATTTGGTATTTTATGAATTGAGAAGCACTTGTAACATTACTTTATTTGATAATAGTGAGAAAGGTTGGCAGATCTTAGATTATTTTATTATTCTTCAAAGCTTGGAAATTTTTTCCCAAAATTAATATATTGAATTATTATTATTTTTTCTCATTTATATCTGATGTCTAAATTGGAATATTGTATATTTGTTGGAAATCAACAGAAAGCTTCAGAATTTCTTCCTTGAAAAGTAGTTTTTTCATTCTTAAAATCATGACTATGGAAAAAATATTATTTCACAAAATGAAGTTCTTTAGGAACTAACAGAATTATTGTAAGAAATAAAAATACTCTTTATGTGGCATCTGATATGCCAAGACATCCGGAAGAATGCAATACATGTGCTGTATCCAGTCTTAATGCTCAACCTTACAGAAATGCCATTCATCTACCATGACACCTGAATCACAATGTGCAAAGTTCAATGCCCTTTAGATTTGAAAGGGAATATGAAGAAGTGTGGGGACAAATGAAAGTAATGGAACATAGGATAAATATTGCTATGTGTCACCAAGCAAAGTGGCAAGCATATAACAAGAGATTTATGGCGTGACCTAAAGGAGAGAGAGAACATTTGTAGGCCTATCCATCCAAATACATCCTTTGCTTGTATGAAGAGAAGTGGAAAGGAATCCTGAGGGAAGATACAGCAGGGTTTCATTTTGAACACCCCAAGAAAAGTGGTCCTATAATGGACATCCAGGGCCCATGATAATGGTCTTCATGCATAATAACTCCATAACAAAACCTATTCTAGGTAAATTACAGGCCAAGACAGGATGATACCCCTTTTGTCTCTGTCAAGAAGTTATTTCTCTTGTTGCCTAAATATTACTTAGGAGAAGAGAATACACACACACACACACACACACACACACACACACACACACTCCCCAATATAGCGAGGGGTTTTCCTTCAATGTATAAAAATAAATCAAGGTCTTGTTCTGAGGAAATATAATATGGCAAAGAAGAATAGTGGTATATATTTTTTTCTTTATTTAAAAATAGCAGCTCCATTATAAAACCATATGAGAAGAGATGGCCATAACATATTTTTTGGCATCACTATAAAGAGTACAACATCCTCCCAATCCCCAAAACTGCCAACATGTGAAATGTGAAACTGATGTGGATGAAAAAGGGACATGTCCACCATCACTCACAGAGAGTTAATAGAAAAACATCTAGAATATAACTTTTCTTATGATTCAACCAAGAAATGAAGCACAGAAGAATGTCTTTTGTTTGGAAGCTAGACCAGTTAATTTCTAACGTCTCTCAAGTCTAAAATTCTACAGCTATATGAAGCTCATCTACACGACTCCTTCTCCCACTATAGAATGATTTCAATCTGTAGAACATATGTGTCATGCAAAGCAGGAAATGCATAAAAATCTTACTGGATGCCTGTAATATAGTAAACACTTAGTAAAGGCTTATTGACTTTTTAAAACACCTTGATTAGAAACTATTCCCTCTTCACCTCTGTGTTCCAGAATTCCTACTTTCTTTCAAAGCTCAGTTCAATGGCCATTTGAGGAAAAAGAGGAGAACAAGAAGGAGAAAAGGAAAGAGATGGAGAAGGAGAAGAAATATAGGAATTGTAACCTGCTTGAGCTTTGTCACAAATGTAGTTTACTATGCTGGGGAAGAGTAAATGTGGTTACTGTTTCTTTTTTATTTTTTGTCTTCAACAGAGTAATATATAATATAGCTGTAAGTTGGGGGATTTTCACAATAATGCAGTGATTCCAACTTTCACTGTTACTATTTAAGCTTAGCAGTGGGACTGACTCCAGTGGATAGACCATGAAGGCATGGCACCATATGCTTTTGGCAAAGGAGCAGTTAGCTATCCATTATCTTGTGCACCTCAATGAGTATGATAGCAGAGCAGAAATGAAGATAGAGCATTTTATTTCATTTTTTTCAAATCTTTTTGGAATGACCAGAGACACCTTTTCAACCCTATCCAGATATTCATCAACTATTTCTTGAAGTTAGGTACATTCAAACTAGTTTAGTTTAAGGCTTTGCTGCTAGCTAAAATGCATATAAATCCAATGTAGCAGAAAGAATAATGGAAGGTAGGAAGCATGTGAATCATTGGGTGGTACAACAGACCCAGGCAAACAATGGCTTTGTAATGCCAAGGAAGGAAGCAGTTACTTAAAGTCATGAGGAAGTACCTGTAACAGGATGGATGAAGGCTTATATAAAAATTTGGAGTCAGAAAACTGAGTTCTGATTCTAACTATTTACATGACTTTTGTTTAGGTAGGTGCCTTTTACTCTCTGGGCTTCATTTCCCCTATCTATAAATGGAAGACAGGATAGATGAGGCATCAAGGTACAGTAAAAGGGATACTGAATTTGTAGTCAGCAGATGTGGGTTTCTCTCTAAGGTCCGCTACTTATTATCTGTGTGACTTTGACCAAGTCACTTAACATATCTAGGGTCTCAGTTGTCTCTGAGTAAAATGCTCCAGGTCACACAAATAGAAATTAGGGAATGGCTAGTAATCTTATAAATTTGACTCAGTTCTCTATATATTTGAGAAATGAGGTCTTTATCAGAGATACTGGTTAAAAAAATTGTGTCCCAGCTTTCTGCTTTCCGTCCAATCTTAGTTGCATTGATTTTGTTTGTACAAAAACTTTTTAGTTTAATATAATCAAAATTACCTGTTTTATATTTTGTAATGCTTTCTATCTTTTGTTTGGTCATAAATTCTTCTCTTCCCCATAGATATGACTCCTTGCTTTTCTAATTTGCTTATGGTGTCACCTTTTATGTCTAAATCATGCATCTATTTTGACCTTATCTTGATATATGATGTGAGATATTGGTCTGTACCTAGTTTGTGTCCTATGGTTTCCCAATTTTTCCAGCATTTTTTTTTCAAATACTGAGTTCTAGGGTCTTTGGGTTTATGAAACACGAGGCTATCATGATCATTTACTACTATGTCTTGTGTACCTAATCCATCTCCCTGATATACCACTCTATTTCTTAACCAGTATGATGTAGTTTTGATGATTACTGCTTTATAATATAGTTTGAGATCTGATATTGCTAGGCCACCTTCCCTTGTATTTTTGTTTCATTAATTCCCTTGATATTCTTGAACTTTTGTTCTTCCAGATGAATTTTTTCTAGCTCTGTAAATATTTTTGGTAGTTTGATTGATATGGAACTGAATAAGTAGATTAGTTTAGGCAGAATTATTATTTTTATTATATTGACTTAGCCTACCCATGAAAATTGATATTTTTTTCCAATTGTTTAGATTTATTTTTGTAAAAAGTGTTTTGTAATTGTATTCATATAGTTCCTGGGTGTGTCTTAACAGGTAGACTCCCAAGTATTTTATATTATTTATAGTTGTTTTAAATGGAATTTTTCTTTCTATCTCATGTTGCTGGTCTTTGTTCATCATATGAAGAGATGCTGATGATTTATGTGGGTTTATATCATATCATGCAACTCTGCTAAAGTTGTTAATTATTTCAAGTAATTTTTGGTTGATTCTCTAGGGTTCTCTAAGTATATCATCTTATCATCTGCAAAGAATGATAGCTTTATTTCCTCATTACCTGTTCTAAATCCTTTAATTTCTTATTCTTTTATTGCTATAGTTAACATTTCTAGTACTATATTGAATAATAATAATCATAATTAGCATCCTTGCTTCACCCTGATCTTGGTGACGCTTCTAGCTTATCCTCATTACACATAATGCTTGCTGATGGTTTTAGATACTTATTGCTTATCATTTTAAGAAATGCTCCCTTTATTCCTATGTTCTCTATTGTTTTTAATAGGAATGGGTATCATATTTTGTCAAAAGTCTTTTCAGCATCTATTGAGATAATCAAATGATTTCCATTGGTTTTGTTATTGATATGGTCAATTATGCTGATAGATTTCCTAATATGGATCCAACCCTGCTTTCCTGGTATAAATCCCACCTGGTCATAGTGTATAATCCTTGTGATATATTGCTATAATTGCCTTGCTAGTATTTTGTACAATTTTTTTGCATCAATATTCATCAGGGAAATTGGTCTATAATTTTTTCACTGTTTTGTTTATTTGTAGTTTAGCTATCAGCACTATATTTATGTTATAAAAGGAATTTAGTTGGACTCCTTCACCTATTTTCCCAAATAGTTTATGTACTATTGGAATTAGCTTGTTTTTTTTTTTCTTTAAATGCTTAGTAAAATTCAATTGTGAACCATCTGGCACTGGGTACTTATTCTTAGGAAGTTCATTAATGGCTTGTTCAATTTCTTTTCCAAGATGGGGTTATTTAAGCATTCCATTTCCTGAGCTGTTAATCTGGGTAATTTATATTTTGATAAATATTCAGTGATTTTTCTCAGATTGTCAGATTTATTGTCATGTAATTGGGCAAAATATTTCCTAATGATTGCTTTAATTTCTTCTGTACTGTTGGTGATTTTACCCTTTTCATTTTTGATACTGGGTATTTGGTTTTCTTCTTTCCTTTTTTAGTCAAATTATCCACTGTCTTACCTAGCTTTGTGTTGTTGTTGTTGTTGTTGTTTTCATGAAACGAGATCCTAGATTTATTTATTAGCTCAATATTTTTTCTTTCAATCTTATTAATCTCAACTTTGATTTTCAGGATTTCCAATTTGGTAATCCATTGGGAATTTTTAATTTGTTTTTTTTTTAAGTTGCATGCCCAATTCATTGATCTGTTCTTTTTCTCTCTTATTGCTGTAAGAATCTAGATAAATAAATTTTCCCTTGAAGTATTGCTTTGGCTGCATCCCATAAGTTTTGGTATGTTGTCTCATTTTTGTCTTTCTCTTTAATGAAAGTATTGATTGTTTGTATGATTTGTTCTTTGACCCACTTATTTTTTAGGATTAAATTATTTAGGTTCCAATTAGTTTTTAATCTTTTTCCACTACCCTTTGTTGAATGTAATTTTTATTACATCATAATTGGAATAGAATACATTTATTCTACCTTCCTACATTTGATTTTGAGGATTTTATGCCCTAATACATGGTCAATTTTTGTGTAGGCACCATGTGTTGTTCAATGGCTCTTTCTTAACAATACCCCTACATTTTTTCATACTATTCAAATGTGAGCTCTGAGCATCTTTTTTTTTCAATTGGCAGATGTGAATCCTATTTTCTTGGGCAGACAGGCAACATTTGAAATGAGGATGGAAGGAGAAGTTTGATGAATTGCAGTTAAAGAAAAATATCACCTTGAACCAAAAGCTTTTTATAGTTATAATTAGTGTTCATTTTTATGCTTAAGACTTTGGAAATAAGCCAAATTTCTGAAAAGTCTCTTGGAATTTATAAAGTACTGTCATTTGCCACATTTTGTTATACTTTCCCAAAACTTTTTTTTTTTTGCAGGATAAATTTGTTGACTGTGCCAGTTAAAATTAAAGAATTTTTTTTAAAAGCTTTTGAGTTGAAATTACTGAGGCCACATGTTGGCCAAGACTGTTTAAATCTGAATAGAACGTATTCAGTAAAGATGGATGACTTATGATTCATGCTAGAGGAGGAAAGATGCTTTTTGATTCCAGAAAAGATTGGTGCTTTGTCTACCCTCTTAAAACTGGAAGGGAAAAAAGTGCATGTACAAAATTAATTATTTGTGTAATGCCTTCACTTTCCTCTCTCAACTCACACCTCAATTTGCTTAGTGCACCTGAGGAGATCCATATCCAGATATTTGTGTACTTGGCAAAACAACATGAGAATAAGGAGCTAATATAACCTTCCACTGGCACTATTGTTTTTAAGGCCAAAATAATTATTTGCCATTGCAAGGCTAAGTATACAAATTTTAAAATGTTGGATTAGCAGTGGGAAAAAAATGGTTTTCTTGCTGCCTGGAGACATAGACAGAGTCTACAGTTAGCCTAAAGACTGAGGCTGAAAACTTCCTGAGCATTTATTGCCCTTCTCAACCTTTCCCAAAGGTTGCCAGAGTTATTTTTTGTACATACCATTCGCCAATTAGACTGCCAACTTCCTTATGTTGGGTTTTTTTTTGCCTTTTTTTAATTTAATTTTTTTTTGGCAAGGCAATGAGGTTAAGTGACTTGCCCAGGGTCACACAGCTAGTGTTATGTGTCTGAGGCTGGATTTGAACTCAGGTCCTCCTGAATCAGGGCTGATACTCTATCCACTGTGCCACCTAGCTGTCCTTCAACTTCCCTATGTTTGGGGTGTTTTCTGGTCCACTTTTGAATTTTCCTCCTTTCCTCATCCTATAATATTAATAACCTGAATTTTTATCATACCTTCAGAGTTTAAAAATAGTTTCCACACAACCCTTTAAAACATAATTAGTGTAGTTATTATTATTTAATTTCATTTTATAGATGCAGACTCTGAGGAAGGAAACATTTATTAAGTGACTACACTATATTAAGCACTGTGCAAATCACTTTACAAATATTATCTCATTTTATCTTTATAACAACCAGGGGGGTAGGTTTTGTTATTATCTTCATTTTAAAGTTGGGGAAGCTGAGGCAAAAAGCAGTTAAGTAACTTCTCCAGGGTCACACAGCTAGTAAGCTTCTGGGACTGGATTTGAACTCAGGTTTTCCTGACCTGGAGCTCTATCTATAACATGGTCTAGCTTCCTCTGAGACTGAAAGAGCCCATGTGGCTTGTCCAGATATTATATGAGAGTATTGGATTTGAACCCAGCTTAAGTGAATTCACAGTCATTCCACAGTAGCACAATGCAATTTAACAGATGTTAGGCAGCTAGGTGGTGTTGTGAGTCTGGACACTTACTAGCTGAATGACCAGAACTGACCACTTTACCTTACTTACCCCCAGTTTCATCATTTGCAAAATAGAGAATAGCACCTACTTTTCAACTTTGTTGTTAGAAATGAGAATACATGTAAAGAGTTTTACAATCCTTAGCATGATGTATAAATGCTTGTGCAACTGTTAGAGGGTCACAGCAGGTTAGACTCATGGTCCAATCTTAAATGCCCAGGCTCCTAAAATTTCTGTTGGAAATGTAGTTATAAATGATATGAATGTCTTATGGTGATGGTCTCAAATAGAGAGATAAAACTCTCTAACAAGGGTTTGGGAGGTTGAGAATCCTGTCTGCCTTAGGAAATTCTCTCCTGTATGGAGGATGAGTGACAAATAGATATTTTGAAATTTTAAAAACTTGGTTCATGTGATTACCTGATTAATATCAACTGATGACCTTTACTTACAAACCTCATTGGCCACAATTTAAAACAAGTCACTCTAGTTTAATTATTAGTATAGCACCCTTCATGTTCAGTAAAAGTCAAGAGATATGTGATTGCTATATGCAGAGCCACATTGTCCATGGTATCCCCACACAAGACACAAAGGGATAGTTGATATGATCTTTGCCCTCAAGGACATTGTAATCTGGTTGTTTATACACACACACACACACACACACACACACACACACACACACATATATTATATAGAAACAGATTATGTCATTTAGTTCAACTATTATGACTACCCGTGAACAAAAGTAAACCAAAAAAAATCTTGCCAAGGAAGTGTGAATATCGGTGTTTTTCTTAATCCGTGGCATATTCATATGTGTGTACACACATATACATACATTTGTGTTAATATACACAGATATATAGTACACATTTATACAGATATAAACACATATGTATCTACATATACACATATGTGTATTCACACATGTATAGAAATTTATGAATACGTAGATACATATGCACATGTTGTTCAGTTGTTTCGGTTGTATCCTCTTTGTGACCCCATTGGGATTTTCTTGTCAGAGACACTGGAGTGGTTTGCCATTTCCTTCTTCAGCTCATTTTATAGATGAGGAAGAGAGGCAAACAGGATTAAGTGACTTGCCCAGGATCACACAGCTAGTAAGTGTCTGAGGTCAAATTAGAACTTGAGAGGATGAATCTTCCTGACTTGAGGCCTGGCTCTCCATTCACAGTGCCACCTAGTGGGCATACACATATATTCATATATCTATAGATGCACATACACATAAATATTAACACCTATACATACATACATATATATGCATATATGTATGTATCTACCTATGTATGTCCTAAGACACAGACATCCTTATGCAGGTTGGACTCAAACATATTCCTGAGGTTTTAGGCTATTAACTCTGACAAAGCTTAATAGCTTTTATGCTTTGCACACTAAGACCTGGGGCACAACTTATATCCACATAATCCTTTACGTTTCATGAAGTGCTTTCTGTACATTACTTTAATCAAACTTTAGATCTTTCAGTTATTAAGAAAATAAAAAGGTAAACAAATTCTCCCAGCAAATATCTTGTAACTGTCAGAATCAGAAACTGAATATAGGGCTTTGAATTCCAAAATTAATACTTCTTCCCTTGTCCTGGAGCTTCTTTACTTTGGTAATCAAACCAATTGTGTCAAATCAGCCACAATTTTCATCTTAAGATCTTTTAACTGCGTGAGACATTTTCTCACAATGTAAATTTGATCTGATTCTAAGTAGTTACTGTGTATTTATAATTTCATTTGTTTTATACTATTAAAATATGCTTTGATGTATTGTAACCATATTATTACCATGTATAGTCATTTATACTTCATGGTTTACATGTATGTATTTTATCAGCAGCTCAAATCATCATTTGTATAGTTAATTAAAATTGTATGACACCAAAATCATAGAATGTATGGATTAGACTTTTATAAATTATTTTCTATCAAACATGCTATTTCAAAAGATCAATTATACACATCTAAGAGTTTGAGCTGAAATACATATGTATTTTATTACCCTTTGTTTGAATGTCTTGTTTTTATCATTACTTTTGAAAGGAGAAATATTCAGATACCCAGTAAAGCAGATCATTGTAAATGAAAAAAAAAAGATATAATTTAAAGAGATAAAGGTCTTTATTTTGAAGGGCTAGGCTGTATTTAGGGCATATTCCAATTTTTCCAAGGATCTGTGATTATATCATTATACACAAACATATGTGGGTATGTATTCATGGATATGTGTGTATATATTCATGTGTATATGTATGCATGCACATATGAGTATATGTATACACACACCAATTCCAGGACAAGTTTGTAAAGATGACAATCAATACATCCATATATACTCAGAGCCTGGGCTAATACTGCTACTGCATAGTTAAGTCCCAACATAGATAAGTGGATAGACCTGGAATTGGGAAAAACATAAGCTGTCCATCTATAAATGTCTTTCATATTTTTTTCATTCATTCATTCATTCATTCTGTGACTTGATTATTTCCTTTTCTAGTCATTCCTCTCTAATGACATCACTTTATATTGCTTATAATGAAAAAAATTTTTAATTGAACATATGCTGCAACGTAGTTGTGCCAATCATAGGTTTCTCCATTATCTTTTTTGTAATATACAAATTTACTCTTTCTGATGCACCATATGGAGAACACATTCTAAATAAATTCAACTAGCATCCCCTATTGTCAAGTATCAGTAGCCTGGGTTCAGGTAAGCTTTACAAATTTAAAGAGACAATTGTTTGGGTGCTGATATTTCATAGCAATGAGAGAGAGTCTTACCCATTGGAATAGGTCACCTAATTGTCTGTTATTACTGTTCAATTACACTATTTGGATGAAGGCATTGAAGATTCAGTTAAAATCTATGGTAAATCATTAAGTATATACTATTATTTTTTATCATGGATCAGTTTATTGGATTGTTTCTGTTATATGCTCTAGTATAATCAGAATTATAGGCAGAGCTTTTTGAGTGGAGGGGATGAAAATAGGAAGAGTGTAGGTCATTGGATACTCCCTAGTGAAACCAGGCTCACATAGGCCAGTGGAGTCCCCAGGAAATGGGAAGGCATTGAAAATCAGACAGAAGATAACAGTAAGCTGGAGAATGCTAAAGACAAAGCTTATCTCCTCCAAAATGTTTCTCTTTGCTCGTCCTGATTATGATAGTGTCAGATTCAGAAGAAAAAAAAGAGAAGCATTTCCAGAAGAAGAAAGATGTCCAGCTGGACAATAAAAACTTCATAGGAAAGGAAGAGAAAGAGTTAAAGAATCTGGGACAGACAAAATGCAAAACATAAAGGTGGGTTATGAGACCGCCAGAAGGGAAGTACAATCCTAAGAGACAGAGAGGCAGGATATAAGATAGGGGAAGTAAAGGAAGCCTAGGGGCAGAGAAAAGAGCTTGCCTACCTTTGTAGAAGAGAGAGAATAGGGAAGACAGAGAGATTGGAACCTGATACGAATTAAGAGAAGGACAAAGAGTATATTCTAGGAAGTGGAGAAAGCAAGGGAGTTAACATCTTAGAAAGAAGAGAGATGACAGGTAAGGTCTGAAAGATTAAAATGAAAATACATCCATATACCTCTATATATGTTTGTATGTATTTTTCTTTATTAAATGCATTTTAAATCATCTCATGTTTTGCTAGTTTATCATATCATTCTCTGGTACTGCCAAGTTCATTTTTAAATTAAAAAAAACAAACAAACAGTTCAGATGATACTGTACAAAAGCATGAGAGTTTTAGATAAAGATTCATTGAATAAGAATCTACCTGTTATATTGCTTAAAAGTTTGACTTTCAGATTCTAGGCTTTATTAATGATTTTAAAGTCCTAAAATTGATGTATTGAAGGCTTTATTGAACTCTCTTTTAATACTGTCTCTGCCCAGGAGAAATTTAATAGTGATGGTGGAGCAAAATATTTTATAGAGTTTCATAAAGATTTAGAGCTGAAAGACATGTTCAAGTTTAATCTTGACATCTAGTCAAACTCCCATATCTTATAAACTTAATATTGAATGATTTTATTGCTTCTGATTATATTGAAACAAAATGTGCTAGGTGGCAGAGTGGATAGATTATGGCACCTGGAGTCAGCAAGGCCTGAGTTCAAAATCAGCCTCAGACACTTACTAACAATCTGATTGGAGGCATATCACTTAAATTCCTCAGTTTCCTCATCTGTAAAAGAGGATAATAATAGATCTACCTCCCTTGTTGGGATAAAATGAAATAATATTTGAAAAAAGCTTCACAAACCTTAAAGCTAGGTATTTTGAATAACAAGTTTTTGAATTTCATTTTTTAATAAAATATTTGGGTCTTTATTCCCTTTTTTTCTTTTTTTGGAGGGGAATCTTTATGTCTTTAGCGATCAAATATGAAGTCTTAAACTAGTCAAGTCCCTATTTTCACCTGCCCTATCAAACATATCACCCACTATGTTCATTCATAACTTCATAGCTTTGCTCATATTATTTTACCATCTTGGGATACACAACAAGAAGTTAAATAAACCAGAAAGGTAAATAGCTAAACAAATGTTGCATTTGAATGTAATGGAATATTATCATGCCACAAGAAACAATGAATTTGAGGAATTCAGACAAATATGATAAGTATTATATGAACTGATGCATAGTAGAGTAAGGAGAAGGAGAAAAACACTGTTCACAATTAGAGCAAGATAACCAAACAAAAACAAGTAAACAATGCTGAAAAATAATGATGATGAATTCTGGCTTCAGGGAGGAAATGCCTTTTACCCCTTGAAGAAACAGAAGGGAGATGGGGTTTAGTATAGGTTCTGAATATTGAATATAGAGTCCATATGCCATCAATCAATGCTCAACTACGCCCCTCCCCATTTCCTTTTCCTTACAATTGACAACTTACTGAAGTATCAAGGGAAAAGGTGTATGTGGAAATGACTATGATGAATAAGTGTAAGATATTAATGAAACTTCTTAAAACATAGGGAATAAACTAACCTTTTCATTTTCTTTCACTTTTTTTTATTTTGGTTAGTAATCATTCTTTAAGAAAATATGTATTCATCACAGTATTGTGGATCTAAAATACCAATTACACACTATTCAGTTTTGTCTTGTTTGTTGTTATTTCCACTGACATTATTATGATCATTTTGTTTATTATTTTCCTGTCTCTGCTATAAGTTAAAGTTTTCCCTTCTTTCTCTGTATTTTTCATATGTACATGTATATGTGTATATATGTGTGTATACATGTGTGTATGTGTGTGTGTGTATATAAAGTACAATAATATCTTATTACGTTGATATAGCACAACTTGTTTGGTTATTTCCTAAATAATGAGTTTTTACCTTATTTGCAATTCTTTGATACTACAAAAACTGCTGCTATACAGCTTTTATCATCAAACCTTTTGTAAAAAAAAATAATTAATAGCACCTTGACAACCTGCAGTGATCTCTTTGGAGGCATGCAAGCAATACAATACAGCTAAAATGGGAAAATTCACATTCTGAACGAAACAACTTCTCCATGGGACTTTTTTTTATCTAGTGACCTCTATGGATTCCCCTGAGTTTGGATAGCATTGCAAATGGGGCAACCCTAAAGACACTATGAGAACTCTCCAGGAAATGGGAATGAAGGGGCACATATAGTTTCCTTTAATGGGCTAATTCAACTGCCTTGAGATCTAACTGAATCATGTTCCTGAGATTTCTGCAACTCAAATTGGCCCAGTTCAGTCTTGATACCAGCATATGTTTAAGATATATTTAACCTTATTTGAAACAGTTCTGATGAGTAGACTTCACTTCAGTCAGTGAAAGCATCATTGAATTCAGGCCAGAAAATATATATTTACATACTGGATTATGTTGAGTCTCTGAATATCCTTACAAAATCAGTAAACTAGAATCTCATGGCACAATAGATAGATAGCTTGACTTGGATTCAAGAACACTTGAATCCAAATGCTACTTTAGAAACTTACAAGTTTTGTAATCATCAAAAAAGATCTTTATCCTTTTAACCTCAGTTTACTCATCAGTAAAATGGAGATGACAATAGTACTTTCTTCACCCCAGGAGCTTACTCAATCTCTGCAATATTCCTCACATCAGGAATATTTTCATCCTCTCAGAAGCTCCGTTTTAAGGAAGAAACTCATGTCAAAGACATATTCTTCCCTTTTCAAATTTCTCTATCATGCCTACATGTGAGGCACTGGGGAACCTTCCCTCAACCTCAGCCACACTTTTTAGATCTATTTTGTGTATTTTCTTGCTCATTAGAATGTAAGCTCCTTGACCACAGGAATTGTCTTTCTTTCTCCTTGTATTTGTATTCCCAGCACTTAGCACAATGCTTGGAATATAGTAAATGCTTAATGTTTGTTGGCTGACCTGCCTCACAGGTGTGATGAGGATGAACTGAGATAAGATTTAAAATTCTTTGCAAACCTTAAGGCACTATATAAATGTGAACTATCTAAAAGTAACATATTTTACAACCTTTTCTATAGAGACTTTATAGGTATGTTAAGGAAAAATAGAAGCCTTCCAAGGATTCAAATTGTTCTCATCTTTTTGAGGGTCTCAATATAGTCAATAAGGATATGTACAGAGGAGCTTGGAAAGAATTACATGAACTGATACAAAGTGATGTAAATGGGACCAAGAAAACATGCACAATGATTCCAACAGTTTAAATGGAAAGAATAGCAGCAAAATAATCCAACACTAAATGCTGTGAACATGCTATGCCCAAGTTTAGTCTCAAAGAAGTGATGTGAGTATATGCCCCTGATCCTCTGTAGCAGTGGGACACTGACTGGTATGTAATACTTGGTAAAACATACAACTTTTAGAAATGAAGATTAGCAGTATAGTACATTTCAATTTTCTTTCTGACTTTCTTCATGCTTTTTTAGAAGGTATGGCTTTCTGGGAAGGGATGGGGGAGAAATCCACTGGGAAATGTGTGTTATATAAAAGCAAAATATATCAACAAATTTTATTTTTAAAACAACAGAAATTTTTATAGTACTTTTGATGTGCCAGACACTGTGCTAGGCACTGGAGATAAAAAAAGACAAGAGTGAAACAGGTTTTGCTCTCAAGGAACTTACACTTACCAGGGGAGACAATAGGTACTTACATAAGTAGTAATGAACATACATACAAAATTAATACAAGGGAATTTGAGGGGGAGGGACTTTAACATTTTATGGGTTAAGGAAAGGCTGAACGTAAAAGATGGGATTGAGTTATGATCTGAAGGAAACAAAAGATTGTTGGAGCTAGAGATGAGGAAAAAATGCATTTCTAACATAGAAGACAGCCAATTCAAAGGTCCCAAGAAGGGAAATGAAGTTCCAAGCATAGGGGACAACCAGAAAGCCCTCCTTACATTCAAACCAATCTATTTTGTGACTATTATCTGGGATAATTTGGGGGTGGTTATCACTCTCCAGGCACCAAGTTCACAGAAATACCACCCATTGCTTTCCTTTTTGACATTATAGTGAGGCTGTATCCTCAAATGAAAATTTCCTATTCAATGAGACTTAATTAACAAATCATGTACATCACTTGGAGAAAATAAAGCCATGTAATTGCTTACCATTTACTTTAATTACTAACATAAAATATAATCATTTTTAGTGCATAGTACTTTGCAGTAAGTATAACATAATAGTATCAAAAAGACTACACTGTTTCAGTGAGGAAATATGTTCTATGCTATGTTAGTCTAACAGAAGAAGCCCAAGTATACATGCATCAAAGAGACAGAAGGTGTTTTCATTTTTTACAACTACCTGATTTATAAGTAACAAGATTATCATAATCTTTGTTACTCATACAAGAAAACAAAAGACTTTGGTGCTAACACCCAGGGATCACTACCTGAGGAAGGGCTTGTGTACTGCCAAGTGCTGTGTACAACTCAACTCTTATCCATTGCTCATAAGAGAAAACAGTTGTGCTTGAAAGGAAGCATCTACAAAGGAAAACATAATAAAAAAAAAGCACAAGGGAATTATTGGTGGCTCACTGAAATTACCTGCTAGATTCGTGTTGAATTAGGAAAATGGCTCCTTCAACTTACTAAATAAATCTAATGAGCAATTTTTGGAATAAAACAGAATTCCATCATTTTAAAGCATGCGTGCACACGTGCGCGCACACACACACACACACACACACCCCACACACACATATTTTAGAAAAATAGTTAGTGGGTCTAATTCATCATTTGATTCAGCCATCATTTTGTTTTATTTGTTTGTTTTACAAATTAGATCTCTTAATCATTAGTTATCTATCCCATCACTTTGTTTTGATCTCTCATATATACTTAACATGTATCATTTTTTATAGTTATTTGTCTTTCTGGTAAAATTTCTACTAGAATATGAGTTTTATATATATAATATATATAAGTGTGTGTGTATGTATGTGTAGACATGTGTGTATATGTATATATGTATATGTGTGTATGTGTATATATACACACATATATACATGTATATATGTACATGTGTATATATATGTGTGTGTACATGTGTGTGTGTGTACGTGTGTGTGTGTGTATGTAAGGTAGTTAAGTGGCACAGTGAATAGAGATCTGGTCAGAATCAGGAAGACCTGAGTTCACATTCAACCTTAGAGATTTATTAGCTATGTAACCCTGGACAAGTCACTTGAGCTTTGTTTGTCTGAGTTTTCTCAACTGTAAAATGAGGGTAATAAAAGCATCTACCTCCAAGGACTGTTGTGAGGATCAAATAGGATATTTGTAAATTATTTAGAACAGTGTCTACCTTTTACTAATAAATGTTTATTTCCTGGTTTCCTAGTGTACACTTAAAATGCCTAATTTACTGAAAGTTGTCTAATTCCATATGATGATAATTTTGAATATTTAAGAAATTAAATTAATGAAGTGTGCTATTAGTGATACACTAGTTATCATATAGTAGAAAGAATACAGATTGGAGTTCTAGGAGCTGTTTTCAAGTCTTAGCTTTATCATTTACTAACTGTGAGACCTTAAACAAGTGATTTGACTTCTCAATATCTTAGCTTTAATTTCTCTATTACCTGTTTCATAGAGCTGTTATAAAGATCAGGTAAACTAATGACGCAAAACACTAGGAAAACTGTGATGCATTTCAGAAATGTCAATTACTATTTTTAATGGAGGAAACCAGACTAGAATATAGAATACTACACAAAACTAGAGTGTAAAAAGTATAGCTTATCTAACTAAAGAAACTGCACGGGAAAAAAAAAGTTAGGCAGAATTAGGACTTGCTCAAGTTAATTTGTATAATACAAAATTTATAAAATATTCACAAATGCAAAATGTCATTTATTTTGGAACATGTAAGTACATTAAAATATAAACAAACCAAGGCACTTTTGAGTATTCATTTTCTGTCTCATTGAAAATACTTTTTAAAGTTATTTGATAGAGCAGGGTGGTAGACAGAGGGCTGGATTATGAATCTAAAGGCCTGGGTCTGAAACCAAGTTTTGTCAATCCCAACTGTTTGCCCTTGGATAGACTCCTTAATCTCTGTGGGAAAGCCTGTGAATTGTGCTATTAGGGGAAGTTAAGACTGGTTGGTAGATTGCTTGATTCAGGAGTTCTGACCTACTGTGGGCTAAAGATGATCAGGTGTCCACAGTAAGTCCAGTGACAATGTTATGAGCCCCTTGATGCAGACAGATACTATACTGCCTAAGGAGAAGGCAAGCTATCAGCAGTAAGATTGGGACTATAAGTAGGTACTATCTTTTGAAGCTGGATAAGAGGGAAGGAGGGGGGAGGGAAAGAGAAGGAGAGAGAGAAGACAAAGAAGAAGAAGAGGAAGAAGAAAAAGGAGAAGAAGAAGAAGAACAGAAGAAGAAGAAGAAACAAATGTGAACAAAACAGAACCAGCTGAATAATTTATAATGAGATTATAATATGTTAAAAGAAAACTACTGGAATTCCAGGAGTCAAGATGGCTGAGTAAGTAACAACTCACTCTAACTGTCCTTTATTGACCTTGAAAAACCCAGAAAATACCACACCAGGAAAAGTCCTGGAACAGTGGAGCCAGGAGAAAGACAGGGTATAGAAGTTTTTTAGCTTGTGAGAGTAGGGGGATTGAAGGGAAAAGTCCCTCTTGTTGTGGCTAAAGGGGACCAGTACAGGAAAGGAGGTGTCCTGCAAGCCAAAGCAAGCCCCACTTCAGCAAACCAGCAAGAGATCCTGAGCCCTAGGGTGGTGGAGCAAGCAAAAGCCAACAGCACAATCTGCCAAGTGCCTTGGCACAGCCAAAGGAACCGACAGACTTCACTGCAGAGAACCACTAATTGTGTAGTGGACAAGTGTCCATCAGTGGCTGAGAGTATCTGTGCTGTGACACAGCACTGGGTGAGGAAACAAACTCCAGCAGCCAGACAACCAACACACGCACAGCTCAAGTTTCAGTGCAACCCTGGGGAAATGCAGAGAAATCCCACCTGGCCTTGGCATACACCAAGCACCACCAGCAGCTCCAGTTCAGCACTAGGTAAGCTATGAGACCCCTACAGCCTCCAGCTGCCAGCAGCTGAGGCTCCAGTACACAAAGCCAGTAACTAGGCCCCTAACCCTCAGCACAAGAAGTGTGGAACAGTGGCACCTGTGTCTCAGGAGCAGAGATCAACTTTAAAAGCAGGAAAAAGGCAAACATGAACAAAACTCAATAGAGTAAAACAAAGACCATGGATTCTTGTTGGGGGGACAAGTAAGATTAAAACCCAAATTCAGAAGAGGACAACATGATCAATATATCTACATCTGAAACTTCAAAGGGGAATATGATCTGGTCTCGAGCCCAAAAAGCCTTCTTGGAAGAGCTCAAGAAGGATTACAAAAGTCAAATAAGAGAGGTAGAAGAAAACTTGGGAAAGAAAATGTGAAGTATTCAAGAGAGAATCAATAGGTAGGAAAAGGAAGGACAAAAATTGACTGTAGAAAACAAGTCCTTAAAAAATACAATTTGCCAAATGGAAAAACAAGTACACTGAAGAAAACAACTCCTTAAAAAGTAGAATTGGCAAAATGGAAAAGGAGGTACAAAAGATAACTGAAGAAAACAATTTATTAAAAATTGGAATTGGGCAAGTGAAGCTAATGACTCAATGAGACATCCAGAATCAGTCAAACAAAATGAAAAAAATGAAAAAATTAAAGAAAATGTAAAAGACCTCATTGGAAAAACAACTGACCTGGAAAATAGATACAGGACAGATAACTTAAGAATTATTGGTCTACCTGAAATCCATGATGAAAAAAAGAGCCTGGACAGCATGTTCCAAGAAATCATAAAGGAAAACTACCCTAAAGTCCTAGAACCAGAGGGTAAAATAGTCATCAAAAGAATCCACTGATCACCTCCTGAAAGAAATCCCAAATTGAAAACATCAAGGAATATTGTAGTCAAATTCCAGAATTATCAGGTCAAGGAGAAAGTACTGAAAGCAGCCAAAAAGAAACAATTCAAATATCATGGAACCACAGTCAGGACTATGCAGGACTTTGCAACTTCTACATTAAAAAATCAGAGGACTTGGAATATGATATTTTGTAAGACAAAGGAGCTTGGATTAAAACCAAGGATCAAATACACAGTGAAATTGAACATAATCTTTCAGGGGAGGAGATGGACATTTAATAAAATAGGGGACTTCCAGACCTTTCTGATGAAAAGATCAGAGCTCAACTGCAAATTTGATCTTCAAATACAAGACTCAAGAGAGGCATAAAAAGCGAAACAGAAAGAAAAAAATGTTATTCAATAAGGGCAAACTGTTTACATATTTACATGGGAAGATGATCCTTGTAACTTTTGAGAATTGTATCTTTATTATGACATTTAGAAGGGATATACATAATCAGAGGATGTGGGTATAAATTGACTTTGATGTGATGATAAAAAAATCTAATTATGGGGTGAAAAGGGATTATAATGGGAGAAGAGGAAAGAAAGAGGCAGGAAAGGGTAAATTACATCATACAGGGTAAATTACAGGTACAAAAACATTATAGTAGGAAGAAAGAATACAGGGAGATAAGCATTGTTTGAACCTTATTCTCATCAGAGTTGGTTCAAGGAGAGAATAACATACTCAGTTAGGCATAACAATCTAACTTGCCCTATAGGCAGTAGGAGGGGAAAGGGGAAAGAATAGAGAGG
Organism: Vombatus ursinus; assembly: GCF_900497805.2. Taxonomy (NCBI): domain Eukaryota; kingdom Metazoa; phylum Chordata; class Mammalia; order Diprotodontia; family Vombatidae; genus Vombatus; species Vombatus ursinus. Next base: position 38,362,723 of record NW_020954599.1, on the reverse strand, counting down.
GAAGAAGTAGTAAGGAGAAAGGGAAAGAAAATAAAGAGGGCTGCTAGAAGAAAGGGAAGATTGAGGGAGGCAATGGTCAAAAGAAAAACTCTTTTGAGGAGGAAAAGGGAAAAAGGAGAAAGAAAAGCATAAATGGTGGGGAGAAGGATGGAAAGACACAGATAGTAATCATAACTGTGAATATGAATGGGATGAACTCTCATAAAATGGAAGCAGATAGCAGAATAGATTAAAAATCATAATCCAACAATATATTGTTTAAAAGAAATACATTTGAAACAGAGGGATACAGACAGGGGAAAGGTATAAGGCTGGAGTAAAAAGTATTATGTTTCAGTTGATGTTAAAAAAAAAGCAGGAGTAGTAATCCTGATCTCAAACAAAAAGCAAGAATTGATTTAATTAAAAGAGATAAGGAAGGAAACTATATCCTGCTAAAAGGCACAAAAGACAATGAAGTAATAACATTACTAAACATACATGCACCAAATGGTATAGCATCTATATTCTTGGAGGAGAAGTTAAAGGAGTTACATAAAGAAACAGATAGCAAAACTATACTAGTGGGGGACCTCAACCTCTTCCTCTCTGAACTAGAGAAATCCAACCACAAAACAAACAAGAAAGAAGTTAAGGAGGTGAATAAAATTTTAGAGAAGTTAGATATGGTAGACCTCTAGAGAAAAGTGAATGGGGATAGAAAGGAATTTACCTTTTTTCTCATCAGTACATGGCACCTACACAAAAACTAACCAAGTATTGAGCCATAAAAACCTCACAATCCAGTGCAGAAAGGCAAAAATATGAAGGACATTCTTTTCAGATTATGGTGCAAAAAAAGTTATATGCATTAAAGGGCTATGGGAAGATAGACTAAAAATTAATAGGAAACTAACTAATCTACTCATAAATAATAAGTGAGTGAAAGAAAAATCTAAGAAACAATCAATAACTTTATAAAATTGATGACAGCATATCAAAACTTATGGGATGAAGCAAAAATGGTTGTTAAAGGAAGTTTTATATCTCTAAATGCTTACATGTATAAAAAAAAGATGAGATCAATGCTTTGGGCATGCAACTAAAAAAGCTAGAAAAAGAACAAATTAAAAATCCCAAATTAAATACCAAATTAGGAATGCTGAAAAACAAAGGAGAGACTAATAAAATTGAAATTAAGACAACTATTGAGCTAATAAACAAAACTAAGAGCTGGTTTTATGGGGAAAAAAACAATAAAATAAGTAAACATTAGGGTAATTTGATTTAAAAAAAGAAAGAAGAAAACCAAATTACCAATATCAAAAATGAAAAGAATTCACCACCAATGAAGAGGAAATTAAAACAATAATTAGGGAATATTTTGCTCAACTGTATGCCAATAAATTTGACAATCTTAGTGAAATAGATGAATATTTACAAAATATAAATTGCCCAGATTAACAGAAGAGGAAACAAAATACTTAAATAACCCCATCTCAGAAAAAGAAGTTGAACAAGCCATGAATGAACTCCCTAGGAAAAAATCTCTAGGGCCAGATGGATTTAGAAGTGTTTTATCAAACATTTAAAGAACAATTAATTCCATTACTATATAGACTATTTGGAAAAATAGGCAGAGGAGTCCTACCAAATTCTTTTTTATGTTACAAATATGGTACTAATACTTAAACCAGAAAGAGTCAAAACAGAGAAAGAAAACTATAGACAAATTTCCCGAATGAATAAATATGTAGAAAATTTAAATAAAATATTAGCAAAAGGATTACAGCAACTTATCATGAGAATAATACACTATGGCAAGGTCGGATTTATATCAGTAATGCAGAGCTAGTACAATATTAGGAAAACTATCAGCATAATTGATCATGTCAACAACAAAACTAACAGAAACCATATGATTATCTCAATAGATTCAGAAACAACTTTTGACAAAATGCAACACTCATTCATATTAAAAGCACTAGAGAGCATGGAAATAAATGAGTCTTCCTTGTAATAAGTAGCATCTATCTAAAACCATCAGTAAGCATTTTATGTAATTGGGATAGGCTAGAAGCATTTCCAATAAGATTAAAGGTGAAACAAAGACATCCATTATCACCACTGTTATTCAATATGGTACTAGAAATATTAGTTTAGCAATAAGAGAATAAAAAGAAATTGAAGTAATTAGAACAGGCAAAGAAGAAACAAAGCTATCGCTCTTTGCAGATGATATGATGGTATGTGTAGATATTCCTAGAGAATCAAGTAAAAAATCTATTTGAAATAATAAACAACTTTAGTAAATTTGCAGCATTTAAACTAAACCCACATAAATCATTGGCATTTCTATATATTACTAACAAAACCCAACAGCAAAAATAGAAAGAGAAATTCCATTTAAAGTTACTGAACACATTATAAAATATTTGGGAGTCAACCTGCCAAAACAAAACCAGGAAATGTCTGAACACAATTACAAAACACTTATCACACAAATAAAGTCAGATCTAAATAATTGGAAAAACATCAGTTGCTCATAGGTAGGCTGAACTAATATAATAAAAATGACAATTTTGTCTAAATTAATTTATTCAGTGCCTTACTAATCAAACTAACAAAAAATGTTTTATAGAGATAGAAAAAAATAATAACAAAATTCATCTGGAAGAAGGAAAGGTGCAGAATTTCAAGGGAATTAATGAAAAGAAATGCAGGGGAAGGTGGCCTAGCCATACCAGATCTTAAATTGTGTTATAAAGTAGCAATCATCAAAACTACTTGGTACTGATTAAGAAATAGAAAGGTGGATCAGTGGAATAGGTTAGGTACACAAAACACAGTAGTCAATGACCATAGTAATCTACTGTTTGATAAACACGAAGACTCCAGCTTATGGGACAAGAACTCAATATTTGACAAAAAATTGCTGGAAAAACTGGAAAATAGTATGGTAGAAACTGTGCATAGACCACCATCTGATACGGTCTACCAAAGTAAAGTCAAAATGGGTACCTGATTTACATATAAAGGCTGATACTGTAAGCAAACTAGGAGAGCAAGCAATAGTTTACCTTTCAGATTTATAAAGAACAGAAGAATTTATGACCAACAAGAGATAGAGAACACTATGAAAAGCAAAATGGATAATTTTGATTACATTATATTGAAAAGTTTTTACACAAAGCCAATGCAACCAAAATTAGGAGAGAAGCAGAAAATTGGGAAATAAATTTTACAACCAGTGTCTCTGATAGAGGCCTCCCTTATAAAATATATAGAGAACTGAATTAAATTTATAAAAATACAAGTCATTCCCCAATCAATAAGCAGTTTTCAGATGGAAAAATTTAAATATATCTTTGATCGTATGAAAAAATTCTCTAAATCACTATTGATTAGAGAAATGCAAATCAACACACCTCTGAGGTACCACATCACACCTATCAGATTGGATAACATGACAAAACAGGAAAATTATAAATGTTGGAGAAGTGTAGGAAAATTGTAACACTAATGTATTGTTGGTGGAGTTGTGAACTGATCCAACCATTGTGGAGAGCAATTTGGAACCATGACCAAAGGGCTATAAAAATGTGCATGCCCTTTGACCCAGCAGTACCATGTCTAGGTCTGTATCCCCAAATATGGGGGAAAAAAGACCCACATGCACAAAAATTATTTATAGCAGTTCTTTTTTGGTGGCCAAGAATTGGAAATTGAGGTGATACTTATCAACTAGGGATAGCTGAACAATTTGTGGCATATGAAAGTAATGGAATACTATTGTGCTATAAGAAATGAAGAGCAGGTGGACATCAGAAAAACCTCTGAAGACTTAAATGGAGTTTTGCTGAGTGACGTGAGCAGAAACAGGAGAAGATCGTATACAGTAACAGCCACATTATGCGATGACTGATTTTGACAAACTTAACTCTTCTCAGCAACACAAGGATCTAAGACAACTCCAAAAGTCTCATGATGGAAAATGTTATCCACATTCTGAGAAAGAACTATGGAGTTTAAATGCAAATCGAAGCATGCCATTTCTCTCTCTCTTTCCCTCTCTCTCTCTCTTTCTTTCTCTCTGTATTGTTTCTTCTTTCTCATGGTTCTTCCCATTTGTTCTAATTCTTCCTTACAACATGTCTAATGTGAAAATATGTTTAATAGGAATGTATATGTAGAGTTTATATTAGATTGCATGATGTCTTGGGGAGAATAGAGGAGAGGTAGGTGAAAAAAATTTAAAACTCAAAAGCTTATAGAAGTGAATGTTGAAAAGTAAAAATTAATTAATTAAATAACAAAGTAAACTACTTTAAAAGATGCAAAATCTCTGTTTAATATAAAGTCAATTCATGAGTTTAAGAAATTGATACTGAAATATGTCCTCTCAACTCCTGCATTTTTGGTAAAGAGGGGATGCAGTAGAGATGTAGAATAAGACTATAGTGTAAGTTGATTTTGAATTTAATTTTCTTGAATATAAATATTTGTTATCTAGGAGTACTCTTATTTTATAGGAAGAGTTGCGAAAGGTATAGTGATAATCATTCAAAAGAAAAAAAAAGAAAAGAGCATATATAAAAAGTTTTAAATATGCAGAGTAGAAGAAAGTTCAGGAGACAATCAACAAGGTTAGTATTGATATTATGATGTTAAATTTAAATTATATTTAAATAAAACAAACTTTCATTAATATTTACAGTTTCTTATAGAATCCTGCTGTTTAGCTTTTCTTTTGTATATAGTTAACATTTATATAGTGTTTAAAGGTTTTTTAGATATGCTATCTCATTTCATCCTTAACAATAACCCTGTGAAGTAGGTGGTATTATTATTCTTGTTTTGCAGATAAGAAAACTGAGTCTGAGAGGTTATGATTTGCCCAATGTCACACTATTAGTAAGTGCCTGAAGTAAGAAAGGTCTTTTTGACTGCACTGCATTAGTGAGTTATATGTTAGGATATTCATGATAACATTTGTTAAGCTCATAATTTAAAAAAATAATATTTAAAAATAAAATCTCCCTGAAGCTTAACTTCATCCTTTGTATAACAAGAAGTTTGCACTCAATGACCTCTAAAATCCCTTTCAGGTATATATTTCTATTGGTTCTGTTATATAAATATTCATAAAGAAACAATAAATACACATGCTCTCTAACTTTTTTCTGATTTATAAATGTTAAATACTCATATTCTAAAAATTAAGAATTTACCATTGTTTACTAACTTAACAGGTAATGTCAATTTTTGTCCCACCTACACCACACTCCTCAGTCTCAATTTGATTCCTATTGTGTAGGACAGACCCAACATAAGAGGCTGCTTGTATTATGTGATTAGCAAGTTCCCTGCCAGTCTCTTGCTGACTTTTTGATGTTCACTTCATTGAGTTTCACAGCTGTCAAGACACCTGGATCCTCCATTTGTTGGTGGGGATTTATAGTTTTGTAGTTACAAAAAGCTGGCATACTCATAGTTGTCATCATCATTAATACCCAAGAAAAAAAAAGTTTCCCACTTTCTTGTTTTTCAAGACAACATGTGTTCTTTCGTGTATTTTACAAGTACAAGTCCATTTATTTATCTTCAGCTTTTGGTTTTCTAAGCAATGAAAGATTTAAAATTCTCATCACCCTGGAAAAGCTCTATCTATGTGGAGTACAGCAGTTCAGTGACAATTGGAGATTGATAAGTGTTTGTCATTTCTGTCAAATACAGAAAGGTCTTGATGTTGTTTAAAACTGTATGAGAATCCAAAGTGTCAGAAATACTAGAAAGGACATTTGCCTGCATACCAAAGTTAAAATCCTTTCACATTATTTTACATATATTGTCTCTCAATTAAAAAACCCCACATAACCAAATGATTTGAAGATCTTTCTCATTCTTTATTTGTTGCTATCTTTTCCTTAGAGAATATATAAGCTAATGTGACATAGGAAAGCTGAGAAGGAAAAAAAATGTACATTTATATGTACACTCATGCATATATTTGTACAATATGTATAATATATATGTATATATAAATTTTATAACTACGTATATATATATAATTATGTGCATTTGTGTGTATACATAATTTGTTTCTACTTGCCAATAGCAAATGCTCTTCTCCCCAGTGAGATCATATGATGTGATTTAACTTTCCACTTAGTGTAGAGAGAGAGGGAATAAGCATTTATTAAGTTCCTGCTAGGTGCCAGGCACTGTACTAAGTACTTTACAATATTATCTCATTTGATCTTCACAAAAAATCTATGAGATAGGTGCTGTTATGACCCCCATTTTACAATTGATGAAACTGAGGCCAAAAGAGGGTAAGTGATTTGCCCATGGTCATAGCTTCTACATATCTGGGGCCAGATTTGGACTAAGATCTTTATGGCTCTGGGTCCAGCATTCTATCCACTGTCCCAACTAGTGTATGTGAACATTTTCCTTACATAGGAAATGCTATCTACCTGAAAATCACAGAATATAAAATCTCAGAAGAATCTAAAATTTAAATGACCCAAAGGGTGATAGATACATTAATGATGGACATACAGAGACTGAGGCACATTGCAAATGAGGATCTGTATGTGAGAAATGGTGTGAAGGATATTATCTAGAAAATGAGGAAAAGAAAATGAAGCTGAACAGTCATGCAATGGAAGTTCTGTGCTGACAAAAGGTGAAAAAATACATGACCTCAGGATCTCCATCTTTGTTGTTCACCCTTTGGAAATCTGATGAAAACTGTGGTCCACTTCTTGGAATAATGAGTGATCAAATGAATAAATGAATCAGTGAATGAATAAATGAAGCATTAATTATTTATTAAGTGTAAGGCACTGTGTTAAGTGTTAGGGATATAAATAGAAAATTAACATAGTCCCTACTCTTAAGAAGCTCACATTCTAATGTGGAAAACAATGCAAACAGAAGTTTTCAGCTACGAGTCAGATAGAAAAGTCTCATGGTCCCTTGGGTTGCTAAAATCAATAAAATTTTATATGCACACAATAATACATAAAAATTAAAAGGGAAATCAATCATATAGAAATACACTTATATAACATTAAATATATATGTATATTTTTTCTATGAAGAATTTATTGTCTGTAATAGATAAAAATTGCCCAGGAGAAGAAAGTAGGGATGGATTGCAATTTATCACATGGGAAAGAGTACCCACAATGAAGAAATCAGAAATCTCTTAAGTTCAAGAAGGATAGTTTGACGACTGACTATAACACTTTAATAAACATGGGAAACTAATAAGGTCAGGTGAAAGTCACATAGGATGTGGTGAAAATATTAGTATAAATACCAGGCAATTGTTACAGTGGAAAGTTTCCCTGGTCATAAAGCTACCAATAGCAGAGAGACAACTGGGGAGTGGGGTTTATTCGGAGAAAGGTAGAAGGAAGATGGAGGGCATAAAAACACATGCATGATCTCAAAACAAATTTAGCAAATGCTTGTATGTCAGGGATTGTGGTTGGTTCTTGGAATGCAAAGACAAAAATGAAACAATCTCTAACCTCATGGAATTTAAATTTATATTATGCAGTTCAACATGTACACAGATTAGGAAGTAAAGAGTTATTTTGTTTTGACTTGACATAGTAAATGACTACAGTAATATACTGTTTGATAAATCCAAAGACTCCAGTTTCTGGGATAAAAACCTAGTATTTGAAAAAAAAAACACTGCTAGGTGAATTGGAAAATAATACTGGAGAAATTAATCATAGATCAACATATTACACCCTACACCAAGATAAGGTCTAAATGGGTGCATGATTTGATAAGGGATGATACTATAAGCAGATTAGGAAAATGAATAATTTACCTGTCAGATCCATGGAGAAGGGAAGAATTTATGACCAAACAAGAGATAGAGAACATTATGAAATGCAAAATGGGATAATCTTGATTACATTAAATTAAAAAGGTTTTGTACAAACAAAACCAATGCAATCAAGAATAGAAGGAAAAGGAAAGCAGAACAGCTAGGCAACATTGTTTTTTTATAGATAATTGTTTGTGATAAAGGTCTAATTTCTAAAATACATAGAGAACTGAGTTTAATTTATAAGAATACAAGTCATTCCCCAATTTATAAAATGGTCATAGGACAAGAAGAGGCAGTTTTCAGACTTTATAGTCATATGAAAAAATGCTCTAAATGTGATTAGAGAAAAGCAAATTAAAACAACTCCCAAATATTTTATATTGTTTACAGCTTTTTTTTTAATGGAATTTATCTATCTCCTGCTGCTGGGCTTTGTTAGTAATATATAGAAACACAAATAATTTATCTGGGTTTATTTTATATCCTGCAATTTTACTAAAGTTGTTTATTATCTCAAGTAGTTTTTTACTTGATTCTCTAGTATTCTCCAAGTAAACCATCATATCATCTGCAAACAGTGATAGTTTTTATTCCCTCATTGCCTATTCTAATTCTTTCAATTTATTTTTCTTCTCATTGCTAAAGCAAACATTTCTAGTACAATATTGAATAATGGTGATAATGGGCATCCTTGTTTCACCCCTTATCTTATTGGCAATACTTCTAGCATTTCAACATTGCATATAATGCCTGTTGATGGTTTTAGAAAGATACTACATATTTCAAGGAAAACTTTGTTTATCCATATGCTCTTTAGTATTTTAATAGGAATGGGTGCTGTATATTGTCAAAAGCTTTTTTCTGCATCTATTGAGATAATCATGTGGTTTCTTTTAGTTTTGTTATCAACATGATCAATTATGCTGATAATTTTCCTAATATTGAACCAGCCTTGCATTCCTGGTATAAATTCTACTTGGTCATAGGATATTATCCTGGTGATAAATTGCTATAGTCTTTTTGCTAATATTTTATTTAAAATTTTTGAATCAATAATCATTAGGGAAATTGTTCTCTAATTATCTTTCTCTGTTTGGCTCTTCCTGGTTTAGGTGTCAGCATCATATTTGTGTCATAAAAGGAATTTGGTAGGACTCTCTTTGCCTATTTCCCAAAATAGGCTATATAGTATTGGAATTAATTGTTCTTTAAATGTTTGGTAGAATTCATTTGTAAATCCATCTGGCTCTGGAGACTTTTTCTTGGAGAGTTCATTGATGGCTTGTTTAATTTCTTTTTCTAAGATTAGGTTAATTAAGTATTTTATTTCCTCTAATGTTAATCTGTGCAATTTATATTTTTGTAAATATTCATCTATCTCACTTAGATTTTCAAAATTATTAGCATATAGCTGGGCAAAATAGTTCATCACTATTGCTTTAATTTCCTTTTCATTGGTGGTGAATTCAAGGTTGTCATTTTTGGTACTGGTAATTTGGTTTTCTTCTTTCTTTTCTTAATCAAATTATCCAAAGGTTTATCAATTTTGTTGTTTATTTTTTCATGAAACTAGCTCTTAGTTTTATTTGTTAGCTCAATAGTTCTCTTATTTTCAATTTTATTTATCTCTCCTTTTATTTTCAAAATTTCTAATTTGGTACATAATTTGGGATTTTTATTTTGGTTTTTTTTTCCTAGCTTTTTTTCATTGTCGTTTTTTGCATGCCCAATTCATTGATCTCCTTTTTCTCTATTTTATTCATGTAAACATTTAGAGATACAAAATTTCCTCTAAGAACCACTTTGACAGCATCCCATAAGTTTTAGTATGTTGTCTCAATGTTTGCATTGTCTTTGATGAAAGTATTGATTATTTCTATACTTTGTTGTTTGACCTACTCATTCTTTAGGGTTAGATTATTTAGTTTCCAATTAGTTTTTAGTCTATCTTTCCATGGATCTTTATTACACATTTTTTTTTGCATTATGATCTGAAAATAATGCATTTAATATTTCTGCCTTTCTGCATTGGATTGTAAGGTTTTCATGCCTTAATATTCGATCAATTTTTTTGCATATGACAGGTACCACTGAGAAAAATATATATTTCTGTAGGTCCCCATTCAATTTTCTCCAGAGAACTGTCATATCTACTTTTCTAAAATTGTATTCACCTCCTTAACTCCTTTCTTATTTATTTTTTGGCTACCTTCATCTAGTTCAGAGGGGGGGGGAAGTTTAAGTCTCTCACTAGTATAGTTTTGCTATTTATTTCTTCCTATAACTCACCTAACTTCTCTTTTAAGAATATGGATGCTCTACCACATGATGCATATATGTTTAGTATTGACATTACTTCATTGTCTGTGGTACCTTTTTGCAAGAAATAGTTTCCTTTCTTATTTTTTTAGTTAGATGTATTTGTGCTTTTGCTTTGTCTAAGATCATATTGGTAATCTTGCTTTTTTTGTTTGTTTATTTGTTTATTTTTTTTACTTACTATAGCATAATATATTCAACTCCATCCTTTTGCCTTTACTCTGTGTGCATCTCTTTGCTTCAAATGTGTTTCTTGTAAACAACATTTTGCAGGATTCTGGTTTTTAATCTACTCTAATGTCTGCTTCTGTTTTATTGGAGAGTTTATCCTATTCAAATTCACAGTCATGATTATTAACTGTGTATTTCCCTCTATCTTATTTCTTGCCATTTATATTTTTCTCTCTCCTTTCACCCTGTTCTTCTTCATCAGAGTTTTGCTTCTGAGCACTACACCCCTCTATCTGCCCTCCCTTTTATCAGTCCCACCTTTTCTTTCCCCTCCCACTTCTGCCCTTCCTTCTGCCCTCCCTTCAATCTGCCTCACCACTTTTCTCTTACTTTCCCCTTTTCCCTTTTCCCTACTACTTCCCTATAGGGTAGGATAAATTTCTATACACAACTGAGTGTATTCCCTCTTTGAGCCAAATTCAATGGGATTAAGGTTCAAACAATGCTCACCTGCTCCCTTTATTCCCTCTACTGTAATAAGTCTTTTATGCCTCTTCATGTGATATAATTTTTCCTATTTTGCCTCTCCCTTTCCTCTTCTTCCAGTACAATCCTTTTTTATTCACCCTTTATTTTTTTCAATATCATCACATCAAAGTCAACTTATACCCCTATGTGCAGTCCTTCTAACTGCCCTAATAGAGATAGAGTTCTCAAGAATTATAAGCATCATCTTCCCATGTAGGGAGTACAGTTGAAGTCTTGTTGAATAACTTTTTTTTAAATGTTCTTTCTGTTTACTTTTTTAATGCTTCTCTTGAATCTTGTATTTGAAGATCAAATTTTCTGTTCAACTCTAATCTTTTCATCAGGAAAGTTTGAAAGTCTCCCATTTCATTGAATGTCCTTTTCCCCTGAAAGATTACACTCAATTTTACTGGGTAGTTGATTCTTGGTTTTAATCCAAGCTCCTTTGCCTTCAGAATATCATATTCCAAACCTTCTGATCCTTAAAATAGAAGCTACTAAGTCCTGTGTAGTCCTGACTCTGGCTTCTTGATATTTGAATTGGTTTTTTTCCCCCTGGCTGCTTACAGTATTTTCTCCTTGATCTGATAATTTTGGGATTTGGCTACAATATTACTAGTTGTTTTCAGTTTTAGATTTTGTTCAGGTGGTGATCAGTGAATTCTTTCAATGACTATTTTACCCTCTGATTTTAGGATATCATGGCAGCATTCCATGAAAATTTCTTGAAATTTTCTGTCCAGGCTCTTTTTCTTTTTTCATCATGGATTTCAGGAAGTACAATAATTCTTAAATTATCCCTCCTGGATCTATTTTCTATGTCAGTTGTTTTTCCATTGGGTATTTTACATTTTCTTCTATTTTTCATTCTTTTGATTTTGTTTTATTTTGTCTTGATATGTCATGGAGTCATTTGCTTTCACTTGTTCAAATCTAATTTTTAAGCAATCATTTTCTTTAGTTAGCTTGTGAACCTCCTCTTTCTTTTGGCCAATTCTACTTTTTTTGGGGGGATTAGTGACTTATCCAGAGTCACACAGGTAATAAATATCAAGTGACCAAGTGTCTGAGGATGGATTAGAACTCAGGCCCTCCTCACTCCAGGTCTGGTGCTCTATTCGCTGTACCACTTCACTGCCCCCAATTCTACTTTTCAAGGAGTTGTTTTCTTCAGTGGATTTTTTTTCCATTTGGCCCATTTTATTTTGTAAGGAATTATTTTCTTCAGTTAATTTTTGTGCTTCTTTTCTAATCTGTTGACTCTTTTTTCCTAATTCTCTTTTTCATAACTCTCATTTGTTTTCCCAATTTATCTTCTACCTCTCTTACTTGATTTTAACGTCCTTTTGAGCACTTCCAAGAGGACATTTTGGGCTTGAGAGCAATTCATATTCCCCTTTGAGACTTAACATATAGACATTTTGATGTTGTCCTCTTCTAAGTTTATGATTTGATCTTCCTTGTCTCCACAGTAGGTTTCTATGACCAGGGTTTTCTTCCATTTCTTACTCATTTTTCCAGCGTATCTCATGAATTTTATAGTTGAGCTTTGCTTCTGGGGCACAGGGGGCACTATTTCAAGCTTTTTATGTTGGAAGCCAAGTGCCTGCTCACTGGCTTTCTACACCTTGGTCTCAAGTGCTTGTGGTTTGCCCATTGTGCTTAGAGTGACCTGGCCTAGTTCTGCCTATTTTGCTGTGGTCCTGGGCTTGAAAATTGCCTTCAGTGCTGAGGCTAGAGACCTCACTTCTGGCCTCCTGAGCCAGGATCCAGTGGTCTCAGTTGTTGATCTGTGCTGTGGCTAAGAGTTCCCACTGGCTTGCCTGGATACGTCTGTGCTGGGCTGAACTCCCCTTTTAGCCAAGTGAGAGAGACCTTTCCTGAAGTCCTTCTAAGTCATCTTAAGCAGGAAAATTATTTCACTCCATCTTTTTGTAGGTTCTGTTGCTCCAGATATGTTTAGAGGCTTGATTTAATGTTCTTTCTGAGGTAAATTGGGGAGAGCTCAGGCAACTTCCTGTCTGCTCTCTACCACATTCAATTTGGTCACTTTTCAAATTTAACAAGGCCTACATTTCTCAAGGTGCAGTCTAAAGACTCTTAAGGGTCCTCAAGACAATTTCTAGGCCCTATGAGATCACAACTATTTTTTGTGAAAGTATTAAAGCTCTTTTATTTCTAGTATAGTAAATATTTATATATAATGCATATAAACAAATATTTTTTGAGGATCCATTATTTTCAGTAGGGTAAAGGGGTCTTGAAAGCACCATCAATCAAGGCCATTGAGTTTGGTTATGTATTTTAGCAAAACATTCTTTCTAGAACATATTTGTCATAAAAAATTTACCATATCATCAATGATTGACATATAGAAAAGAACTTATGCAACACCGGCCCTGAAGTCAGGAGGACCTGAGTTCAAATCCCGCCTTAGACCAAACACTTGACACTTAACTAGCTATGTGAGCCTAGGCAAGTCACTTAACACCAATTGTCTAAAGATAAAAATAAGAAGAATAAGAATAAGAAAAGAACTTAAATGCTCTATCATCAATCAATAAATCATTCAATCTGTCCTCTTATCTATATTACCAGCAAAAAAAGAAATGTTGAGTAAGTGAGCAAAAGGCCAATCACTTTGGAGCATCACTTGTTTTTATTATCTGTGTATTAAGTCTGACTCATGTGCAATGATTTTGTAGAGGAATAAATGTATAAGTAGGTGAATATATTTTAGATACTTTGAGTATCTGAATTCTAAATCTGATTTACTTTGAAATGTTTTGTATCTTCATCCCTTCCTCAAAAACATATTTTCAAATATTTCTCACATAAGAACTGAAGAGAAGTCACTATGGCAGTATCCAATCATTAAATAAATTCATTTTTTGATTCATTTTTCATACAAAATACATTTATTAAGAACCTATGCTCAATAGGTGGCTCAGTGTATACAGTATTGGACTAAACCTCAGGAAGACCTAAGTTCAATGAGACTTCAAACTTCAGCTGTATGATACTGAGCAAGTCACTTAAACTTTTCTGCCTCAACTTTCCTCATTTTTAAAATAAGGATAATGGTAGTTATCTCCCAAGGTTGTTGCAAATGTAAAAGGAAATAATATTTGTAAAGCATTTTACAAGCCTTAAAAAAACCATATTAAAAATATTGTGCAATGACATACTTCCTGTTGTACTATTTAAATATAGATTCTCTATGGTATTGGTGCTTTCATTCCACAATGTTTCATTACAGGTAGGTGTTACATTAATCTGCTCATTAAACATATGTTAATTAAGTCCTTGTCATGTGAGAACCATTGTACATAAAACTTGAAAATCCAGGTTCTATTTGGATATGTTCAAGTCATTTAGAATTACAATCTTGTCATTTCAAAAATATTTTAAAAAGTTCTCTTCATTGCTTTCATCATTGTTGATTATTGCCATATCACACAAATAATTATCTAATTCCACAATAAATATGTTAAGTAACTTTGGTGCCAGGGCCAGGGTCTAAGAAGCTTAACTTTTCGATAAGATCTGAAGGATTCTGGGAGAATTGAATACTATTTCTCTCTAGTTTAGCCCACAACTGAAAGAAGTGCATTCTAGACACACATTTAATGTTGCCCTGAAACACGAATAGGTATTGTTAGCTTGATTCCTACTGTGCAGGTGTTTTGACCCATAAATGATCAACTTGACTTTAATTTGTAATCTTGGTGATCTCTGCAGAGACCTGAGATAGAATGAACATAGAGCAAATATTACCCCTGTCATAGCTGATGTTGACAGAACCACGGGGATAACTTTCTGTATCACTGTCATTTTTCTGTGGATTAATATGGGTCTCTGATTCCCAAGCTCTTCAATTTAGCATCTGTGTCTAATGCTAAATTTAACTTCATTTAAAATGCACACATACACACTCATGAAATTAAAAAAAATAAATACATATTTACAAACCATGACTCTCACTTTTTGGATTTTAATTACTACTCTTAATACAAATTCAGTTAGTTCACTTTATAATCTTCATTGAATTCTCCTGATTTTTACTGACAATTGTACTGAGTAGATTGTAGAGTAATATACCACATTAATTATATATTTTAAAAATCTTTCATATTTTTCAGAGTTTATTTCTGAAATAGTTGATTCCAAAGCATTCTGCTCAGCTCATTTCATACACCTTTTAAATATGCCACTTAAAGATTCAATATTTTCAGCTCTTATTTTTTAACATATTATATCTTTGCAAACATTGGAAATCTGATTATTATTATCAGTCATCCTTCAAAAGGCTCGGGTCCAGTGTTATTTATCATACCATGTTCAATCCATGAAAATTAGTCTAGAAAAATATTCAATTTTATTCTTTTTTTCAGTTATACAAGAAAATAGTCCTTTTTTTATTTTGCCCCATAAATGTTCTTGCCTTCTAAAGCCATTTTGTGATCTTTTTTTGTTACTGTGAGCTTCATTGATTTTTCATTTAATCAATTTTAAAACTTTTTCTTAACATCTTTGTGCAGTTTTCTATTTCACACCCCCACTCATTCTCAGGATATCCTCATAATTGATCAAAGCATATATTATTTCTATCCGTGTATATGATCTTTGTGTCTTTCTATGAATGTTGTAGTAACTTTCTTATTCTTTTTCAAAATCATATCACAGTTTAATATTATCTTGCCTTAACCTTTCAGTTAAATTTTGATGCCATGGGCTCCCAATTTTTCTATTTTAATTTTCTGCCTGTTTCTCTTTAAATAAGTTGTCCCCTGCATCCAAATTGCATTTATCTACACAAAATAGACATAGCATTAAAAGCTAAGCAAAGTATAACTATATTGCACACACCTACAAAAATTAATAGTGGTGCAAAAATTATGCAGAGCCAGCAAAACTAACAAAATTAATGTGCTGATCCTAACCAGATTTGCAAGAATGCAAATACTGCAGCTTTTGCCTCACGTAGTTTAAGGAGATAAATTTCAAGGAAAAAGCAACATTTGTTTTTTTTTTCTTTCTAAAAGAAATAGTAGGCTATGAATATATGTCTTTATCATAGCAAAATATATGTAACAACAAAATATTTAGAAACATTTTTTTCTGCATATCTACAGACTTTTTGTGAAAGTGAACATTTCTGATCTGTTTGGGATAGATTGAAATAAAAAAAAGAAGATTCCTGAGCTCAGTTTTTCATGTAAATAGAGGATGATCATAGTTAAATTATTTACAAGTTCTACACATAAAATAAAAGTGTATGTCTTTTAGGAGTCCAATTGTATGTCAACTGCTTCACAAATGTCAATTTGTGAAGAAATGTTTGTAATTTTAAAAATAATTTAAACTACTTTAAAACTTTGTTAGTTTCTTCTAAGTTCTTACATATTTCTTTTAA
This sequence comes from Vombatus ursinus, assembly GCF_900497805.2. NCBI lineage: Eukaryota > Metazoa > Chordata > Mammalia > Diprotodontia > Vombatidae > Vombatus > Vombatus ursinus. Next base: position 38,346,452 of record NW_020954599.1, on the reverse strand, counting down.
TTTTGAAGACACTAGGTGAAAACATTCAAAAAAAAGTCTTTCCTGTAGGCAACTTAGTACCAAAATGAGCAATTTTTAGCAAATAGTAACAGGAAAGATTACAGATTTGATAGAAATCAGATGGAAAAGGGATAAATATAATATAGTGCCAACAGTATGATGAATTTATCCTTTTTAGAAACTATGTTCATGGGACCTAGAGTAACTGGAAGGATTATTTTCAAGGCAAGAGGGTCACAAGTGAATGTAGAAGAATGATGTCTATTTTTATTAAAGTGGCAAAATCCAGTAGTTCAATGGAGTGAGAACAATTCAGAATTCAGAGTGAGATAAAGTGTTGCATGGAATGTGTTAGAGTTTTTCATTTTGTTAATAACTACTTACCCTGGAGAGAAGAAATACACCCTTAGAAATATTAAAATGGTATAATACTTGCATTTACCTTTAGCATATAATGAATATTTAATTAAATTTAACAAAAATGTTTACTTTCTTTCGGAAATTGTAAATAGAAAAGGAGTGGCTATGATCTTTCTAGTTGCAAAAAGCAAAACCTTTCAAAACAACATTAATAATAGAATCAAAATAAAATATCTATTAGATTTTTTATTACTTAACAATGATAGTGAGATACAAAGAACCTGTTGTTTCTGCATATTTTATTTCATTGTATCTTGCTCCAAATGGTATTTCTGTTTATTCATCCTAATTATTTAAGTTATACTACTACATATATGAAAGCAAGAATTACTCTGCTTTATGTTATTATTAAAAATTTTATTATAAAAGACTGAAATAATGTAGGAGGTATATGGACATTGTATAGGGGTTTAAGGACAGTATTACTACAAGAGTATTTCAGTAGAATGTTACCTTTTCCCCTTCCACTCAGGCATGGTAGAGTCTGGATCTTATATGAAAAGAGATTTAATCCTGGAAAGAACTTTGATAAGTCTTTTTTTTTCATTTTATAGATTAGAAAACAGTAGCTCAAAAAGGTGTATTCCCAGGGGCAGCTAGGTGGTGCAGTGGATAGAGCACTGGCCCTGAAGTCAGGAGGGCCTGATTTCAAATCTGGCCTCAGACCAAACACTTGACACTTACTAGCTGTGTGACCCTGGACAAGTCACTTAACCCCAATTGCCTAAAAAAAAAGGTGTATTTCCTTGTCCCAGGCCAAATAGATGGTAAATAGCAGAACCAGAACTCAAATCCAAGTTTTCTGATTCTAAATCCTATGTTTTTTTTTTCTACCACACCATGTATGTCTCATGTGTACTTACAGGTAGTGTGCCTGCCCTTCTCAGAATGCTCCCTCATGTAGTGACTTGAAGGCCATACCCTGAGTTGAACCACCCTAGGAAATTGGCTCTCTCCTAAATTGAGACTGTGTGCCAACACATCTCTAGAACTACATTTGAAATGCTACTATTGCCTTCTCAGCTACCACTGTCAAAATCCTATGATCATTTTGTTATGTTGATGTTATCTTTCTGGAAACTCCTTCTACCTTACCTTGGCTGATTTTGTTTAAAAGGGGATTAATAAATCTCAGATGATTTGTTAATAAAGATATCACTATTATGTTGAAAAGAAAAGTCATATTTCTGGTAAATACGTGAATGGTTTTGGCTTTATCTCAGTTATCCATGCAAGGACAGTCTCGCAATGTAGGTCAATAAAACAGCATCCTTCTAGTATCAGCTATTCTGACACCGATTTATCATATTCATACCATAGTATAAATGGCTTGTCTAAAGAATTCTACCATCTTATAGAGACACAGAAATTATAGAACCATATCTCTATGCTCAAGGCTTTTAAATATTTCATGTTTCAAAGAAATCTAAAACATTTAACTGGCATGTCAGAAGGGAAAAAAAAGCTTCTCACCTTTGAACAAAAAAGATTTGAGCTTTCACATAAAACACTGCATATTATTTATTGTTATTCTTCATATTCAACAATATTGTTGATATTGATTTTTTTTTTATAATTGGCATTCCTGAAAGTGTATCTAAATGCCAGAAATAAACACTTTGCCAGTTTCAGTAAAACCCTCTTGAAGTAATTTTAGTCATTCATGAAGATATTAGTCATCAGTAAAATTAATAAGTAAGATGAGCTGGGAAAAGAATATAGGTGCATTAACCATTATATAAATCTGTTGTTTGTTGTTCAAATATCAATGCGTTGAAAATTGGCAAGGTAATAAGATTGGTATCTACCAAGACAAATAATTCTTTAGAGCCATTTCATCAGTGTTATCTATGAACTTCATTGACTAATGAGTGAAGTAATGGGTAAATTTTGATCCAGGTCCAACAGAGAGATAGAAATATATTGAGGAAAAATAATATTAATGGTAATAAAAATAACAATAATAACTATGTTGATAATGACAATAATAATAACTTGCATTTATAGTGCTTTAAGGATGTCAAAGCCCTCTAGAAATATCTCATTTTAGCCTCACAAAAATCCCAGGAGGTAGGTGCTATTATTAACCTCATTTTATTCAAAAGGAAACTGAGGTGGCCAGTGACTTGCCTAGGGCCATACAGGTAGTAAGTATCTTATGTAATATTTGAATTCACGTCTTCCTGATTCCAGATTATCAGTCTATCCACACCGACATCTAGTTACCTTTACAGGAATTATAAATTACAGCAAAATAAGATGGATTAAGAAACTTGTAGCTGAAGATGGAAGACTTCCTATCTCACTTGTAAAATCATACTAACAGTTTTTTGCTTCATAAGGCCATAGGCAATATCAGTATAGTAAATATCAGGGTGAGCAATCAAGTATGTTCATGATTCCCCATTTATCCAATAGGTAGTACTAGAAAGAACGTTGACCTTGGAGTCAGAAGACCTGATTTAAGTGCTGTTTCCATCACTTATTAACTATGAAACCCTAGGCAAATTACCTAAACTCTAGAGACTTCATTTTCTCAACTGTAAAATGAATACCTACCTTATGTTAAATAATTAACTTGGTACTTTGAATTTTTCTGCCTTAACCAAGAAATTGTTATTACTTATAGACACAAGGGAAGAACTGAACCATAGACAGGCAAACAGATCTCACAGTTACATTTACCATAACATGGTTAAAAGTACGCTGAATTTTTAGTCTGAGAACCTGGATGTAAATCCCAGCTCTGGATGGAACATTAGTGGAGCCACTTAATCTCCTGGGGTGTCAGTTTCTTTATCTGTAAACTGAAGAAGCTGGGCTGGATGGCCTCTAAAACTCCCTTTCAAATCTAAGCCTATAATGTTATAGTGCACAAACAAATGGAGTGTGGCTAAAAAATTAATAGTCTTACAACTGGGTTAAGAAGACAAAAGACCAATTGGGGATGGACAGCATTAAAAGAAAAATGGAAGATCATATAATATTGGGAAAGGTAAGTACAAAGTGAGGAGATTGATGAAGATATGATTAGAAGAAAACAGGGATCAAACTGTACTTTGATTTCCTTAGGCACTTTCCATTTACCTGCTCTCTCTCTCTCTCTCCCCCTTGTTGTCTCTTTCCCTCCTTCTTTGGAAAGTAACTGCAAATAGGCATTTGGCTAGGTCCAGAATTTAATAGAAGGAGAAGAAGTGACTGAATTGCCTGAAGGAAATTGCAGAAGTTTTCTCTTAATCACCTTTTTCCCTTAATCATAACTTTCCCCTGAAACAAAGGTCTACGTTTTTATTAGCAACAGTCTTCTGATGATGGTGTTTGGTGGAAAACATACAATTCTATATCCTAAAAGGAACTGAAGTTGATGACCAACAAAAGTAGTAGTGGGAACAACCAATAAAAATACATAAAAATGTAAAGTAATGATGTCAAACTTAAATACCAATAAAGTCACTTTACTACATATTAACATAGAAAATAAAAAAAATTGTCTATGATTTATTTTTTTTAATTTATTTATTAAATATTTCCTAATATAGTTTTAATCTGATTCTGGCTATTCTAAGAAGTATTACAGACCACATGTGGTCCTTAGGATGCATGTTTGACACCAATGGTGTAAAAGTTACCATCAAATAAACATGTAATTTTTTTTAAAAAAAAGACAACCTGGTCATGTTGAATAAAACTGAGAGATGAACAACTTAGGAACTCTATCCTTGCAATGTCATCAGAATCAGAGATATATTCCCAGTAGGTTGTATATACAACAAGTAGCAAACTTAAGAGGTTGTATGTGAAAGTTGTACAAGATGAGCCAAGAGATGACAGACATTGAGCATTGGAGTAAATGGGTATTCCCAATTTGCTAGCATCTGTAGGTTGATAAGGTAGAGAAGAAATAAATAAAGAGGGTGAAAGGGCTCAAGATCATTCCTTAAGAACAGTGATTAAAAAAAATAGGATTTTTTTTGGCTAGACAATGGGGCTAAATGACCTGCCCAGGGCCACATAGCTAGTAAGTGTCAAGTGTCTGAGGCTGGATTTGAACTCAGGTCCTCCTGACTCCAGGGCCAGTGCTCTATCCACTGTGCCACCTAGCTGCCCCCTGAAAATAGGAATCTTAAACATAAAGAAAACAGAATTTAGTGATCCCATCATTGCCATCTTCAAATATCTGGAGGCCTATTAAGTTTAAGATAGAATAAATTCATTCTCATTGGTTCCAGAGTATAGAAATAGGAGTAATATATGCAAATTGCAGAGGCAGATTTAAACTTGGTCAAGAAAAACTTCAAAACAATTAGAGTCATCCATAATTGGAACATGCTGCCTCAGGATGTAGTGAAATCCCTGTCAATCTGTTATTTGATCACCATTTGCTGGATGTATTATGGAGGTGATTCATATTCATATACAAATTAAAGTATCTGGTTCCTAATATATTGCAATAGGAAATTTCCAAAGGCAAAGAAAGTGTCTGCCATTTTGTAACATCTGTCTTTATAAAAAAAAAAGAAAAAAACCCTCTCTACTATCTCTCACTGTTATAAAAAGCAAAAACACTGTACTTACTTCCTAGCTACACAGAAAACATTGATTCAGTGTCTGGTGAATAATATATACTCAGCAGTAGATATGGTTCTAAGAAGATTAATGATATTGCTATTACATTATCTTGTTTTCACTGGCAAAAAATTCTGCTTCACACTCTCAGAGACAGATATCCAATGCTTGTTCTTAGTTCTTTATGCAACTTTGACAGTTAAGGATATTGATAGCCTTGTTGCAGTTTGTCATGATGACTGCATTTAGAGTTTAAGGCACATATGAGTACTTTACAAAAGCCTACAGAAGTGAGTAAATAGTAAATTGAGGAAACCAATGATGTGTATGTAAGTGTTACAGAAGGCAAGTCATTAGCTCTCTCACGTCCTTTAGAGTTGTCTTTTCATGGTATCCTTTGAATAGCATGGTTTTGTTCTAGTACTATCAACAATAATTGGTATGATCTATTTGCAAAATGAATATATTTCTTTTAAAGCTCAATTTTGATAATGACAGGTACAAAGGAAACCTTTCTAAAACACATGCATTTCCACTGCTGAAATATTCTACCTTGATATGAGATTCCTTCACCCTCACTTTTTTTTAGACCAAATCTATGATGGCATAATTGTATGAAAAATATTTTTTCTGTGTTTGTTATGTGTTAGACATTGTACTATCACTATTCTAGAGAACTCCTGATGAAGAAACCCTCTCCACTAATACAAATCAGCACCAACTCTGAACCTTAATGTCTCGAATTTTCCTGAATTAGAGAGGTCACCTTCATCTTAACTTGAAAAACAAAAGTCACCTATATAACTCCTTTTTTTTTAATCATGGGGCAAGAATAGAAGTAAAGAAAATTATCAATAGTGAATGTTATATCTTGTTTCCCTACCCAAGAAAGCCAATTAAATCTTGGTCACCGTGTTTTATCATGAGAAACACTACGATAGCCTTCTAAAGAGAGTAGCCTGTCAAGAAACTGAGGCTGGAAATCAATGATTCCTTCTAATGTAGAAATAGAGAAGGGGATTTTCTTTCTCAACCCTGTAGTTTGCAAAGTTAAAACTAGAAATCTTTTTGAAAAGAATGTTGCTCCTATTTTACATGTATATGGCAGAAATGTAACTAATCATGACAGATGAAGGAGAAACCAAGAACCTACCAGAATTAAGGAAAAACTTTTTTAGTTTGCTAACAGACTTCAGCAAGAGGAAACAAATTTGTTTCCAAACAAACGAATTCTGGGTCCTTAGGACTTTGGGACAACCTTTTAATTTCCTTGAGACTCAGTTATACATAAACTGAGGAGATTATACTAGAGGCTTCTGAGGTCCCTTCTAGCTCAGCATCTAGAAAATTCAGCTTTACTCTCAGCTTCTAGATACTAGCAGTGGTCTCTTTCATGGTATTGTATGCAAAGAACTTAAAACAGCTGTTAGTTCATCGAAATGATTAACAAATGCTTGTTAATTGATTGACTCATGACTATTTGATTTTTTAACTTCAGGTTCTTTTCTACTTAATTATCCCTGATTCTACTTATAATTTCATTCACTAAATTCATTGTATCCAAGTCCAGTCCTGTCCCATTGTTTTGCATTTACTCTTCCATACCAGAGATAAACTTACCTTCCCCCACCACTGAAATCTCTCTCTTTAATCAGGGCCAGCTCCCTGATTAAACAAGCCTTTAACAAGCCTTCATGAAAACTGTAACCTAGGAATGATATTTTCTTTTCAGAATCTGTTATATCATTCTGTTTGATTTAATCTATACAATTAATCATCTCTCAGAATGTAAAATTAAGCTCCTTCTTACTACAAGGCCTGTGTCCATATTTTCACCCCACTTTTGTATACCCAGGGCCTGGCATCATATGTGATACATGTTTACTGAATTTATTTCAGTCATAAGGATAATTTTATGGCCAAAGGATGTGGGTCTAGGATTTAAAATTTCCATCAGTGGAGTGGAACTCAATTTATCTTATTCATAAAATGTAAGGGGAAAAAGGGAACAAGTGAGGACCTAAATTCTTCCCTGCTGTACATGGGAGTAAGCAAAGCCTTCCACCAGACTTTAGAATGTAAAAGGCCTTAAGATCTGCAGGTCCTCCAAAGGGCAGAGCCAAAGGGAGAATGAGAGCTATCAGCTCTAAGAAAGGAACAGAAAGACTTAGGAATTTACTACAGTGTTCCCTGGTATTAGATAATGTACATGACATGTCAATTCAAGTCAATTAGCATTTATTAAGAGTTTATATAGTAACAGCAATATTGTAATAATGATCAACTGTGACTTAGCTACTCTGATCAATACAATGTTCCAAGACAATTCCAATAGACTTGTGATGAAAAATTCTATCCACTTCTAGAGAAAATTAATGAATTCTGAGTGTAGCTTGAAGCAAACTTTTTTCACTTTGTTTTTCTTGACTTTTTTGACAACATTGTTAATACAGAAATCTATTTTACATTATTTCATGTATATAATGGGAATCATATGCTTGACTTTTCGGCAGATGGTGGAGAGGTTGGAAAGAGGGTGAGAATTTGTAAGTCAAAATTTATTTAAAATGTTAAAAAAATAATAATTTTTTGAAAGGGTTTTTGTTCCAGCAGTTGTGCTAAGTGGTAAGGTATAAATATACACACAAAGAGATATAGTCCCTGCCCTAAAGCATCTTACATATTAATGAGGAAAAAGAACACTTAAAACAAGAGCTTAAAGAAAGGTGGTACTTGCTTTGGGATATGGCATAAAAATCTAGAAAGTCAAAAGTACAACGAGGAGAGGATTGAAGATTTGTTGTCCTGAGCCTTTCCCAAAAATAAAGGTTGTGGGAGAAACTCGTTAATGAGAGAAAAGGGCTTCAAGAATTAAGTTTCATTTCAGGATGAAGAGGCTGAAAGGACTGGTGGAACTTCAAAGAAGAAAAGATTACCAAGATACTGTGTTGAAGTCAATAGAATCAGAAGCAGAGCTGAGAGCATGAATAAATAAGTGAGAGTTAGGGTACTAACTGTTAGTACCAGTGATGAGGTCTAGACTCTTGGGGTTCTGGGACCCCAACATGGCAAAGTAGGCCCTGCCCAAATGAATTGACCCAAATCTTCTTTCAGCAGAGACAAAGTTTTATTAAGGATGTGCCTTATAGGCCAGACTCTTAAGGAATCTGAACATTAGTGACACCTATAAAGATGATTGGGCATGAGGAAATCTCAGTGTTTAAATCGGGGCCAGGGAAGATCTGATATACACTCAAATAATTTTGGGTGTTGAGAATAGGGGCTGGGAGACTAGCCTTCTTAGAGAGATAGGGAGAGATCAGAATAAGACTAAGAGATTAAGGAAAAGTCAGTTGAGTGGAGTATAGCCTCAGGCAACCTTTTGAGACCAGAGTGAGGTCACAAATGGGACCTAAATTATTTTTGGGGTGAGGGGCAAAGGCCTTATCTTGGGCCCATTCCTTATCACCAGGGCCTATTCAATCATTTTTTTTTGGATGGATCCAAGGTCCCTTTCCCTTTTCGAATTGCTCTTTGATATCACCATCACCTTTGCTAAACAGAATGGTGAAGGTAGGAGCAAAAGGAGTTTCAGGTACAGTGAAAAAGATCTTCTTGCACACTTTCAACTAGAGAAAAAAAAACCAAACAAGAGAAAACAAAATTTCCAATGGCTTCCAGACCTCAGAGCCTTTGGGAAGTTGTAGCCAATGGCTGGAGATTGGGAAGATAATCATTTGTCAATCATCTGTGGGTTATATACAACTTTATTTGGGGCTTCAGATAACTTTATTTGGGTATTATTAATATGAATGAGCTTTATTATAATATTATAGAATGCCATTATCAACTGAAAAAAATTCATTTTCTTTTATTACTCAATTCCATTTATAGATTTGAACCTACTCATCATAATCAAAAAAATATAAACTTGAACTAAAATATTATATGTAACTTAAACTAACATAAACAGGGTTGAATTATTTCTTATTATTATTTAGATGAGTTATTATGATTCTGAGTTATAAGATTACATTATCTTGTACAGGTTTACAACTGACAAGGATATGAACTGCCATCTAGTTGAGCCCTCTCATTTTATAGATTAGGAAGTTGAGGCCCAGAGATGTTAAGTGACCCAAGATCACACAGATTTTATGTGGCAGAAAAAAAAGGATTTTAATTCATTGTGTGTATCTCCAAATCTAGGTCTCTTTCCTGGATAACAACCAGTGTTAATACAACAAAAAGAATGTTATACTTCATATTAGGAAACGAGCCTTCAAATCCTATTGGTTTCATGGCTAGCAATAAGTGACTGTTCTTTCACAAACTGCAGTTAATAATACTTGTACCATATATCTTTCAGGGTTACTGTGACAACATTAGTGTGGAAACCTTAATCAATAACAACAAAAAACATGTATTAAGTGCTTTACTTTATGCCAAGCTCACAGATACAAAGAAAAAGAAAATTAGTGCTTGTCCCTCAAGGTGATTACATTCTAATTAGCTGTATGAATGAGTTATTATTCCAGAGCTAATTTCTAGGGAATTATATTTAGTATGTTGCTCACCAGTCAATCATTTTTACTCACTTCTTTGTTTCCTGAAAAAAATGAAGGAAAAACCAATGGATAAGTATACTTTGTCTCAACAAGCCCCATCAAGTTTGGGACCTGCCAAACAATGAGATCTACTGCTTTCCATGGGAAATACAATAATTTCAACTTTGAATTGTAGGAAGGAAAGGTGGGGCCATGGTGCCCAAAAGAAAGAAAAATAACCATGGGTCAAAATATCCAGAGATCAAGCAGTGCCCAGAGGGATGAAAGAATGAAGTTTGCCCTTTAGACATGGTACAGAGTCCTATTATGCAGCACCACATTTCTGATAGAGGATAAATCAGGACTTAGGTCCCAAGTAACAGATCAGCAGAAAATATACAGAGTGCAGGATACAAGCCAAAAGATTAATAAACTGCAATAACTTTAGGCAATATGCTTCACACTTGTATAGGAATGTAGAATCTGCTCTTTATAGTCACATGGCCTTAGTTATGTCTTCTCATTCTATTGCTATTGTAGGCCTCCAAAGACAAAATACCCATACACTTAATGGTGACTCCAATACAGTGTAATAATTTTAGTCATAGAACTCCCTTCTTTTTAGTGATGAGGAGACTTAAAGATCAAAGAAGCTGTGACTTGCCCAACATCACATAAAAAGTAAATGACAGACCCAGTAACAATTTCACTACATCACTTTTTTCTAATTTGAATTGAGGGGGTTTGGTGATATGTGTTTATCTATTTGAAAGTGTCACTCTGAAATGCTCATGTTGAAAACAACAAGTGCCTTTTGCAGTACTGTCCATCTTTCTCTACTCACGAGCATTTTAAACACACATTTAGATAATTTTAAAAGGAATATATTGGGCTAGAGATGAGAGAAGTGAGTTTTTCTAGAAATTTCAAATTAATTTATAGCATTAAAAGACATTATTTATTTTCATTTTTATTAATTTATTTTTATTTATCAACAATCATTTCCAATAGCTTTTGCATTTTTAATTTGTCTCCCTCTCCCTCCCTACCTCCCTTCCCAAGACAGCACATAATCTGATATATACATTCCTATTAAACATATTTTCACATTACTCATGTTGTGAGGAATAATTAGAACCAATAGGAGTAACCTCAAGAGAAAACAAAATGAAACAGAAGAAAAAAATAGCAAATAGTATGATTCAATCTTCATTCAAACTCCATAGTTCTTTCTTTGGATGTGGATAGCATTTTCCATCATGAGACCTTTGGAGATGTCTTCGATCCTTGCATTGCTGAGAAGGGCTAAGTCTATCAATGTTAGTCATCGCACAACATGGTTGTTACTGTGTACAACATTCTCATGGTTCTGCTCACTTCACTCAACGAAAGTCCATACAAGTCTTTCCAAGTTTTTCTAAAGTCCACCTGCTCATCATTTCTTATAGCACAATAATATTCCATTACATTCCTATACCACAATTTGTTCAGCCATTCCCCAATTGATGGGCATCCTCTCAATTTCCAATTCTTTGCCACCACAAAAAGGAGCTGCTATAAATATTTTTGTACATGAGGATCCTTTTCCCATTTGTATGATCTCTTTGGGATTCAGTCTTAGAAGAAATTTACTATTTTTATTAAAAGGTTCCTTGAACTCTTCCTTTTGAAGCCTCAACAACTACATTCAACAAAGTTTCATATTTCAAATCCAGATGTGTTGTCATTATTTTTTTATCTAAAAATAACATTTTTAAAATTTTTTCTATGTAATGGCTTTGCCATAAGTTGGAAAAGAAAAATAAAGGATTAAAAATAAGTGTTTATTGGAAAGAACTCTGCAGACTGACCTTACCATCTTCAATAAACATGTCTATTTAAAACAATATAAAAAAAAACCTCACTATTAACTATGAAAATCAGCATATCAATAAATCCTGAAAGCCCCTTGCCTCCCTACTGGGTTTATGTATTTGAATTACTATTCTTATTACTGTGTTTGAACTGACAGTATCCTGCTTTCTGACTTGTGATATTCAGGTGGAACAAATGGTGAATTTTAAGTTGTTTTATTTATACAAGCAAGGTACTATAAAAATGATACTGTAAACCTAGGTTATCTGTAGGTAAAATGAACACTGCATTTGGCCAAATGAGAGAAAGAAAGAGAGAGAGAGAGAGAGAGAGAGAGTTTTTTTCAAGAAATGGATTTATCTAGGCTCTGGTCATCAGAAAGAGTTGATATTTTGACTGCCTCCTCCAAGACATAATCACAAAAATTGTCAGTGATAAGGTGATAATCCCTACTCAATAAGTCATGCCCAGAGGCTTCATGATGGGTGAATTGTAATCCTTTGATTTGAACATCCCTGCAAGTGACTATTTTTGTGCTGCTGATAGTAAGTCAGCATTATGTCATTCAGGGTATATCATGTGTCACTCATGCTCCATTAGATGATTTGCTCACATTAGAGAAATTATTTTAATGAACTACTGGATAACAAATCTTATAACTTTTGAAAATGGTAGAAAGAGGAGATGGCAATAATAATCAGAGTCCTACTTCTACCACCTGATCTCCCTAAGCGTGAGTTTTCTCATTTAAAAATTGAGGCTAGTCTTCCTGATCTTGAGGTTCCCTTCTTCCAGCAATATTTTATAATTCTCAAAATTAGAGTAGCAACAAAATGGCTTGTTACTATTTACAGTATAGGATATTTATTTCTCATCATTCAAAGCAGTCTTTTGTTTGTTTAGTGTTTTGCCATTACTTCAACTCAAACAACAAGCATTTATTGAAGTAGGTTTCAAACTTCTGGAGGAGGCCTTTCGAGGTCCCTCTTATTTCTAGCGCCTTTTATCTGACACTACCTCCTATTTACCCTGTATATATGTAGATAGTTGCCTCCATGCTGTCTCTCACATTGGAGTGAGTTCCCTGAGTGCATAGACAGTGTTTTTGCCTTTCTCTGTATCTTTAATATCTGGTCCAATGCATGACACATATTAAAATGCTTAATAAACACTTGCTGACTCATTGACTGAAATTAGATTTTAGGACCTGGAAAAAAATAAAAATAAAAAGTGGTTCCTGTCCTTAAGTCACTTATATTCAACTGGAATATGAGCCACTCAAATTATTATATAGTATTATTAGGTAGAAAAGCAGCCAAAGACTAGTAGAGAATTGAATGCTGAGCCAGGAAAGGATGTGTTCAAGTTTTACTTTTGACTGATGGTGTGACCATTGACCTCTTACTGGCCCAGGGAACTCTCTAAGACTATCAATTGCATAATGTGCCAATGTATATCAATGAAGGGAATTTCCCTCAGAAGTTTACTTTATTAAAATCACAGGTGTTGTCCCTGTTCCCACCTTAAAAAGATATCTACATTCCGTAAGAACATGATTAAAATAATGGACAAAAATAACTGTGCTGTCTCTGATATTACAGCCTTCCAAGACCGTGAATAATGTTGTAGAGGCTAAATTCACATAGTATTAATATCCTCCAGCAAAATCCTTCGATGTCTTATGATCCTGGGTTTCCAAATCCAATGTCAGCATAACACAATCACTGGCAGGTTTCATCATGCTAAAATGTATGTTAGGTACAGGTTCAGTGATAGACTATGTCTCTGATGTGAGAAGTAGCCCAGCTAAGTTTAGAGAAGCCCACCACCAGAAGTTTGATCATCATGTGGTAGAAATCAGGACCTCATGAAAACTATCCACTGAGGCAATGGTTTCCATTTAATGGAATTTGTAAAGGGATTTGCAAAAATAGTTTAAAGGTCTCACACTAAAAATTCTCTCATGGTGCCTTAAACAGTAAATAGTTGCAGAATATTATGAGTAATATACAAAAGTACCCTGGGTGTTTCCAACATGTTGGTGTTGAAAGTGATTTGCAGAAAACAAACAAACATACATACACACAAATTGGAAACTTTTACCCAAGGCATGGAGGTATTGGAACCTACTTTCATAGAGGTAACATCTATACTAAAATCATCACAGTATTGATCTTAGAATTTCTGTAGTGCCTTTCTCATTCATTATCAAGACATCATGATGAGATGAAGTGAGGACAGCTATTATCTTCCTTGATGGATAAATGAAGAGAAACTATGATTTCATAAAAACCCAGAGAAACTGATTAAACTCAACAAATAATAAATCATGACAAGGGCATAGATAGAAATGAGATAGATAGAAACATAGATAAGAAGCGAAGTTATAAATTTCACTTAAATTGTTACCAATTTACACGTAAGTTATATATATATAATGTATACATATATTGTCTATATGTATGTGTCTAGATTCATATGTGTATGTGTGTATATAATGTGCATATATGTGTGTATATGTATAAACACACAGGGGAAAGAGAGGGGGAGAGAGATTGCTGACTTCATCACTTTTATAAAATGGTCAGTTATCAGCAAAAAATAAAGGGATTACAACTCAGTGGAAGTGAAATGAGAGAACAAGGGGAATATATGCCATTTGTGCAATAGACTATAGACATAGTGTTTCACTAAACCCATACTTACATTCATTTTAACATGATGAAGCCTGCCAGTGATTGTGTCATGCTGACATTGGATTTGGAAATTCAGAGTCATAATACATTGAAGAATTTTGCTGATGAATATTAATACTATGTGAATTTAACCTCCACAGTATTATTCATGATCCTGGGAGGCTGCAATATCAGACACAGCACATATGAGTGTCAGGTGTGATTCAACACTGTTTCAAAATTGTCTATTTCATGCTTGTTATGAAGAATACTTTCTCCATTAATATTCTTTGTCAGAGTGTGGAATCTTTGAGCTCATAGGATGCTAGACCTAGAGCTGGAAAGGACCTCACAGGTAATGTAGTCTAACCCTGCTCAATTGACATATGAGGAAACTGAGGCCTGAAGTGATTAACTGACTTGCCCCAAATAACTTATGTAATATGAGAAGCAGGATTCGGGCCTATTTTCACATCCTGTATCCTTGCTACTGGAGACTGGAACAAAAACTCTGACAGACCCTACCACAGTGGAATGCTTTCAAATACATGACCAACAATGAAGACTATATCTGCAGTCCAGGGTTAGCTCAATCTGGAGACACATCATCAGTTTGGTAACAGGATGGTGATTTTTTTTTGTCTTGGCCACTGTAGACCTCCAAGTTCACCTACAAAATTATATTGCCAAAGCCATTTGCACAGAGGGTTGCCTATATTAACAGTGAAACAAATAGTTTTTGTATGAACAAATTAATGAATATGCAACTGATGTATAAATATGCAATCCATATAAATATATTTGTGTATAAATTACTCAGATGTATATGAAGTATTTTTAAACCAAGGAAAATAGAATTAAGGTTTTGTGAAAAAACAAAACTATTTACAAAATGATCTAAATGAATTGTAAAATTAAATTCAGTTATTGTATATTTCCCTATAAGGGTTTTGTTTTGTCTTTTCATGATCTATAACACAGTCTGTGATTTCATGAAAACCCAGAGAAACTGTGATTATCCAACAAACAACATAAATCATGACAAGGAGATAGGTAAATTGTTACCAAGTAAAATTATAAATTTCATTTAATAAATTGTAACCAATTTATGACCTAACCCAATTTAATTTATAACCTATAACAATTTAACCTTATCGCAATAACTCTATGCTTCTTTCCTTTGTTGCTTTCCTTTTAGACAGGTTAAAATGACTATATTCCTTATAAATTGAGTTCAAAACTGAATTAGCATATATCTCTTAAAATATAAGTTCTCTTGTTTTTAAAGTAAATATTATATATTTTGATGAAGGGAAAGCCATGCCCCATTCAGTATATCTAAACTGCATCCTTCACATTTATCCATTTTTCACAGAAAAGACATTTTGCTCCTTTGAAGATCTGTTTTCCTAAATTCTTTATAAAATTGCTTGTATAAAGGAGAAAAAGTTCAACATTTGTTTCAATAAGCATTTATCAAATCTCTAGTATATGTTAGGTGCTAGAAATACAAAGACAACAACAAAATGGGTCCTGCCTTCAAGGAGCACAGATAAAGTAAATCAAATTAATGTGGACATTGGTCATTAACTATTTAGAGAGATCAGGAAAGGACTAAAATAAAGGATAGCACTTGTAGTAGACCTTGTGGAAAGTTAAGGTTATGAAGAGTTGGAGGTGAGGGGAGAATACATTCAATGGAAGAAGGGAGCCAACAGAAAGACATGGGGAAGGGAGATCAGATGCTATGTATGAGGATCAAGGTGACCAGCTGGCTGTGGGATGAATGATAAGGAATAATGTGAAATCAATCTGGATAGGTTGGAGTCATGTTGGATAGCAGATTAAATGCCAGTCAGATATATTTACTCTTTTTCCCAGAAAATAAGAGCGGCAATATAATGTAACAAAAAAAAAAAAACAAAAAAAAATCAAAACTAACAGAAATCGTATGATTATTTCAATAGATGCAGAAAAAACTTTATATAAAATACAACATCCATTTCTACTAAAAAACACAGGAGAATATAGGAATAAAGGAAGTTTTCCTTAAAATGATAAGCAGTATCAATCTAAAACCAATAGCAAGCATTATATGCAATGGAGACAAGCTAGCAGCTTTCCAAATAAGATTAGGGGTGAAACAAGAATGACCATTATCACCACTATTATTAAATATTGTATTAGAAATGTTAGCTTTGGGGGCTGCTAGGTGGTGCAGTGGATAGAGCACTGGCCCTGAAGACAGGAGGACCTAAGTTCAAATCCAGCCTTAGACCAAACACTTGACACTTAGTAGCTGTGTGACCCTGGGCAAGTCACTTAACTCCAATTGCCTAAAAACAAAAACAAAAAAAAAAAGAAATGTTAACTTTAGCAATAAGAGAAGAAAAATAAATTGAAAGAATTAAAATAGTCAAAGAAGAAACCAAGCTATCACTATTCACAGATGATATGTTGGTATATTTAGAGAATCAACTCAAAAACTACTTGGAACAATGAACAACTTTAGCAAAGTTGCAGGATATAAAATAAACCCACTTAAATCATCAGCATTTCTATATATTACCAACAAAGCCTAGCAGCAAAAGATCAAAAGAGAAATTCCATTTAAAAGAACTATAAATGATATAAAATATTTGAGAGTCTTCATGCCAAGACAAACCCAAAAACTATCTGAACATAATTTCAAAACACTTTTCACAGAAATAAATCTAAATAATTGGAAAACATATCAATTGTTCATGGGTAGGCTGAGCTAATACAATAAAAATAACATTTCTACCTAAACTAATTTACTTATTTTGTGCCATACCAATCAAATTACCAAAAAAATTGTAAAACTAGAAAAAAATACTAAAATTCATCTGGTAGAACAAAACCTCAAGAATATCAAGGGAATTAATGAAAAGAAATGTAAAGGAAAGTGGCCTAGTCATACTAAATATAAAACTATATTATAAAGCTATAATCATCAAAATTATCTGGTACTGGTTTAGAAATAGAGTGATTGATCAGTGGAATAGATTAGGTACAGAAGACACAGTAGTTAATGCCCATAGAAACCTAGTGTTTGATAAAGTCAAAGAACCTAGCTTTTGGGATAAGAACTCAATATTCAGGGGGAAAAATCCTGCTGGGAGAACTAGAAAAAAAAGGTATGGCAGAAACTGGGCATAGACCAATATCTCACACCCTATGCCAAGATAAGGTTGAAATTGGTACATGATTTAAACATAAGAGAAAATACCATAAGCAAATTAGGAGGGCAAGACATAGTGTAGCTGTCAGATTGATGGAGAAGAGATAACTTTATGACCAAACAATAGATACAGAACATTATGAAATATAAAATGGATAATTTTGATTACATGAAAATAAAAAAAAGTTTTTATACAAATAAAGTCAATGCAACCAAGATTAGAAGGGAATCTGGGAAACAATTTTTACAGCCAGTGTCTCTCATAAAGGCCTCATTTCTAAAATATATATAGAGAGAGAATTTAGTGACATTTATAAGAATGCAAGTCATTCCCCAACTGATAAATCATCAAAGGATATGAACAGACTGTTATCAGAGGAAGAAATTGAAGCTACTATCATATGAAAAAATGTTCTAAATCACTACTGATTAGAGAAATTAAAATTATAACAACTCTGAGGTACTACCTCCCATCTATCTGATTGGCTTATATAACAAAAAAGGAAAATGATAAATGTTGGAGATGAGGGAATATTGGAACACTAATGCATTGTTGGTGGAGTTGTGAACTGATCCAACCATTCTGGAGAACAATTTGGAACTACGCCCAAAGGGTTATAAAGCTGTGCATACCCTTTGAAACAGTAATACCACTACTAGGTTTGTATCCCAAAGAGATCATTAAAAGGGAAGAGGAGCCACATGTATAAAAATATTTATAGTAGCTCTTTTTGTGGTGGTCAAGAATTGGAAATTGAGAGGATACCCATAAATTGGGCAATGGCTGAACAAGTTGTGGCATAATAATGTAATATAATACTATTCTTCTCAAAGAAATGATAAGCAGTTTTTTTTTCAGAAAAAGCTGGAAAGAATTATATCAATTGATGCTCAGTGAAGTGAGCTGAACCAGGAGAACCCTGTACACAGCAACAGCAACATTATGCAATGATTAACTATAATAGATTTAGCTGTTCTCAACACTACAATGATCCAAGACAATTCCTGAAGACTCATGATGGAAAAATCTAACCACATCCATAGAAAGAACTATGGATTCTGAATACAGATTGAAGCATACTTGTTACACTTTTATGGTTGTTTAGGGTTTTTTGTTCATTTGTTTGTTTATTTTCTTTCTCATGATTTTTCCCTTTTGTTCTGATTTGTCTTTTACAATATGATTAATGTGGAGATATGTTCAACATAATGTTATGTGTATAACCTATATCAGATTCCTTGCTGTATTGGAGTGGGGGGAGGGAGGGGAGGGAGGGAAGGAGAAAAATTTGGAACTCAAAATTTTACAAAATTGAACATTGAAAACTATGTTTACATGTAATTGGAAAAATATTGTTAAGGAAAAAAGTAAGAAAAAAGCTATTAAAGGGATTAGGAAGTATTTTCCTCATAAAATAGTCCAAAATTTTTCATAGTTCTTTCCAAGAGTTTTATCCTTAAAAAAAAAATAGTTCCAGTAGTCTCTGGGAGAAGGAGTTTTACTAGTAAAACATTGTCCTCAAATGTATAATAAGTATATTTTTTTTAAAAAAAGTAATATTTTCAGAATAGAATCACATATATAACAAATATTCATAGATTAAATGTAAATATAGTGAATATCAGTCACTATTTAAAATCTTAGAGATTTTTTAAAAATAGTTACATTTTTCTATATCATGTTCCCCCCAATATGTTTTTTGAGGGCAAGAAATTATTTTCCTATTCCTTTATTTTTAAAAGTATATATATTTGTATACTTCTCTCTATATAATAATATATAGAAATATATACAAAAGTATATAAAGATGTATCTCTATCTGAATATCTATATATCTATATATATGTATGTATGTATATTTGGTTTTTACTTTGCCTTCATTTCCAAGAAATTCTTCCCCTCTACTCTACCTAGCATGAATAAAATAGGAAGAAAAAGGGAAAAAATAGCAGTTTAACAAATCTGACACTTCAAATGAATGAAAGTTACATTCAGTGATTAATACCCATAGTCCCCCATATCACTAAATAAGTAAGGAAGAGATATTTTCTTACATCACCTTTCGGCCCACATTTCGTGGTTAAAATTATATAGGACTGGTTTATTTTGTTACTCTTTCCGTTTCTGTTCTAAATTTTGTTTTCCTGGTTCTTCTCACTTCACTTTGCATCAGTTCATATAAATCTTGCCATGCTTCTCTGAATTCATTTTAATTGTCTCTCAAAGTACAATAATATTGCATTACATTCATATCCTGCAGCTTGGTTATCCATTCTCAGTTGATAGACATCTCTTTTGTTTCAGTTCTTCATTACTACAAAAATTGCTTCTGTGAGTATTCTGGTATGTATGGAAACTTTGTTTATGTCTTTTGCACTCTGAGGTAGGGCTGAGCCTTAATTAACCTTTGGGTCTCTGCCAGTGCCTTGCACAGGACCTTGCACAGATTATATACAATACAAATGTTTGCTTAATTAGTAAATGAAATTAAACTACTCATCTACAGTGATAATTCTACTGCAACATGTCCAACAGTTTGTTATGTAACCTTTGCTTCATTCTCTCCTTAAAAGGGGGCCACCATGAAGCAGAACATTCCATGAAAACATTGCTCTAGTTTTTACAAAGGCAGCTAACATAGATTTTATAATTTACAGTCATTAGGTTTGGTCTTGCCTCACAAGCAAAATAGAACTAGTTTACTCCATTTTCCACATTACAGATCTTTAAATATGTGAAAACAGATGCCATGTTTTCTTTGTAGACTTTTATCCTCCAGGAGTGATTCCCATTTGAGATATTAGCAAAGTGTTTTGCAAATATTAAAGCACAATATAAATGCTATTATTATTATAATTATTATTATTACTATTATTTATTCAGCTCTTCCTCCTGGGGATAGGGTTTTCAGAAAGCTTAAAAATCTGACCACACCTAACAGTGTGCAATCTATGTTACTAATATTCCAATCAGCATTCATTACCAAGAACCAAACAGTACACATTAGAGATGGCCTACCTAACATACTACTATAGAAACATTATGTCCTGTGACCTGGACATTCTATTTCTTTTAAAGCAGAGTAAGAACATGTTATCTTTTTTAACAGACACATCATCTTAGTGGCTTATATTGAGCTTACAGTCAGTTAAAATTCTTTTTCACTTGCACTGCTGTCAAATCATATTCTTTCCAAGCTAACCTTGTGCACTCAATTTAAAAAAGTTAAATGGTGGACTTTTCTTCCTCATTTTTTTCATGCTAAATTGTATCTTGTTGGTCTATACCTAGCAGTCCAATCAAAGAAAATCATTTTGAATTGTGATTCGATGATATATCAGAGTAGCTATCATGCCCAGAGTTGGGTCATTGCAAAGTTGACAAGCATGTTATGTGTTTATCCAAGTCATCCATAATAATATTGGATAAGTCAAAGTATTGCTATGTTTTGAGCCCTCTAATCTGCAAGACCATCCTTTAGTAGATAAATAGGGAAAGGTAAGAAAATAGCTAGCTGTCCTGAATATATTCTAGTTATTAGAACAAAGTAAACTACATCTGAGGAATTTGAATGAATGGCAGATGCATTTTCTGAGGTATTCTTAGCAATCTTATAAAAATTCTAGAAAAGAGTGCATTTGCTATAGGGCTGAAGATTGGCAAATATGGTACCATATTTCAAAACAGTGGAGATTGTTTGTTGTTATTTTGTTTTGTTTTGTTTTTGCCTAATTTTAGGTTGAGGAGTATGTATGCAGTGAGATTATTATCTGGTCAAAGCAGAAGCCAAAATCCATATCAAAACAGGAGACAGGATGAAAATAAGATATGATGTCCAATTAGAGTTGCTTCATTCAAACAGTAAATATAGTACTAATTGCATCGAGTCCTGAAATCCCATAAATCATCCTCAGTGAAACCCATATTTACTCATAAGAGACTAACCCAATCATCCAGATGAACAAAACAAAGTGGATGAAAACTGGATATTGTTCAGATTTATAATATGCAACTGAACACAATGCCTACTGAGGTTGTGGAGTTCAAACATAATATCTCAGCTGTCATCCCTATGGGAAGATATGCTGATAGAAGTATTTCATTTTTTAAAAATGTTTTCCTGATGAAGTCAAGATAACAGAGTAAAGTCATGGACTTGCATAAGCTTTCACAAATTCTCCTCTAAACAACTTGGAAAAAAAGCTAGCCAAAATGATTTCTCCAGCAACAAAAGAACATGGTAAAACAATTTTCTAGCCCAAGATAACTTAGAGGGTCATCAGAAAGGTCATCTTACTAGTGTGAGAGTGGAACACACTCCAGTACAGGCTACACAACTACAGGCTTTACCCCAGAAAGCCTGCAATAAGTCTTAGAGGTGACTGAATCAGTAGCTGCTGCCTCTAGAGCTCTCAATCCCTTCCCAGGTGTGCTTCTGATTTTCTGTATTTCAAACCTCCACTACAAGTACTTTTACTCCTCCTTTTCACTTCTCTTTTGTGTGTGACTCCCCACCACTCACCTCCAAATTTAAACTCCTTAAGGGCAAGAATTGTCTTTCTTTTTGTTTATTTTGTACTCCAAGTACTGATCACATTGCTTGGAGCACAGTTAATGCTCAAAAAATGTTTGGTGCCTGCCTGCATACCTCCCTATTAACCAGTTCTAAATATATTTTAAAGGTATCATAGAATTCTCTTCTAAGAAAATTAGTTAATGTACATTGTGATTCTTTTATACTTAATATTGTTCATTCTATATAGGAATAAACTACCTGTCCCACAACTTTTGCTATAATTAGCATCAAATATGGGATTCTAGGTATGTAGGTTTGTTATCAATCAATATACATTTATTAAATACTTACTGTATTCCAGCAACAGTGCTAAGTATTAAGGATATAAAAAGAAGTACATGAGAGTCTCTTTCTTCAAAAAGCCCATAATCTAGTAGGGGAAACAAAACACACATACATATACATATACATATATGCACATATAATATATACACATATGTATGTGTGTGCATATATATACATTCATATATGTATGTGTAAATGTATATGTGTGTATATATACATGTGTGCATATACACATATACATGCACCTATACATTTACATGTGCATGTGTGCATATGTGTGCATATGTATGTATGTGTGTGTATACACACACACACACGGAAGGCTTCCTGTAGGAAGTGGGATTTTAGTTGAGACTTAAAGGAAATAAGGGAAGTCAGTAGTCAGAGCAGAGAAGGGAGAAATATTACATGAATAGGGCAATGCAGGAGAAAATTATGAGCCAAGAGGTAGAGTATCTTGTCTTTGAAATAGCCACAAGGCTAGTGTCACTGGATAAAAGTGTACACTGTGGGGAATACAGCATAAGAAGACTTAGAAAAGTAGGGGAGGGCTAGGTTATGAAGTATTTTGAATGTCATACAGTCTTTTTTTTTATCTGATCCTGGAAGCAATAGGGAAAAATTTGAGTTTATTGAATGTAGGGAGGGAGTGTCCTCATCAGACCAAGGTTTTACAAAAATCATTTTAATGACTGAATGGAAGATGGATTAGAGTGGGGAAAGACTAGAGGCAGGCAGACCCACCAGCAAGCTGTTGCAATAATCTAGGCATGAGGTGATGAGAACCAATCAACAGATTGAGTATGCAGGTAGAGTGAGAAATAGATAATAATAAAATGAATGAAAATACGGTACTTAATACAATTAATTAGAAATAATCTCAGTTCACAAACTGAAAAGACTAGGTGTAAAATAAGAAGTAGAAGATTCCAGACCATGGACTCTGCTGAACAGTGTCTCAAGAAGACACTTGCTTCTGCTCTATTGTTGAAAAGACTCAAGTCCTCATCAAAATCTTTTTTTTCCCAAATTACATGATTTTTTCATTTTACAAATTTCCAGAGTAACATATATTTCAAGAATTACTAGCTATAATTTTTTTCTTTACATATCTTTCCTTAAAAAGGCAATGTGGTTT
The DNA here is from genome assembly GCF_900497805.2 of Vombatus ursinus. Lineage (NCBI taxonomy): Eukaryota > Metazoa > Chordata > Mammalia > Diprotodontia > Vombatidae > Vombatus > Vombatus ursinus. The sequence continues at coordinate 38,323,188 of NW_020954599.1, read as the reverse complement.
AAATGTCACAGTTAATTCTCAAATTTTAGGAAATAATCCTTTCTTTTTAATTATTTTATTTTTCTGCAGTTAAATGAAAAAATAACATTTGTTTAAAAACTTTGAATTCCAAATTCTCTCCCTTCCTTTCCCCCATGCTCCCCTCATTGAGAAGGCAAGCAATTCAATATAGATTATACATGTGTAGTCATGCAAAACATATCTGTAATAATCATGTTGTGAAAGAAAACATTAAAAAAACTCAAGAAAAATAATTTTTTTTTTACAAAGAAAGTATGCTTCAGTCTGTATTCAGATACCATTAGTTCTTTTTCTGGTGATGGAGAGCATTTTTCATCATAAGTCCTTCAGAGTTGTCTTGGATCTTTGTATTGCTGAAAATAGCTAAGTTATTCATAGCTGATCACCTTACAATATTGCTGTTACTTTGTACACGGTACATTTCACTTTGCATCAATTCATATAAGTCTTTGCAATTTTTTCTGAGAGCATCCTGCTCATCATTTCTTATAGTACTCATACCACAACTTGTTCAGCCATTACCCAAATGATGTGCATCTCAATTTCTAATTCTTTGCCTTCAGAAAAGAGCTGCTATAAATATTTTTGTACAGATAGATCCTTTTCCTTTCTTTTATCTCTTTTGTGATACAGACCTACTAGTGATATTGCTACATGAAAGGGTATGCATCATTTTACAGCCTTTTGGTCATAATTTCCAATTGCTCTACAGAATGGATGAATCAGTTCACAACTCTACCAACAATCTATTAATGTCCCATTTTTCCCACATCCCTTCCAACATCTGTCATTTACCTTTGCTCTCCTATTAGGCAATCTAACAGTATGAGGCAGTACCTCAGAATTGTCTTAATCTGCATTTCTCTAATCAATAATGAGTCAGAGAATTTGTTCATATGGCTATAGACAGGTTTGATTATTTCATCTGAAAACTCATCATATCTTTTGATCATTAATCAATTGAAGAATGGCTCTTATTTTTACAAATTTGACTCAGTTCGCTATATGTTTGAGAAATGAGGTTTTTATCAGAGAAACCTGCTTCAAAATATTTAACACTTACTATTGTTGACTGTATTTGCCTCCATCCTATCCTCTCCATTTATTTTATTCTCACTCTCCTTTTAATCTGCCCCTCCTCAAAAGTGTTTTATTTCTGACTACCTCCCTCCAACCTGCCTTCCCTTCTATCATACCCTTCTTTTTTCTCCTTCGCTTCCTACTTTCTTGTAGGGTAAGATAGATGTCTATACTCAATTGAGTGTGTGTGTTATTCCCTCTTTGAGCCAATTCAGATGAGAGTAAGGTTCACTCACTTCATCTCACTAGCCCCCTCTTGCCCTCTACTGTAAAAGTTTTTATTTGCCTCTTTTATGTGAAACAATTTACCCCATTCTACCTCTCCTTTTCCCTTTCTCCCAATACATTCCTCTCTCACCCTTAATTTTATTTAGTTTAGATATTCTCTTTTCATATTCAACTCACACCTGTGCCCTCTGTCTAAATATGCTCCAATAATGAGAAAGGTCTTATGAATTTTACACAGCATCTTCACATGTAAGAATGTAAACAGTCTAATAAGTCCCTTATGATTTCTGTTTCCTGTTTATTTTTTTATGCTTCTTTTGAGTTTTGTATTTGAAAATTAAATTTTCTTTTCAGCTCTGGCCTATTTCTTCCTGTAACTCCCTGAACTTCTCCTCTAAGAATTTGGATGTTATATCACTTGGTGCATATATGTTTAGCAATGATAATACTTCATTGTCTATGGTGCCTTTTAGCAGGATGTAGTTTCCTTCCTTATCTCCTTTAATAAGATTTATGTTTGCTTTTGCTTTGTCTGAGATTGGGATTGGTACCCCTGCTTTTTATACTTCAGCTGAATCATAATATATTCTGCCCCATTCTTTTACCTTTACCTTGTGTGTATCCTTCTGTTTCAAATGTGTTTCCTGTAAATAACATATTGTAGGATTATGGTTTTTCATCCATTCTGCTATCTGCTTCTGTTTTATGGGAGAGTTCATCCCATTCACATTCACAGTTATGATTACTATCTTTCTTTCTGTCCTATTTTCCCCCATTTATGCTTTTCTTTCTCTTTTCTCCCTTTCCCTCCTCCCTACTGTTTTGCTTTTGACCACAGCCTTCCCTTCTACTAACCCCCTCCCTTTTCTTCCACTTTACCCTTCCTATTTCTTCCCTCTCTTCTGTCCCCACACCTTTCCCTTTTCCCTTTCCCCTCTTACTGCCTCTAGGACAAGTTAGTTGTTATACCTAACTAAGTATGTAATAGATTTTTGTGCCTTTTCCTGGAATGTAATTTATCCTTGTCTGCCTCTCCCTTTCCTTTTCTCTCAGTATATTTTCTTGGTTAGATCAGATTAATCCACTTACTTGATCCATTCAACCCACTTGATTAGATTTTTTAAATCATTATGTCAAAGTCAACTTATACCCACCCCCTCATGTCTATGTATATCCTTTTTAAATGGTGTATTAACAATGCAGTTCTCAAGAGTTTCAAATGTCATCTTCCCTTGTAGGGATGTAAAGACAATTTGCCCTTGATAAAAACCTGTTTTTTCTTTCTTTCTTGTTTACCTTTTTACATCTATCTTGAGTCTTGTATTTAAAGATCAAATTTTCTGTTGGGCTCTGGTCTTTTCACCAGGAAGGTTTGGAAGTCACCTATTTTGTTGAATGTCTATCTCCTGCCCTGAAGGATTGTGCTCATTTTTGCTGAGTAGTTGATCCTTGGTTGTAATCTAAGCTCCTTTGCCTTATGGAATATCATATTTCACTCCCTACCATCTTTTAATGTAGAAGCTTCAAGGTCTTACATAATCCTGACTGTGGTTCCATGATATTTAAATTGTTTCTTTCTGGCTGCTTGCAGTATTTTCTCTTTGACTTGGTAATTTTGGAATTTGGCTACTATATTCTTTTGCATTTTCAATTTGGGATCTCTTTCAGGAAGTGATTGGTGGATTCTTTCCATGATTATTTTACCCTCTGCTTCTAGGATCTCGGGGCAGTTTTCCATAATGATTTCCTGAAAGTTGCTGTCCAGGTTCTTTTTTTTCTTATGATTTGCAGGTAGACCAATAATTTTAAAATTATCTCTCCTGGATCTATTTTCCAGGTCAGTTGTTTTACCAATGAGGTATTTTATGTTTTCATCTATTTTTTCATTCTTTTGTTTCTGTTTGACTGATTCTCAGTCTCTCATAGAGTCATTAGCTTCCGCTTGCCCAATTCTAATTTTTAACAAATTGTTTCCTTCTATTAGACTTTGTACCTCCTTTTCCATTTGGCCCATTTTAATTTTTAAGGAGTTCTTCTCAGTGCCATTTGGTCACTTCTGCTTTTTAAGGAGTTGTTTTCTTCAGTGTACTTTTTTTTCCAGTTGGCCAAATGTATTTTTTAGGAACTTGTTTTCTTCAGTGTACTTTTTTTTCCCCATTTGACCAATTGTATTTTTTAGGGATTTGTTTTATTCACTGTATTTTTTTTTCCATTTGGTCAATTATATGTTTTAAGGAGTTGCTTTCTGCAGTTAATTTTTGCCCTTCCCTTTCCAAGTTATTGACTCTCTCTTTCATACCTCTCATTTCTTTTCCCAATTTTTTTTCTAACTCTCTTATTTGTTTTTCAAAATCCTCCTTGATCTCTTCTAAGAGGCTTTTTGGGCTTCAGATCAGTTCATATAATCTTTTGAGGTTTCAGATGAGGTTGTGTGAGCAATGTTGTCCTCTTCTGATTTTCTGCCTTGATCTTCCCTATCTCTATAAGAATCGTCATTGTACGTTTCTTTTTGCTCATGGTGTTTGCTTATTTCCTGACTTAATAAAAGGAAAAAGAGCTCTCGTGTTGGAGAGTAGGGGGCACTGACCCAAGCTTCTTGTGCTGGGGGTCCGGGGTTTGGTCACTGGCTTTGTGTGCAGGGGCCTCAGGTACTGGCAGTTGGAGGTTACGGGGTTCTGGCAGCTTACCTGGTGTTAGGTTGGAATCAGTAATACTGGACCTCTAGGGATAGGGTTGGGGAATCTGGCCCTTGAAGGACACCTGTTCATGCAGGCCTTACACTCCTTTCTTTGGCTTTTGCTCACCCAGGCCTTGCACAGTGATGTTTCACTGCTACAGGATGTTTCTCAGCCTAGAACTTCACCTCTTGGAGTTGTGCTTCCCAGAGTTTTGCTGAGGCACTGGGACACTTGGTGGCTGGAGAATGATGTGGCACATGGTGGTTTTCTGGGTCATTTTCCACTGCTTCTCCAACCTGTACTGAGGCACTCAGAGATTCTGGTTTTGGTGCTTGCCTGTTCCACCACCCTCAGGTTCAGGATCTCCCTCTGGTATGTTGAGGTGGGGCCTTCCTCTAGCTTGATGGGCAGCTCCTCCTATTTTGTAATGCTCCCCCTCCCCCAGAGTGAGAGGAACTTTCCTTATTAATCTCTCAAGCTTCTTGGGCTACAAGACTGCTGCATCCCATCTGTCTGTTGGTTCAGCTATTCCAGTGTTTTTCCTGGGGTGATATTTTCTGGGCTTTCAAGGATAAAAAAGGGAAGGTGAGAGCAAATTACTTCTTACTCCACCATCTTAGCCCCCAGATGGTGACCACTCCTCATCAACATCTTGTCTACCATTTTCTGCTGTTCACCCCTGGACTTCAGCTTGTATAGATTTCTATTTTCAAGCTGTATTTACGTAAGGCTTGCTTGAAATAAATCAGCACTAATAACAGTTCAGATAAGATCCCAGTCCTAAGACTTAACCCAGAGAAGGTAAATGAAGATCCACAAATGCTCAGTCTACCTGAACCAAGGAACTGGTATAGAAATGTGATTATTGCAAAAGATCTTTGAGTTGGGATTAAAAATCCTCTCTCATAAAGAGAGCATGTAAAGCCTTGTTTTGCCTTAAAACAATCCTGCAAAACCAATATGTTTTCTTCTCAATCACTTCCCACACAAAATAAATTATACCAAGTATCCTGGCATGTGCTATATTCCTTTATTGTCTTTTCAAGATAAAAAAAGTTAATTCTAGGCTATCAGACATGGATTTTCCCCAACATTTTGTTGTGTTAATTACCTTTGAGAAACAAATGATGTCTTAATACAAGATACCCTCAGAAGGCAAAATACTTTTTTTAGATATTTTGATGGGTAAGTTGTTTAAATTCCTGAAGGATATTTACTTACTGGCCACCCCCTACAAATTTTGAGGCAGTGGCCCATCTGGAATCCTGTGCAACTCATTTTGTGATTTGAACAGCCTAACAAACTTTTTCAAAAATGTATCAAAATACTCAAGATTGGGGGTGGTAAGGGTAATATAATGCAATGTTGGATCTATTGTGGCAGATGGCTAAGAAAAATCAGTTGAATAACATTTATTCAATGTCTACTATATGCCCAATACTGTAGTGAATACTACAGATGAAAGAAAAGGCAAACAAATAAAGGAGTTCCTGTTCTCAGTATTCTGTATTGCTTTTCTAAGTACATATGGTAACATAAAAATGGACAAATTGATAAATTTGGATAAATTATATATTTTTATTTTGGTTGTATTGTAAACCAGTCACATAGATGTAATACAGCTTGGTCCTGATGTGTGTGAATGATGATACAGATGAAGTGGTTGAATTCACATTATACAAAGTTATAAATATGTGAAATGTGATCATTGGTTCCAAACCAATGTAAATTCAATAATGCAGCCACTTTACAAGATTCTTTATTCAATCTAATCCCAACCTACCTGTAGCTTAGAAAATGATACTAGTTGCTTTGATTTTTGTATTTATCTATCTATTTATCTTACTTTGGTGACAAAAAAATCAGAACACACAACCAAAAGAAGATAATAGGAATAGGTGTTGCATTTTCTCACAGGCATTTTCTTCATTTAATGAGAAAATCATACGATTTTTGATGTTTTGGTTATTTACAAAATCAGTTATGCTAATGGTTTTTTTTTAAATATTGAACAACCAAACATTCCTGGAATAATTTCCTGATCATAGTGTATGATCTTTGTAACATATTATTTTAATCTCTTTTCTAGAATTTCATTTAATTTTTTTCTTCAGTTTTTTTTAAGAAAATAGATCAAAGGTTTTTTTCTATTTATTTCTATCATTGGTTTAGGCATCAAAACCTTATTGTGGGGGCAGCTAGGTGGCACAGTGGATAGAGCACCGGCCCTGGATTCAGGAGGACCTGAGTTCAAATCCGACCTCAGACATATAACACTTACTAATTGTGTGACCCTGGGCAAGTCACTTAACCCTGTTACCTAGCTAAAAAAAAAAACCTCTTATTGTGCCATGAGATGAATAGGGTAGGACTCCTTTCTCCAATTTTTTTGATAGTTTATATAGTATTGGAATAAATTGTTCATTAAATGTTTAGAAGAATTCACTTGTAAATATATTTGGTTACGGGGATTTTTTTTTCTTAGGCAACTCATTGATGGTCTCATTTAATTTCTTTTTCTTAGGATTATTGAAGAATTTGATTTTCTCTATTGTTAATCTAGGCAATTTATATTTTGTGAATATCCATTTATTTCACTTAGATTAATAGTTTTACTGGCATGCAGTTTGACAAAATAAATTCTAATAATTACTTTAATTTTACCTTCATTGGTGGTGCATTCACCATTTTTTTTTTTGATAGCAGAAATTTGGTTTTCTTTTCTAGAATCTTAATGAAAGATTTTTTTTCTTTTTTATTAATTTATTTTGATTTATCAATAATAACTTCAATATGCTTTTGAGTTTAAAATTTTTCTCCCCCTTCCTCCCCACCACCCTCCCTCAGATGGTGCACAATCTGATATAGGCTATACATTTACATTCATATTAAACATATTTTCACATTAGTGATGTTGTAAGTAAAAATTAAAACCAATAGGAGGAACCATCAGAAAGAGGAGACAAAACTCAACAGAAGAAAAAAAATAGCAATTCAACTTCCATAGTTATTTCTTTGGATGTGGATAGCATTTTCCATTATGAGGCCTTTGGAGATGTCTTGGATCCTTGAATTGCTGGGAAGGGTTAAGTTTATCAATATTAATCATCGCACAACATGGCTGTTATTGTGTAACAACATTTTCTTGGTTCTTCTCTCTTCACTCAGCATGAGATCATACAAGTCTTTCCAGGTTTTTCTGAAGTCAGCCTGCTCATCATTTCTTATAGCACAATAGTATTCCATCACATTCATATACCACAACTTGCTCAGCCATTCCCCAATTGATGGGTATCCTCTCGATTTCCAATTCTTTGCCACCACAAAAAGAGCTGCTATGAATATTTTTGTACATGTAGGTCCTTTACCCATTTGTGTGATCTCTTTGGGATATAGCCCTAGAAGTGCTATTGCTGGGTCAAAGGGTATGTACATTTTTTATAGCCCTTTGGGCATAATACCAAATTGCTCTACAAAATGGTTGGATCATTTCACAACTCCACCAACAATGCATTAGTGTTCCAATTTTCCCACATTTTTTCCAACATTTATCATTTTCCTGTTTTGTCATGTTGGCCATTCTGATAGGTGTGATGTGGTACCTCAGAGTTGTTTTGATTTGCATTTCTCTAATCAATAGTGATTTAGAGCATTTTTTTATGTGACTATAGATGGCTTTAATTTCTTCATCTGAGAACTGTCTGTCCATATCCTTTGACCATTTATCAATTGGGGAATGGCTTGTATTCTTATAAATTTGACTTAAATCTCTCTATATTTTAGAAATGAGGCACTTATCAGAAAGACTGGTTGTAAAAATTCTTTCCCAATTTTCTACCTTCTTTCTAATATTAGTTGCACTGGCTTTGTTTGTGCAAAAACTTTTCAATTTAATGTAATCAAAATTATCTATTTTGCTTTTCTTAATGTTCTCTATCTCTTGTTTGGTCATGAATTCTTCTGTTCTCCATAGATCTGACAGGTAAACTATTCCTTGCTCTCCCAGTTTGTTTATAGTATCAGCCTTTATATCTAAATCATGAACCCATTTTGACTTTATTTTGGTATACGGTGTGAGATTTTGGTCTATGCCTAGTTTCTGCCATATCTTTTCTAGTTTTCCCAGCAGTTTTTTTCAAAGAGTGGGTTTTTATCTCTGAAGCTGGGGTCTTTGGGTTTATCAAATAATAGATTACTATAGTCATTGACTTCCGTGTCTTGAATATTTAACCTATTCTACTGATCCACCACTCTATTTCTTAGCCAGTACCAAGCAGTTGTGATGATTGCTGCTTTATAATACAATTTAATATCTGGAATGGCTAGGCCACCTTCCCCTGCATTTCTTTTCATTAGTTCTGTTGATATTGTGGACAATCTTGTTATTATTTTTTCTAACTCTATAAAATAACTTTTTGGTAGTTTGATTGGTATGGCACTGAATAAGTAAATTAACTTAGGTAGAATTTTCATTTTTATTATATTAGCTTTGTCTACCCATGAGTAACTGATGTTTTTCCAATTATTTAGATCTGACTTTATTTGCGTGAAAATGAAGGATTTTTTTGCCCCCAATAAAACCATCTTCTGGTTTCATTTCTCAGTGGAATTTTTTGAACTTTTAATTTTGTTAATCCCTCCTTCAATTTTTAAAATGAACATTTTAGTGTTTGAATTGAAGGTTTTTAATTTTTTCTTTTTCATTATTTTTGTTTGTTTAGCTGTGTGACCAATATATTAATCTTCTCTTTCCCTCTTATACTGATGAATATTTTTAGACATACAAATTTTCACCTAAGTATTGCTTTGACTGCTCCCCCAAATTTTAGAATCTTTTCCCATTGTTGTCATTCTCTTAAATTACTGATTATTTCTATATTTTTTCAACACTCTCATTCTTTTAGATTATTTAGTTTTCAACTAATTTTAATTTATGATTCCAAGGTCCTTTACTGAAGATAATGTTTATTGCATTATGGTCTGAAAAGGTTGCATTAATATTTCTGCTTTTCTGCATTTGATTGTGAGGTTTTTAATGCCCTACCTAGTACATGGTCAGCTTTTGTGAAGATGACACATACAGCTGAGAAAAAAGTATACTCCCATTCCCATTCAGTATTTTCCAGAAGTTTATCATAACTAACTTTTCCAATATTCTATTTATCTCTTGTCTTCTTTCTTATGTATTTTATGGTTGGATTCATGTAGATATGAGAGGGAAAATTGAGATCCCCAAGTAATATATTTTTACTATTTTCTCCTGTAATTCATTTGACATTTCTTTTAAGAATTTGGATGCTATGCCATTTAGTGTATCTATGTTTAGTACTGATACTGCTTCATTGGCTCTAGTGCCATTTAGCAAGATGTAGTTTCCCTATTAGTCCCTTCAATTGAGTCTATTTTTACTTTTGATTTGTTTGAAATCATGATTGCTACTCCTGCTTTTTATACTTCAGATGAATCATAATAGATTCTGCTGGGCCTCTTGTTCATCTCCACGTGTGTCTCTCTGTTTCAAATATGTTTCTTGTAAACAACATATTGTTGGATTTGGATTTCTTATCCATTCTGCTATCTGTTTCCATTTTATGGATGAGTTCATCTGATTCATGTTCTCAGTTATAATTACTAACTCGGCATTTCTATTCATCTAATTTTATTCTGTTTATCCATCATCACTTTTTATCCTGTCCTTCCACCAAAGTTTCTTTTGCTCCTGAACACTGACTTTTAAAATCTGCCCTCGCTTTTTACTATCCCTTCTTCTTTAACTTATTCCTTTCTTTTTCTTCCCTGTTAGATAATATAGATTTGCATTATGAGCAGAGTGTATGTATGTATGTATGTTTGTATATATGTGTGTCTGTGTCTGTGTCTGTGTGTGAATTCCCTTTTTGAATCAATTTAGATGTGAATGATTTTCAAGTATTTCCCACCTCCCTCTTTCCTCTTTTATTTTAAAAGCTCTTTATTGTTTGTGTTTGTTTGTTTTTGTTTTTTTACATGAGATAATTTACCCCATTCTTCCTTTCCCTTCCCCCTTCTTTTTCTCAACCAAGCCTTTAAAAAAATATCCCAACATAATCTACTGATTTCTGCACCCTATTTCTATGTAGAATCCTTCTAATTGTCCTAATAATTAATAAGCTCTTAAAAGCTACCTGTCTTAGAACTGTGAGGAGGATTCTTTCTCCATAGCCACTACAAGGTCCACCACCACAGAGCTCCTCCTCACCCCAGGACCGCCTCCCAGAACTGTGACTCAGATCCAAGCATGGGCAAAGCAAAAGAATCCTGCACCAGCAGAGAGATCCCTACAATCCCCCTCTGATCAGCCACTCTATTCCCCTTCAGCACCAGGAGCTCTGGAAACAGCCGCCACCCCAGGGATGAGCTCAGGGACTGGGGCTGAGACTGCACTTCTCTCTCTTACTGTAGTCACAGACTTTTCCCAATGACCTTTTAAGTTGTCTTTGGCATTTATGGGTTGAGAAGTATAGAAACCACCACAGCTGCCTGTGATTCAGTCCTCTGAGGCCTGCTCCAGGTTTGCTGAGGCCTGCTCACCCAAGCTAAGTTGTGCTCCTCTCTGAGCCCGGCGAGATATACCTTTCCAATCAACCACCCAGGTTGTTTTGGGGTAAACATTTGTTTCACTCTGTCTTTTTTGTGGGTTCTGCTTCTCTAGAATTTCTTTAGATCCATTTTGTATAGGTATTTGAAGGGGTTTGGGAGAGAGCTCAAGCAAGTCACTGCTTTTACATTGCCATCTTGGCTCTGCCCCCTACCAGTTCTTATAGTGACTGTGGAGAGAGAATCCTCCACACAGTTCCAAGACAGAAAAGAGTGCTTGTAGTCACTCATAGACCAGAGCACAGGCCAGGAAAGGAATAAACACACCTTTTTGCCCTTGATCATAGCACCTTGGAAGAACTGAAAATTTATAAGTCCCTAGAAGTATCTCTGAAAACAACTGCACAAAACCCCCAAAGGTTGGGACAGTACATTCTCCACACTGGAAGCAGACCCCTATCTTAACAAAGAATTTATAACTCAAGTAATTGTCTGGTATCAAGAGCAAGCAGCATAAAAAGAGTCAGAACATAGAATCTTACTTTGGTGATGAAGAAAATCAAAACATACAACCAGAAGAAGACAGCAAAATCAAAGCTCCTACATCCAAAGCCTCCAAAAAAAATATGAATTGGTCCCAGGCCATGGAAGAACTCAAAAAAGATTTTGAGAAACAAGTAAGAGAAGTAGAGGAAAAACTGAGAGTGATGCAAGAAAATCATGAAAAACAAGTCAACAGCTTGCTAAAAGACACCCAAAAAAATACTGAAGAAAATAACAACTCAAAAAATAGCCTAACCCAAATGTCAAAAGATGTCTAAAAAGCCAATGAGGAGAAGAATGCCTTAAAAAAGCAAAATTGGTCAAATGGAAAAGGAAGTCCAAAAGTTTACTGAAGAAAATACTTCCTTAAAAATTAGAATGGAGCAATTGGAAGCTAATGACTTTATGAGAAATCAAGACACTGTAAAACAAATTCAAAAGAATGAAAAAACAGAAAACAATGTGAAATATCTCATTGGAAAAACAACTGACCTGGCAAATAGATAATTTGAATAATTTAATTTAAATAATTTAATAATTTTAAATTTTAATTCAAGAGATAATTTTAAAATTATTGGATTATCTGAAAGCCATGATCAAAAAAAGAGCCTAGACATCATCTTTTAAGAAATTATCAAGGAAATCTGCCCTAATATTTTAGAAGCAAAAGGCAAAATAAAAATTGAAAGAATCCACTAATCACCTCCTGAAAGAGAACCCCAAAGGAAAACTCCTAGGATGATTTTAGCCAAATTCTAGAGTTCCTAGGTCAAGGGAGAAAATATTGTAAGCAGCCAGAAAGAAACACTTCAAGTATTGTGGAAACATAATCAGGATAACACAAGATTTAGCCCCTTCTACATTAAGGGCATGGAATATAATATTCTGGAAGGCAGAGGAGATAGGGTTACAACCAAGAATCACCTACACAGCAAAACTGAGCATAATCCTTCAGGGAAAAAAATGGACATTCAGTGAAATAGAGGACTTTCAAGCATTCTTGATGAAAAGACCAGAGCTGCATAGAAAATTTAACTTTCAGATACAAGACTCAAGAGAAACAGGAAGAGGTAAACAGGAAATAGAAATCACAAGAGACTCATTAAGGTTGAACTGTTTATATTCTGCATGGAAAGGTGATATTTGTAACTCATGAATCCTTTGTCAGTATTAGAGTAGTTGGAGGGGGAAAATTATAGGTATGTAGATAAATAGATAGATAGATAGATAGATAGATAGCTAGATAGATAGATAGATAGATAGATAGATAGATAGATAGATAGATAGATAGATAGATAGATAGATAGGCACAGGGTGATTTGAAGATAAAGGGGTGACATCTGGAAAATAAAATTAAGGGGTGAGAGAGGATTATACTGGGAGAAGGAGAAAGGGAGAGGCAGAATGGGGTAAATTATCTCACATAAAACAGACAAGAAAAGACTTTTACAGTGGAGGGGAACCAGGGGAAGGTGAGAGGGAATGAGTTCATCTTATTCTCATAAGATTTGACTTAAGGAGGGAATAACATACACACTCAATTGGGTATGGAAATCTATTTTACCCTACAGGAAAATAGGGGAAGGGGAAAGGGACAAGAGAGCAGGGAGATAATAGAGAGGAGGGCAGAATGGGGGAGGGCTAACAAGGGAAGAGTTAGCAAACACTTCTAAGGAAGGACAGAGAGAATAAGAATAAAAGAGAGAATAAATAAATAAATAAATAATAGAATAAGGAAGAACAGACAGAATAAGAATAAAAGAGAGAATAGAATAAATGAGGGGCAGGATAGGATTAAGGGAAATATACTTAGTTTTTCACAAGGTGACTCCTATGGAAGTGTTTTGCATGACTATGCATGTACAACCTGTATTGAGTTGCTTACCTTCTCAATGAGGGTGGGTGGGGAGGGAGGAAGGGAGATAATTTGGAACTCAAAGTTTTAAAAAGAAAAGTTAAAAAAAATTGTTTTCACATACAACTGGAAATAAGATATAAAGGAAATGGGGTATAGAAATCTATCCTGCCCTATAGGAAAATAGAGTGGGAAGGGGATAAGAGAAGGAGGGGAGAGATAGAAGGGAGGGCAGATTAGGAGCAGGGGTATTCAGAATGTATGCCATGTTGGGGTGGGGGGAGGGAAAGATGGGGAGAAAATTTGGAACTCAAAATCTTGTGGAAGTAAATGTTGAAAATTAAAAATAAATAAATAAATTTTAAAAATAAATTGAAAAAAGAAAGAAAGAACTAGTAGATGCTGAATGCAGATCAGAGATACTTTTCCTTTATTTTTCTTGTTGTTTTGTCTGTTTTTTTTTTCTTTCATGGAATGACTTACATGAAAATATGTTTTGCATGACTACATTTGTATAACCTATGTCAAATTGATTGTCTTCTCAATGGTGGGGGAAGGGGATGAATGGAGAGAATTTGGAACTTAAAATTTGAAAAAAAAAAAACAAAATTATTTTTACATGTAAATGGAAAAAATAAAATATTAAACTAGAAAAAAGAAGCTACCTGTATCATTTTTCCATATAGAAAAGTAAACAGTTTAACTTTGCTGAGTTCCTTCTGATTTCTTTTTCATGTTTATCTTTTTATGCTTCATTTGAATCTTGTATTTGAAAGCCAAATTTTTTATTCACCTCTAATCTTTTCTTCAGGAATGCTTGAAAGTCTTTTATTTCATTAAATATCCATTTTTCCTTTAAAGACTATATTCAGTTTTGCTGGGTTGGTAATTCTTGGTTATAATCCCAGCTCTTTTGCCATTCAGAATATCGTATTTCATACTTTTCATCTTTTTAACATGGTAGCTGCTAAATCTTGTTTGATCCTGACTGTGGTTCCACAATATTTGAATAGTTGCTGTTTGGCTGCTTGAAGAAATTTCTATTTGAATTGGGATCTCTAAAATTTTGCTATAGTATTTTTAAGAGTTTTAATTTTGAGGTCTCTTTCAGGTGGTGATCAGTGGATTCTTTTCATTTCTATTTTATCCTCTGGTTCAAGAATATCAGGGTAATTTATCTTGATAATTTCTTGAAAGATGATATCTAAGATTTTCCATTGATTGTGGCTTTCATGTATACTAATAGTTCTTAACTTATCTCTCCTCAAACTATTTTCAAGGTATTTCACAGTTTTTTTCATTTTTTTAATCTTGTTGATTGATTCTCTATGTCTCATGAGGTCATTTGTTTATAGTAGCCCAATTCTAACTGTCCAGAATTATTTTATTCAGTGATATTTTGTATGTATTTTTTTCATTTAGCCAATTCTATTTTTAAGGTGTCTTTTTTCTTTTTTTTTCTTTTTTTTTCTTTTGGTGAGGCAAACCAGGTTAAGGACTTACCCAGGATCACACAGCTAGTAATTGTCAAGTGTCTGAAATTGGATTTGAACTCAAATCCTTCTGACTCCAAGGCCAAAGCTCTATCCACTGCACCACCTGGTTGCTTCTTTTTAAGATGTCTTTTTCTCCAGTATTTTTGTGTCTCTTTTTACCAAACTGTTAATTATCTTTTTCATAATTTTCTATTTTGCTTTCATTTCTTTACCAATGTTTTTCCTCAACCCTTCTATTTGAATGTGAAACTCATTTTTTACCTCTTTGTGGAATTTTTGTTAGACTTTTTCCCCATTTATATTTTCTTTAAGGTTCACTTTGTACTTGTTTTGACTTCACTGTCTTCTTCTGTTTTTGTGCCTTAATGTTCCCTGCCACTGTAATAGGTTTTTACAGTCAGGTTATTTTTTGTTGTTGTTTGCTCATTTTCCACCATATTTCCTGATTTTGAAATAGTTGTTAAAGTTGGGCTCCATTCGCAAAATAAGTGGGAATGGACAGTGTATCAAACTTCAACCTTTTTATTTTGGACTGCTATATCCAGAGCTAATTCTGGAGAGGGGCGTAAATTCTCAGGGTTTCCAAGGTGTTGTGATTTGGAAAGAGTTATAGTCACTGATCTCTTGTTCTGTACTCTGGTTCTTACTGAGGAAGGGCCCCAAATTTTTCAATATTGCAATTGATACTGCTCCTCAGGGCCCCTCTTCCACTGAGACTGAAGTTGTATTGTTCCTCAGGGTCCCTGTTCCATTGGGACTATAAGTGATATTATTCTTCAGGGTTTTTGATCCCTCATGACCAGCAGTGATGCTGCCCCTCCCTACTCTTACTAAAAAGGCTCCTGTCTGCCCTTGAACTATGACAATGTGTATAGGCATTTGAGTAGCCAAACAACGTCTAGTCCTGTATCCAGTGCTAGCACAGGGGTTCCCTGTAATCACTTTATGGACAGTTGCCAATTCCCCTTACTATCTTTGGCTTGAGAGCTACTGAAGTTGCTGTTGCTTCTGTCGTCACCACTTAGCCCCACCAGTGGTGTTGCATCCACACAGGCTCTGGGATAGTCTCCACTCCATGTCACAGATCTCTCTTTCCAACTTTGGGTTGGAAAAATGTCTTACTCTGACTTTTTATTACATTTG
Source organism: Vombatus ursinus (assembly GCF_900497805.2). Lineage (NCBI taxonomy): Eukaryota > Metazoa > Chordata > Mammalia > Diprotodontia > Vombatidae > Vombatus > Vombatus ursinus. The sequence goes on along the minus strand of NW_020954599.1, from coordinate 38,307,568 downwards.
CCACTCCAGAATTCAATTTGAGGCACTGTTTTTAAAGTTGTTTGGAAGGGAATGTTGTGAGAGCTCAGGTGAGTGCTTGCTCTGATCTGCCATACTGGCTTCACTGCTAGTACCCTACATTTGTCTATTTTTTATAATCAGATTATCTGATACATCAAAATGATGAAAAAATTCTTGAAGTCTTACTGTGAGTTGAGCCTTTCTTTCTCCCATGGTTAGGATATCATTGAAATATGACACTATATGCAAGTGACAATAGAAATTCCTAATTATAGAAGCATCACTTGGAATACTTCTCTTGATAAATGATGCTCGTTTAGACATGAGCCTCTGTGTAAGAACTTATCAGTTGTTGACAAGCTTTGGTAAGTTCATATTTTTTCAAAGACCTAATCCACAGAAGGAAAAGTAAAGTCTGATTGAATGAATGTGTTTGGTATAAGTGATATTTCAATGCATATAAATAATGTACTTTTACTATTATTAAGCCTTAGTTTTCACACAGTTGACAGAATCCATTGGGTGCATTAAATTGGTCAATGATAATTCTAGACATGGTCTGGAAGACTTAATAAATTATGATATGAATTCTTTGTTTTTTTACCCTGGGGCAAGTGACTTAACCTCTTTCAGGTTCAGTTTTCTTGTCTGTAAAATTAGGATAATTACTGTAGCTCACTTAATGTTCCTGAAAACAAATAACGTCATGTATGTAAAGCACTTTTTAAATCTTAAAACCCTATATACATGTTGGTTATTATTATTATTTTATTCTATTAAAGCTAAAGGGCTTGATGATCATCATCATATTTGTTAATATTAAAATAATGCCAAGAATGGTGGTGCATGCCTGTGTTCTCCACTTCTGTAGAGCCTGGTGGGTTACTTGAGTTTGGGGGTTCTGAGATTCTGTAGGGCTAAGACCAATTGTATGTCTTCACTAAAGCCAGCACCATTATATTGAGCCCCTGATAAGACATGGCCACCAGGCTTCTCTACAAGAGAGAAATTGGCCCATATTGGAAAAAAATAGAACAGATAAAGATGCCATGCTTATCAATATTATTATTAAATCCATGAGCTGCCCTTCCATCCTGAGAAAATTAAGTAGATAGAATCTTAATATTATCTGAAACATTTTAGTTGTTTTACATATAATTTTATTTCATTTTCATTAATTTTGATTGTAATTGTAGTTTTTTTTGTCATTCCATATATTTCATATATGGATATATGACAATAAAATTTCCTATGTGGATATGTGACATAATAAAACTACGTTATAGTCATATAGTATAACCTATCCTTCAGTCATTGGGCAAATGGGACTTTTCTAGCTTTTTTTTATCTTCTTGACTGATTTTGCAAAGAAACTGCTCTTACCAAGGTTATGAATGAAATTGTAATTATTAAATCCAATAGTTCTGGCATTCTAACTTTCTTTCTATGTCTGAAGCATTTAACATTGTTAACCATTCCTTCCTCCAAGGTACTCTTTATGTAGTACCTGGTTTCTTGTAAGACTGCTTTCTCCTAGTTCTCCTCATATTTATCTGACTGGACCTTCTCAGTATTTGCTATATGAACCTCTACATCTTGTTTTAAAAGTATAGGTGTGTACAGGGTTCTGTCCAATCACCTCTTCCCTTCCCTTCCCTTCCCTTCCCTTCCCTTCCCTTCCCTTCCCTTCTGTTCTCTTCCCTTTCCAGACAGTCTTGGTGACCAAGTCAGATCTCAGGGATTCAACTGACATCTGTATTTGAACAACTCCCAGATCTGTACTTTTCCCCCCTCATTTCTCTCCTGAGCTCCAATCACACATTTAGAATCACAGAATCACAAAATTTCAGAGTTGGAAGTGATTTCAGGGACCATCTAGTTCAATTCATATCCAACATAGAATCTCTTATAGGAGACAGAGAGTATCTATCTAGACTTTTCTTGCAGCCCTTTAGGAAGGGGCAGAAGCATGTGGAGAGGGAATTTACTACACACTGAATGAGACAATTGCCTGCTAAAGTGAACATTTCTACCCTGATCTTCCAGAGGAAACTCAAACTCAATATATCCAGAATAGAGCTCATTGCCTGCCTCTCCAAATCCATGATTATGGCTAACTTCTCTATTTTTGTTGAGGATCATGCTATCCTTCACAGCACCATCTTCCCAGCAATCTTGGTTGGTGAACTCATTGTAATTCAAAGCTCTTCAATTTCACAAATTCTACATATCCATTTAGTTGCCAAGTCTCATTGATCCTCTCGCTATATTTCCTAGATCTACCCCATGCTCTTCATTCACTTACTATTCTGGGTCAGTCATTCTACACCTCTTGCCTGGGCTACTACAATAACCTCTTAATTGATGTATCTACCTTCAATCTTTTCTTTTTATAAAGCATCCTACACATTGTTAGTAAATTGATATTTCTAAGTTCAAGAAGATATAATGACTCCCTATGTCCTCGAGGATAAAATGCAGACTTTTCTATTAGTGAGTTAAAGCTTTTTGTAATGTAGAGGGAAAAAGTTCTCTATTTCCATGCTTTTTAAAAATCATTTGAACATACATGAGAATCATATATTATCAAAGCCTTTTTTCTATATCTATTGATAATATCATTATGAAATGTATTATTAGTGTGATTTATTCACACCTGTTTTTCCTAATATTTACCAATATTTGCATTTCTAGAAGAAATCTACTTAATCTTAATCAATAATTTATTTTGATATATCATTGAATTGTATTTTTCAAGCTTTCATTTAACATTTTTGAATCAATAGTGATTAAAGATAACTGTCTACCAACTAAATCTTAGATCCAGATCTACCTCATAACATTGGTCTATAGATCTTTTTTTTTTTTCTGCTTTAGCATTACCAGACCTGGGGAGAAGAATCTATTCTGATTCATAGAAAGCTATAAGCATACTGTTGTCTTTCTTCCTCACTTGCTTCTCTCTCTCTCTCTCTCTTTCTCTCTCTCTCTCTCTCTCTTTCCTCCTCAGCTCCCTGTCCTTTCAGTGCTAGACCACCACCAGGCTGAAAGAAGAGAGCAAATATCCCACATGGATAGACAAATCCAGGAAGTACAACTTTGAGCTTCTGTTGTGAGATGAATCTATTTACATAAGTACACTCATGGTACAGTGGATACAATACCAGATTTGGAGTCAAGAAGACCTGACTTTAAATCCTGGCTTGACACTTACTGTGTGACCCAGTTCAAATCACTTACCTTTCCCTGCTTCAGTTTCTTCTTTTATAAAATTGAGATAATAATAGCATCTACCTCATAGTTATTGTGCAGATCAAATAATTTAATTTATGTAAAGCACTTTGCAATCTTTACATGCTGTATAAATTATAATAAAATAATTACTTAAAAATTTTCCTAATGTCTTTTTTTTTTCTTTTTGGTGAGGCAATTGGGGTTAAGTGACTTGCCTAGGGTCACACATCTAGTGTCAAGTGTCTGAGACTAGATTTGAACTCAGGTCCTCCTGACTCTAATGCCAGAGCACTATCCACTGTGCCACCTACCTGGCCCAAATTTTTCCTAACCTAAAACTTCCTTACATTCACCTTTTATTTTTAGGGTTTAAAAGTTTGCTAGATTCTGAGCTCCTTGAGGTTAAGCTATTTCTGTTGTCTGACATTATATTCCCAGACCTGAGAATAAAGTCTTGCACATAGTATGTTATGAATTAAAATGAAATTAAAAATAATTTCCTTCATTTTATCCTTCACATTAACCTAATAAGAAGTTTTATCTGGAGATTATGTGTCACAGAATCCCATGTTTTAAATCTGACTTGGTCAGAACTTGCCTTTTAGGGTCTACAAAGGATTTCTGACTGCCAATGGCCACTATCATCAATAGGAGCTTCTGAAAGACCCCACAATCAAGCCATGGCAAAACCCAACTTTAAGTTAGCCTTCATGAAACACTCCAAGAACAAAGTCATAAGAAAGTGGAAGCCATAATGCTCTAATGATACTGATTTATCATCAACTTATTTGACAGGAGCAGCTGCTTTATGTGAGACCAGATGTTGACAGGTGAAAGCATTTGCAGACACAGAAAACAAAGATAATATCCAGTCTTTCCTGTATCTGTGGAGGGTTTTTTCCCTTTAAAGCCAATATAAAATGTTTGCTTCCTAAGGAAATTTATATCTTATCATTTCTTTTTTGATATTGCAGCAGAACATTAAAGTTAGGCCTCTTGAGTTATATTAATGCTAATCATCTTACACAAGCTCTGGATTCTGGTGGAGGCTTACCTGGTCTACTGATATTGACTTTTTTATATGATTATCATTTAGGAGCAGGGAGGCAAGTAAGGTCATCTAACTCTCTAACATCTCAGTCTCCATCCTCCCTCCTCTCCTACAGCTTCTCTGAGTTGTTTTGTTTTTTTCCTGCACAATTTCCTCTGTTATTGTTAGAGCATAGAATCAATAGAAATACTTACCTTTTGGTCAATGAGATTCACACCAAAAAGTCATGCTGCCACATTTCAAGAGACTGCAGTGTAAGAGGGAATGACCCTGAAACATTTATATATTTCTTTTATGCCTCAATTATCCCTCACACTATTAAAGTCCTTTCCCATTCTGTAAATCTTATACACTTCCCTTGTCATTGGAGAAAAAGATGGAAATCATTGCGTCTCCAATGTCCTTCAAGGACAGATTAGATTTATAGAATTTCAGAGTTAGAATGGACCACAGCAGTCATCTAGTCCAATTCATACCTAAAATTTCTGAATCCTCACGTTAACAGACACCAACCTGTGCTCAAAGGCCTCCAAGGAGGAGGAAACCATCATCTCTCAAGGCAGTCTTTTGGACAACTTGATTGTTAGAGAGATTTTGTGTGTGTGTGTGTGTGTGTGTGTGTGTGTGTGTGTATGTCTGTGTGCTGATTGGTATTAAACCTAAATTTTCCTCTCATCAAATGTTCCTTCTCTCTCTACCCCATTGTAGTTTTCATTCTACCCTACCAAGATGCTGTAGCCCCACTGTTATGGGCAAGTTAGATGCAACAAGTTGATTTCATTCCACTCTCAAAAATCAAACATTTGATAAACATTTATTAAGTACTATTATGTGCCAGGCACCGTACCATCTACAAAGGATACAAACATGAAACAAATAGTCTCTGCTCTCAAAGAGCTTACAATGTTATGAAGAAAGACAAAACACAAAAGAAAATTGAAAAGTGAGGGTGGGGGATTAGAAGGGAAAGGTCACCATCCTAGATGGGCTTGGTGTAGAAGTCAGTCAGATATATCCCAAAGTAGCATGCATCAAGTGAGAAATGAGGAGTTGTCTAAACTGAACTCTCCTTAAATGGAGGTTTGAAGTTCATAGCCCTTCCCTCCTATCAGAGAGGTAGAGTATAGTGATGAAGTATATTACCAAGGCTAATAAGATCTCACAGGATAATGAAGTTATACCAAAGAGCTTCCTGAGAGAAATCAGTGAAAAGTCCTAAGGTAGTACAGCCATGTGAGGAAAAACAAACAAACATCTATCCCTTAACACATCTCTATCTGTTGAAATCCTATCCATAACTAAGGATCAAATGCCACCTATCCTATGAAACATTCCTGGAAAGATAGGGTTTGGGAGATGGAAATTATCTCTAATTCTTTAAATATAGTATAGTATTTTTCCCCATACATATTATTTTGTGTGACAGATATGTTTTATTCCTTCTTGGAGAGATATATATGCATACATGTACAAATAGCATTATGCATTATGTTTATATGCATACAGAATAGTCAATGTTTGTGAATTAAACTTAAATTGAATAACATGTATTATTTTGTACCCACTGAGTTCCTATATTATACATCAAATACTTCTTCTGGGCTATAAGTATGATTTCTGAATTGATCTCTACATTTTCATGCATACCCCCAAAATCTCTTATCAAATTTCCCCAGTGGTGAAGAATACACATGGGTGTGCCAACAAAGACCCTACAATCAAGATACAAAATTTTCAAGGTTAGTCTTACTGAAAATTCCCCAACCACAAAGGCAAATCAAGGTACAAATGACACTTGTATCAGGATACTAGAAGATGGGGAAAAGATAGGATATTTGGTAATAATTTTTTTTTATCATAAAGAATGGAGCTGAATCACAAACACATACATAAAACTCCCCAGAAGAAGAAAAAAGTTTAGAATTAATGGCAAGTTGTTTATTTGAGAAGGAAACAGGATACTGCAAAGTTACTGGAACTTCTTCAAGCTCTACTCTGGTAAGACAGAGGCTGTGCACTCCTCAGAGCTGCACTCTGAGACAAGAAGCAAACCAAAGTGGCCCAGGGCCAAATTCTCATTAACAAAGTTTTCCATTTCTAATCTAACTCAATTTCCAAATTCTTTCTCTTCAAGACACACAAACTGGATGCTAACTTAAGATCACTACACTTTGGGGCAGAGTGTAGATATTGACCCCAACACTAAAGTCCAAGGAAGGGGGTACCAACTCACACAAATATATGTGTATATGTATATGTTTGTGTGTGTATGTATATGTGTGTGTATAAATTTACATGCATACATACACATAAACATATATATACATACATATACATATACACATACATACACGTATACATTTCTTAGTCCCATAGGTATGGAGGTCCATGGTTCACCCAGTTCTGCCAGTGCATCAATCCTTTCCCTGGCATCCTTTCATTTAATAAGAGATCTGCAAAAGAGGAGGATTGTGGCCAGGTCAGGAATCATATGGAACCAATGATCCTACCAAAAGGAAATTGTTTGTCATTAGACTTTGACAAAGGAATTGGGGGTGGGGTGCTATTTGTAGTTGGATGTCCCATTTCATCTGTCCAAGAACAATAGCTGCTTCTTCTTTACCTATAAGCACCAATGGATTCACTCTCATTCTTCACTGCTAATTGTCTGTAAGTGGTATGACTTTCCTGGATCCATGTGTGGCCTTGTTTTGAAAGATTGCCTACATTAAACATTACTGGATGAATTATAAGACTTTCCCAAGGATTTCCATCCCCTAAACAGCCTTCAACTACTTTATTCCTATGGACACTCTTAAAGCTGTCTTATAGAAATGCTTCATTTTCTGTATGTAGCAGATATTGGGAAAGTTAGGAAATGTGTACAGGTGGAAGCTTAGAAATGGCAAGGGCTAATCCTACCACTGTCTAATCAATTGGGGAATGACTGAGCAAGTTGTGGTATATCAATGTGATGGAATAATATTGTACTATAAGAAATGATGAACAGGCTGACTTCAGAAAAACATGGAAAGGCTTGTGTGGTCTGATGCTGAGAGAAGTGAGCAGAACCAAGAGAACATTGTACACAATAACAGCCACATTGTATGATGACTAATATTGATAAACTTAACCCTTCCCGGCAATACAAAGATCTAAGACATCTCCAAAGGCCTCATGATGGAAAATGCTATCCACTTCCAAAGAAAGAACTATGGAAGTTGAATTGGTAATTTTTTCTCTTCTGTTGAGTTTTGTTTCCTCTTTCTGACGGTTCCTCCTATTGGTTTTAATTTCTACTTACAACATCACTAACATGTGGTCTATTTATTTTCTTCATGCTGCATCTTCCCTACTTTCTCAATTTAGCAGGCCATGAACACTTCCAATGTTTTTAAGCAATCTAGGGATACCTCTAGCCCAACATCATTGGTTCATATTGGATCCTCTCATTCTTGATCCTGAAAAGAAAACAAAAATGTTACATCTGAGATAGATTCACTTTGAACAAGAGGAGCCTACCTTTAGTGAACTTCAGTGTTCATTTTCTATGCAATGTACTACTGGAAATATGGTTCACAATATTTCCTGTAAAACTCCCCATTCTCATCCCATAAGAATGTTATCAGTTGTCATTGATTTTGATTACACCTCACTCTGGATGTGTTATATTGGCTTGTTCTGTGACAAGACCTTACCAAATACTCTGTATTTCTTTCTTGATCCACTGCCTTGCCTTGTCAACCTTGAATTCCATTACCCTTTCTTACTAGACCCTTCCTGATGCTTCACTTGCCTCTTTCTTAGATTTTTATTTGTTGTAACTTTCGATAACTTTGCTGTACCAAATGAAGATGACTAGTCATTAGTTATAACTGATAACTAGCCATAATGATATTTCTCCGTTGTCTATTTCAGATCCTGATGAACTCCATAGGCTCCTGGCTTATCTTATTTTTGCTTAATTTTAAATTATTTTTCTTCAATGAACACAAATCAATTTTATTTCCCTTCTACTCTCCATTACCACTGAGACAAGAAAGAAAAAAAAATAAAAAATATTCATAATCAATCAAAACAAATTTTTGCATTGATTATATATATTTATACATACATATACATATACATATGTGTGTGTGTGTATATATATGTATATATATATGTGTGTGTGTGTGTGTGTGTGTGTGCGTGTGTGTGTGTGTGTGTGTGTGTGTGTATGTCCCTCTGCACAAAGACCCTTACCTGTATCAGATGGGAGTGGAGGTAGTATGATTCATTATCACTTCTGGAACCATGGTCAATCAAGTCCTCCTGGCTTATCCAAAGAACCCTTCTCAACTGCATCAAAGTAAGTCTCTCTTGTGGTAAGCCACTGGAAAATGCACATATGTTATTTCATTAGTATAACACTATAATATTGAAAAAGAATGGATATCAGTGTTTATATTAGAAATTAGATTTGCCATTCTGGGGCAGTATTTAATGAGTGTCTCGGTTATTCAGCAGATGCTTCACAATAATGATGGGAAAGGGCCTCTTATATCATTGTTTTGGTGTAGTGTCCTGATTAATGTGCCCTTTGCCTCCATGTATCATATTATAAAGGCCTTTCTGTGAGATTTTTCCTGGCATCTAAATTTTAGGGGAATATCCACACTGGTGTTGTTATAGTGATGTGTTAACTACTTACTACCTGTTATTAGCCAGTCCTGAAGTTCAGGTTTGGGGTCAAGAAATGAGACATACATAGACAATTTAGCAATTAACAAGATAAAGTTTAAGTAATCACCATATGGAAAGCATATTCAACAAGGATACAATATTAATTCTCTGTTGGCCATACTGTCTCATTCATCAAGCCTGAGGCAAGAGTACCTTTTTAGGCCTTTATATTTAGGCTCATAAGAAGCTAAATCAATGGTATGAGTCCTAGCTCCCCTGGAACAATGAAGTCTTGAGGTTGATTTCAATATGTTTTAAGGAAAAAAAAATGACCCAACACACATAACAGAGGCCTCACAAGATATTGCTTCTACCATTCTGCCTCAAATGATAGTATTTTCCAAATAGATAAATCTGAATAAATTATGACCAAAAAAAAAATCTCTCCTACATCCTGTGTGTACCATACTCTGCCTTTAGCCATAGGTACACTTATGGATTTATACAATATCCAGTGGCCACAGCTCTAGTATATTTTTCATGTAACAGTTCTCTACTTCTAAATAGCCAAATATTCTTTCAGCATCCCAGGAGGCAGTTAGGTATAGTGAGTAGAGTGTTGGGCTTAAAGGCAGCAAGACCTGAGCTCAAATCCTGTCTCAGACACTTATTAGGTTTGTAATCCTGGTTGAGTCATTTATTCTCTATTTGCTTCAGTTTTCTCATCTGTAAAATGTGGCTTCTCCCTCCCGGGGTTGTTGTGAGGATCAAATGAGATCATGTTTGTAAAGCACCTAACATGATGCCTAGCACTTTGCAGGTGCTATATAAATGCTTATTTCCTTCTATCCTATTCTCCCCCTCCCCCAATACAGTAATCTAAGCATTGTTCCATAGATTTACAGAAAGTTAGATTTGGGAGGATACCTAAAGATCCTGCAGGGCCTGGAGCTCTTAATGTATGCTATGTCATTGGCCACTTTGGCAGACTTCTGAAGTCTAGATGCTTTCTTAGAATGGTGTTTTTAAATTCATAAACTATAATAGAAAATGATTACAAAGGAAACCACTTATGTGAAATGTGGTTATCAAAAATAAAAATTAAAGATCATAGATCTCAAGTTAAAAAACCCTCCCCAGATCAACCACTTCAGGAAGGTGAAAAATCCAGCAATACTATTTTTCTCTATATGACAAAAGGGTTTATACATATATATACACATATACATGTATATATACATGTCTATATATGTACATATATGTCTATATGTGTGTCTCTCTATATAGAGAGAGACATTTATATATACATGTGGTCTTCAGGACCAAGATGATGATCCATAAGAAGATATTTTCAAGGAGGCTACTCTAGAGATATAGTGAAATGGGCGAAGATTTATTTGAGGTGGGAGAAACAGGTAGACATATTTCTATGAGACAAAAATCTACAATAAAAAGGGTGTGGAAGAAACATCACTAAGACCAGTCAAGCAACAGCTTGATGGGACAATAGCAGAAGGGTCAAGGAGAAACCGAGTTGTATCAGCTTGCCCATGCTTTGGAAATGAATAAACAGATTTACTTTTTTGGATATGTATAACATCCAGCCTAAGCTCCTATTTTGTAGGAATGAATGTTTGCCTGTCCTGTGGCACATAGGAGCTCCATATTTGACTACATGGGAAAACCATGACAATGCTTACCAATTTTTTATTCAATACTAGAAGCAAGAAAGATATGGGACATGTATAAAAAACCAATGGTGTATCTTACAAAAATATCATTGGTGGCAATGATATTTTTTGTCAAAGATTCCATCATTTACTCAGGAACCTATGCTTGAAACCTCAGTATCTCCATGAAATCATCACTTAAAAAAAAAAAAAACACCATATACAGATGGTCACCTAGACCTGAAGAGTTTTCATTTCTTTTTTATGAGTCATATTTATTTCATCTTTTCCTTTCCTATTGTTGTCACCTAAACTTAGAATTTCAGCATCTACATCTGTATTATTTGTTTAGCAAACATAATGTGCATTATGTGCATGCTTCTGTGCTAGATGGCATATAGGATATTAATCATGATATCTTGAGGATCTTTCAGGCTGGTTGGGGACAATTACAGTTAAACTCAACCAGTCTCTAGTCTTTTTGACATGCCATCTGTTCTGTTCCCTATAGCTTAAAACCATGTTTTCATTGGGCCAATGACCTTTACAGACTCTTCCATGGATCCTTTTTCATTTTAAAACAGTATCTGTATTCCTCAACCTGTCATTGAAGAACATCTATATTCTGTCCTCAACTTACTTTTCAACCTTAGTTTCTACTACTCTGCTATATTGATCCTCTTTTCATGGCAGACTAGAATATTCATTTATTTCTGAACATGTGGGGCTTACGTATTTTGGTTCACATTGTTCCAACCTCCTGAAATACTAGTCCTTCAGGAGACAGTTTAAGTCTTACCTCTGCTGTGAAGCTTTTCCTTTTCACCACAGACTACAATTTTCTTTCTTCTGAATTCAGATAGCATTTTTTATGTAATACATCTATCACTCTTTTTTTTTAGACACAAGTTCCAGTTTCCCCAAGTAAACAGTAAACTTAGAAGGGTAGGGATATTTTTGTTTACACTACCTAGCCCAGCATCTTGAACATAGTACTTATTTCTTACATATGTCAGTACAGAATGGCGCAGTGTAAAGATCCCCAAAAGTAAGTCAGTACTTTATTGGCATAGCATTGAAAAAGTCAAGAACACCTCTGTGCCAATCAATAAGAATTTAATAATCACTTGCTTTGTTCCAGGCTCTTAAGGAGCTTAGGATCTGTGGAGGGAGACATTACATTCCTATATAAAAATATGTTCAATAAATGGAAACAATAAATACAATATGAACGCAAGTTAATCAAATAGAAGGCATTTAATGACCAGAGTAGGTGAGAATAGACTGAGTCTTAAAGGAAGTGAAATCACATGGACCACAATGAGGCATCATAATAGGTTTGGACTGTGTTCATTAAGTTTATATTGAATGAGAAACTATTACTTATGAAGTTTCTGCTCATTCTAAGAAATTGATATTTGGTACTTTAACCAATTCCACTACCTGGATAAATATCCCCAACCACCCAACCACTTTGACACTTTTTTCTTCCTATATTTTTACTCTTTATTTCTTCAAAGTGGACATATAGACAATCACATTTGAATCTCCTCTTTCAGTCAGGTCAAGAAGGTTGAGGAGAATTAAAAATATATGAAAAAAAAGTTTTAAAATCTAAATTTCTCAAATTTTCATGAATATTTTTTAAAAGGAAAAGGACTTTAAAAAGGAAATTAGCAGAATAGCATCATATATTTGACTAAATTCTTTTTTATTTCCTGACAGTACTACATAAATAAATCCATTGTTGATATGTATTCATTTCCCTGGAGGCTTACAACTTTGGAGGATGGGATCTTTATAGATTTTTTAAAATACAACAGAATTATATGTTCTGACAGTCAATAAAATTGCAACAGGTCCTTGTAGGAAGAGAGGGAAGGAAAGGGAATAAATATTTCTAGGTTGTCTATTTTGTGCCAGGTACTGTGCTAAACATGTTTATAAATATTATCTCATTTGATCTAAGATTTGAGATTTGATTTCACTGATAACTAGCCTAAAAGTTAGAACGATTCATTTTAACACCCCTATTCTCTCCTCCAGATAGTGACCAAGTGACACCAGACAAATCATTTAGTCTGTCAGTCAGTATTCTAGGTCAGAGGAATCAAATATGCTGACCACATTATGCCACCCACAGCATTCCTGAGTGCAGCCCAAATCAGATTAAATGTAATTGGGAAGTATTTAATTAATTAAATAAAAAGATAAGAGAACTTAGATACTGCTGATATGTGATTTTCTAAGTCAATATGACAGGGTAGAAACTCTGGAAACTCCCCTCCCCCCCACTCTCCTTGAATTTCTCCAAGGTCAAGTCTCAGGTGTTCCCCTGAGGCATTGATCCTTCTCAGTTAGTTAACTGTCCTTTCATTGTCTGCACCTGGCCCCACCCCAGATTTCCATTCTTTGATCCTATCTAGACCCTACTCTTCCTTCTGGCATTCCTCATCCTTCTTGGTTACCTCCCAGTCACCTCAAACTTCTTGGCCATTCCTAGATCCCTCCCACATAAGATCCATCTTGGCCTCCTTTAAGGAGCTGAGATTCTTAAAATGTGGTCAATGATAGACCACCAGCCCTGGAATCAGGAGGAGATGCATTCAAATTTGGCCTCAGACATGTAACACTTACTAGCTGCGTGACCCTGGGTAAGTCACTTACCCCCATTGCCTAGCAAAAAACAAGCAAACAAATAAAAACAAACAACAACAAAAAAAAATATTGGCCAATGGTTCAGATTCAATCTGGCCTACTTGCATTAGCAATACAAATATTCAGATTCCTTAAGAGTCTGGCCAACATGGTGAATTTTTAAGAAACCTTGTCTTTGGCTGAAAGAAGTCTTGGGTCAAATTCATTCAGGTAGGACCCATGTATCACTATTTCAGGGTCCCAGCACACCTAAACCCCTAAACCTCAGCAAATACATGTCTCCTGAAGGGATACTTATGTACAGATTAGTGGCCCCCATTTCTATTTGAATTTGTCTCCACTGGTCTAGGCACCTCTTAAAGACTATCATTTTTAGGGCAGATGCTAATCACCATTGGTAAAGGAAGTTTCCTTTATCAATGAGACTGCAGGTCTAATTAAAATCACCAAACAAAACAAAATAAATCTCATAGTATAAACCTTTCTGATTTTCAGTGAGTTACTTTAAAACAGTGAAATTTATATAAAGTTCTCTTTTTTTTGGTTGTATTTTTAATGGTAATTCCAAAAAAAATACCATCTTTGATTTCTAGTAACAGGAATTTTAAAGTAAACATTTTAATAAATAATAAAAAGATCCAAAAGAAACAAACTACTGTTTGTGTGTGTGTGTGTTTGTAAAAGTAAAATATTAACTCATAAAATGAGGAGAAAAATGACAAGTTCTTTAATTTTTTAGAGAAGGGACCTTATTTTTTACCTAGAAAAAATAAATTTCCTTTGCTCCCTATGACCACATACCCATTTATTAATATATATCTATATCTATATCTATATATATTACCCAATAATACATAATGATTAGATTCTAAGATTTCTAAGGATCTTAAGATCTTGTTGTGATCTCATGGTCTGCAAAAATACTTGTGCTATTTGGGATCCAACACTTCCCCAAATGAGCACAATACCAATGTGAGCTCTCTGCTCTCCAGCATGTGCCAACATGGTCTGGAAGCAAGGGTTTTGACAGCATAAATGGAGTAGTGTCTCTTTGAAAAAGGAAGAAAATCAATGACTCTGTATTCAGCAGCTTTGCCCTGCCGTACTCAGCTGTCCACCGCTGGGCTATCAATTTTCCTCATTGATACGCAGTGGCTGCCCTATTTACTCTCTTAAAAAGTGCTCTTTCCAGATAACAATGAAAGAAAGATAACAAGCATCAATATTGTGGGAAGTTCCTCTTACAACCTCTCTCGTAAATAGAAGTTAAAAACTATAAATCAAGTTTTCCTCCATTTGTGGAGTTGGTTCATAAGGCTAAACTTAGCACCTTGTCACTATTTGTCATATTCCTCTAATATTCTAAAGCATATCTCTTGAAATATTATTTACTCTATTTCTATAAGATGCAATCCTGGCACTTCACCTTTGTGAAGTCATCCCGTATATTGACAATGCCCTTCTTCCTTACCTTTGCTTTATAGAATTCCTAACTTCCCCCAAAGCACAACTCAATCGCCACTCCCAAATGAGAGTTCTCCAGATCCCGACAAGCCATTATCACTCTCCTGAAATTTCCAAGTATTATTTTGTACATACTGGGCATTTATATATGTGTACTTGTTTTCACCTTCCTCCCACCTATCCCCATGAAAGTTCCTTGAGGGCACTACTGTTTAATTTCTGTCTTTGTATTCATAACATAAATTACAGTGATTTTTGTATATGAGGAACTCAATGTAGGTGTACTGAAGTGGATTAAATTAATACTTATTTTCTCAAATGAACCTAAAATTTAATGTTATCCAAGTTATTCTAATTTTAAAATAAAAATTCAAGTATATGTCAAGAAATAAAGAAAATGACATCTTTTATTACACACACACCCATGCATATAAAACCTCCCTCTCCCTGAAATAAAACTATAACTTGTGTATCAATTCGGGTAGCCATTATTCCTCTGTTGATAAGAAAGCATAAATTTCCAGGACCCAAGCAAGTGTCACTTACAGAAGGCAACTCTAAGAAACTCTCAGCTTCCCTTGCAATCCTTCCCCATTCTGCCTTCTTGTAATTCTTTGGCCTTGTGGGTCCCACTTCTGCACTCAGGCTTTGATTAAGATGCTTCTCATCACTTGCCAAGCACAGTTCGAATTTCCACACACCTCCTTGCTCGGGGAAGACATTAAAGCTTCTTATCATTTCCATTTCAAAGACATCTTAGCAAAAGTAGAAGCAGTCAAATTCAGCTTTTCATAGAATGCCATTGTTAATGCTGTTGCAGTAGTGTGCTTGAAAGAACATCTGTAGCCCACTGTCAATATTTTTTTTCTTTTTTCATTCAACTGTGGCTCCCCTGCCCTTAATCATATTAAAGCTATGTTTTCATCTTGAAGACATCTGTTAAACTACTTAAATAATTGTTTTATTCTAGCCCTCAGCCATGCATAGATGTTACTCACAATATAGCTCTACATTTCAAAAGATCTGTTATTTCTTCTTGTGGATGCAGACTTTCTCTTGGGTCTCACAGTCAGTTCCTTGTTTTCTGTGAATTCATCAACCAGTTGGTGACAAGTCTTACCTAAAATAGTTAGCCTGACCTTTGAACAAGAGAAAAATTATTCTTTGCTGGGATGCATATGTAAATGCAATCCAACAAGCATTTAATAAGCAGTTACTGTGTGCAAAGGATATAATGACATAAGGAAACAACAATGACAATAACAACAACAACAAACATTCAATCATACAAAAAAGGATCCTGCCCTCCAAGGAGAATACACATTCCCAGCAATTCTTGCAGAGCTTCTACAGTCTTCAATCACCAGGATCTCCCTAAAGTCACAATGACTACCAAAGGAGGGCTTTAGTAGAGGATATATGCTAAAATACTGTCATTTACTAATGTGTTGGAAAGGTGAGACAACAATACAATAATGAATTTTGTTAGTATAAGTGTTCCCCTTCTTTTTGTTTGTTTTTTGTTTTTTTTTTGTTTTTTTTTTACTTTAAGTTTTGTTTACACATTAAAATGCATTTTCTAGGATGGCGTTTTCCAAGAGCCTCGGATATAAAATCCACAAGTAGAATTAATGTGTACTTTTTTATAGAATAAATGTTTTGAGAAATCACTGTTATTGTAAATGTCAAGTAACATTAAATGTTAAATGGTAATAGTGTGCATATGGAAGAAAACTCTGGAGCAGGGATTTAAATAATTAACTTTTAACCAAAATATAGTATATTTTCAAGATCACTTAGTTGAAAAAATGGCCACTCATAAACCAGTATGATGAAGATTAAATTTGAGGTGAAGGTAGAGAAAGTAAACCTTGGTCATTTTAGCCCCAGTTCCTTCAATAGATTAATTATTTCAAAAGGGATTTTGTGTGAGCTTTGCACATTTATAAAATTGAATTAAGGGAAATATAAAAGAAGAAGAACATTTGCTGAGATGAATCGTGACATAGGTACATAGGTATGGAGAGGGTTAGCCTCTACACTAAGAAGATCTGGGTATAAATACTGCCTATAATATAATACACACACAAATGATGCAGTTTAGGGGTTCAGGGGGTCCTGGGACCCCAAAATCACAACATGCGGATCCTGCCCGAAAGAATTTGACCCAAGCCTTCTTTCAGTCAAAGACAAGGTTTATTAGAACATCCTTCATATTGGGCAGACTCTTAAGGAGTCTGAACATGAGTAAACAGCGGCTAGACTATAACAACCTGAGAAGTGGTTAGATTATAAAAATCCCAGCAGTGACTAGATTTTAAGAATCTGAGCATCTTAATGGGGACAAGGTGGACCTTATATACAGAAAGACTAGGAGTGGCCAGTAAACTGGAGTGAACAGAACTCCTGGGACCTGGACCTTGCGGCCAAGGGAGAATGGAGATTAAAGGTGGGAAATGGCTGGGCCGTATATAGGGAGGTAAAACAAAGGAAGGGAGATTAGAAGTAGCCACAATGAAAGGCCAGTGGATGGATTATAGCCTTAGGCAAATTACAGAGTTTTGGCCATGTGGGAAAGTCCAGGATTTTTCCCTTTCTGGAGCCCAGATCCCAACCCCATCACACACACATACACACACACACACACACACACACACACACACACACAGACACCCATATACATGCATATACACACATACAAAGAGATAGAGACTAGGGATGGAGAAACAGAGATAGAAAGAGAGATAAAGACACACAGAGATAGAGACAGAAAGATGTAGAGAGAGACAGACAGAGACTTAATGCTTTGAAACAAACAACACATCTGGTTAAATCTAGCCAACAGGCCTAGTTTGACATGGTGCAATCCACTACTCATTGCATACTGACAACCAGAATGGTAGGCATCATTTGTAGTAAGAATTTAAGTAGCCCCTCTGTGATTAGCCCAGAAAACTCAGATCAAATAATGAGATAATAAAAATCAAAGAGAAGAAGAATGAACTGTATTATCACTTTGCTTACTGAGTCTAGTCAGTACTGGACCTTCAGCAAGGAAATATAGGTTCAGAGCTGAGCTCTGTTATATAATAATTTTATTACCACAGATGATTTTCTGAGTTCTGCTTTCCTCGTCTCTGAAAGGGGGATGATAGTATTTGCACAAATTTGTTGTTATTGTTGAGGAAAGATCTTTGTAAACTTTGAAACACTAAATGGAAGTGCTTTGTTATTTTTACAATAATATAGAATAACACAAAGCCACTGTTTAATAGTATATACAAGCTATTTAATATGTTATCTTCCATTTGCTTTGGTTTTATATAACACACATAATATTTAAATCAATTATTAATATTCTCTACATCAAAATATATAGCTATCATCCAGAAAAGCTTTAATAGTATACTTCCAAATATTGCTTTTTTATTACTAATCATAATGACCCTCTTTTTTAATCCCTTATATCATTATTTATTAAATTTAATTAAAAGAAAAAATGCTTTTCTATTTTCTATTTTGGCTTTAAAAACCCCCACAATTCTGTATTATTTGAATACAGCTCTCATTTCAACTCAGTAAATTATATATTTGGCAATAATGGTACCTTAGATACCATCTGCAAGGTCTTGAAATTCAAATTTTTGAGATTTTGACTTCTAAAATCATAAACTGTTCAATTTTATGAATCATTTTTTAAGCAATAACCAGGATATTCTTTAGAATTTGGACATGCATGATTATTTTATTTTAGTGCTTCTAGACTGTTCTTAAACATCTTCCAAATGGTTTATTTTTTTCTAAAAGAAGTGTTATTTATTACTCTTCTACTAAACTGCAATACATTTATCTATGTTCCATTATTTAAAGCTTGATAAATTTAATAATGCCCCTTATCCATCTCTAAAGCCCTACTTTGAAGCTACATTTTGTAAGCTGGTAACCTTGGGTTCTCAATGGTTATGCAAGTAGAGAAGCCCTCTGAAAAATTCTTTCAAGGTGGAAAGGTTTCAAATAAATGTTGGGGCAAGGGATGTAGTAAAAGTACCATAGTGATGTAAGCAAATTTGGACAATATTTGTTTTGTTCAATTTCCAGTTTCTTATCCAATTTTTAGTTAAGGAGTGAGGGGAGCATTCAAAGTCCAATATTTCTCAGTGCAGAGGATTTTCCTTCCACTCTGTGTTAACCAGAAATCACTCTTCATGAAAAAGAGTTAAGAATCTCTGCAAACAGAGGATCTGTGGTGGAGTACCAAGGTTCAAAGCAGACACTTCATGGTAGAGTCTTTACTCTCTCCTCTTGAGGTAGGAATTTGTCCCAAATGTAAGAAATAATAGATTTACTAACTTGGAACATTTTAAAGGTAAATTGTGTCAATTGGTAAAAACAAATTTAAAGTTAAAAATTTAAAGGTAAAAAGATCTGTCTAATATGTTACTAATTTTTGGATTTGCCTGCATCATTTCAGTTTTGCTCACATAATTCCCATCCCTTCCCTCTACCTGTATGTTTTTGTCTATATCCACATGCACTAAATTATTTTAAAGGAAAGTAAGGGACAGGAGAGAGCAGAGAATTATGTGAGTTAGGCTGCCAGTCTCCATATGCTGCTGCTGCTGCTGTTGTAGAAACCGCAAAGAAGGTAATTAATCTTGATGCCAGAGCACCAGGCTGAACATAGTCCTAGACAGTCATCCATGATGCAGCATGGTGGGAATCAGTGTCTCCAAATTGTAAGACATATCACAGGAGATATCACAGCCTAATGTCTTAATTGATCCTAGGGCATTATGTGAATTATCAGCATCAAAGCAACATAGTGGCTGGTGAGTTAGACTGAATTAGGATAGCCAGAGTTCAAATATTGCCTCAGATACTTGTTATACAATCTTGGAAAAATCATACTCTCAGTCTCAGTTTCCTCATCGTTAAAATAGTGATGTTAATAGCACCTCCCTCACAGGGTTGCTGTGACAATCAAGTGAGAATAATATATGTAAAGTAATTTGCAAGTTTTAAAGTGCTACATAAAATCTACCTGTTGTCATTATCATAATTATGAAGATCCATGGACTGCTGACATTGCCAGTTTGGGAGACCATATCTGTTTTCAAAAGTGAAGTGGGTGGTAAAAACAAAACAAACAAAGAAAACAAAAAAAAAAAAACATTAAAGGACCAGCTGAGTGGTGCAGTGGATAGAGCTCTCGCCTTGCAGTCAGGAGGAACTGAGTTCAAACATTTGACACTTAGTAGTTGTGTGACCCTGGGCAAGTCACTTAACCCCATTGCCTAGCCAAAAAAACAAAAAAACAAAAATAAAACACCCTTTAAGGTTGTTTTTATTTTGCTTTAATTAATAAGGGTGATTTTCACCAAGCTAAAAGGAATTTAAGTGAACTAATTTGGAAAAGTGGTGATGTGGGGGTGCTTTGAGTTTCTAATCTTGTATGTAAGTTCTCTATGATGCTCAAAAGTTTTCTGTTCACTTTATAAAGGCCACTGGATGGAGAGTCTCTTGACTGTACTCCCTAATAATGTATATTGTATTCAGGCTAATGATAACTGACATTAAAGTGGTGCTTTAATATATGTCTATTTAGTTCCTTCTTTCTCAGAAGGACGAAAGGATTGGTGGTCATCAAAGGTACTGTGAAGGAAGGTAACCCTGGAATATAATTTACCCCAGTTGTTAGGGATTGTGGAAGTTATCAGCTCAAAGACCAGGGGAGCTCAAAGATCCAAAGGGGAGTGGCTCAGGGCCATGCTATGCTAATGAACTGTAGAAGTCTGTGAAAGCTTTTAACAGCTAGAACATGTTTGATTCAGAGGCCTTGGTCTCCAATATTCAGGTGATCAATCAACACATATATGTTTTAAACCTCTTGTGTTTAAGGCATTGGGGACACAAGTACAAAAAAGGAAATGATGTCTACTCATCATTTTAGTTTGCATTCTAATAGCCAAGAAAACAAATACATATAAAAATTTATACAACACAGGTATCAAGTTAACAAACACACAAATTTGTGTGTGTGTGTGTGTGTGTGTGTGTATTCTACCTACTACACAAAATAGCTACCTATGAGGAAATTTGGAGGGCAATAGTGGTTGGGGGGAACAGGAAAGGCTTTATGTAGAAGATGGTGGGTACCTTGGATACCTGATGTGCATATTAAAGGAAAAAAAAGGTAGGTGAGAAGGAGTATATAAATTTAGAACTCAAAGGGATCACCAAATCCAAACTTACTTAACCTGGGGGTCCTTGAACAATTTTTTTTTAATTTAAACACTGTATCTCAATTCAGTTTGTTTCTTTTTAAATCATATTCATTTTATTTTGTGTATTTAAAAACATTCTTCTGAGAAATAGGCTTCAGACTGTCACAGCGATTGATTAAACACACAGGCATAGGTGTACACACACACACACAGACACACACACACAGACACACACACACACACACACACACACACGCTGGGTTAAGATCTCCCAATCTAGAACAACCTTTTCTTTTTAGACAAGAAAACTGAGACTCAGGGAAGTTAAGAGTTCTACCTAATGTTACAAAGGCAATAAGAAAGAGAGGCAGGATCTGAATGCAAGGTCTTTGACTCCATTACCAGGGTTCCTTTCCCTCTTCCATGCTGCCTCTCAGAGATTTCCAAAGGTTGTTGAGTTAAGTGATTATTGTCAGAGATTTGAGTTAGATTATTTCAGCTTCTTTAAGATGCAGAGAGAATGCTGGTTATGCTTATGTTAGAAGGGATGACACTGGTTCTTCCACAGCTTCAGAACACTGTAGTCCTGAAACTTCTGATAAGAAGATTAGAACTGGGACAGCAACAAAGAATCCTTTGGCATCATTTGGTACCTATCTTCTAAAGCTCCCCAGCAAAACCTTACAAATACTATATTATCTCCTCTCAGTGGCATGCCAAATACTTCGAGGCAGAAAAAAGCACAAGAAACTTGGATGAAGCGTAGGAAACAGCAAGTCAGTGATAGATCTGAGATGAGCTCTCTCCATTCTTCTTTCAATGATCTCTGGTCTGGATTATGCTGGAACATGAGGAAAAAAAAAAGATGTGGAAAAATTAGAGGTTGTGACTTCTATTTTCCTTCTGAAAACACTCTCATTATGATCCACAGAAGTACTTAAAATTTAAGTATTATTGTTTTTTCTCTGTTCCCATCACTAAACCTTGAAACAGAGTCATAGACCCACCTCCTTCATTTTTAAACACAGTACTCATTATCTTCTGAGGGCTGCCATTGTGAAGGTCTCCTTGTCAAGGTTTCTGCAGTGGCCCTCCTTTGGTTTCACATTTTAATTGGTTTTACCAAAAAGAACATAATCTCTACCTGGCAACAGGAAGATATCCGAATTTTATATTAGCTTTTTTATCTCAAGCAGCTATCTTGAGCAAGCAGTGAATATTAACAAATGAGTCATAAAGACCTCTGTGAGAGGGGGAAGAAAAGATAATCTTTACCTTCAGTTCCTTTCACTATTAGACTATATGGCTTCATGTAATTTCCTTTAGTTGCCATCTCAGGCATATTGTAAGCAGAGCTCTGATGAGCTGGAATCTTTTTTGTTAAGGTGTTATTTTGCCAAGCTGTTAGAGAATTGCAGCTGGGGCCAAATTTGTTGGCTTTCTCAACAAGGCTGAAAAGTGTCCATAGATTTTCTGAGCCCCTTCCAATATACCACAGCAGCTGCTGTGTTTATGCACAATACCATTGAGTAAGTGTCAATTAAACTACAAAATTCAAGATACTTAGTTGGGGAGCAGCAGGTAGTCAGTGCACAACTGGCAATGAGGGGAAGTAGAAAAAGATGCCCACCTTTGGGATGTTTAGTCAAACTAGCAAATACTTCTTTGTTGTGTACAGAATATGGGTTTTTAAAAACAACCATCACGACAACACTTTTTGACCAAAATAAACCAAACTTTCTAAGGTTTAGAAAACAGGAAATGAAGTGCATTGTCATTGTTTCTGCATATGCCTTTTTTATTCTTTTAAACACAAATGACATGAAGACATGAAGAACAATTTTATTAAAAAATTATAGGAAGCTACAAGTCTGCCAATAATGGATGTCAAAGTGGCATTTTACCAAACTTCCACCTTAGTTCATCCCTTCTGGTCACCAAAGCTCCTGCATGGCCAATGGAAGCAAAAAAGACATTCATCCTCTTAACCTTTATGCCACAGGAGTTGAGCTGCCATGGCTGTTTCCATCCAGGGGCAGCCAAGAAAATATTAATCAAAGATATTACAAACCCCAGTATTCTCCTTCCCCTTTGAAACCTTCTATATTAATTCTGTCCAGCAATGCTGAAAGAAAGAAAAAGAGAAAGAAAGAAAGAAAGAAAGAAAGAAAGAAAGAAAGAAAGAAA